>NC_043706.1:106609717-106644123 GCF_006229205.1 Suricata suricatta | reverse complement strand
CGGGGTCCGCGCCGCGTCCAGCTGCGGCGCGGCCCCTCCCCTCGCCCCAGTGTGCTAATCCTCCCACAACGAATCCTTCAGCGGCTCCCGCCGCCCCTTCCCGAGACGTAAACTTCTTGCAGCCTCGCCGGGGCTGCCGCTTGAAGGGCTGTTGGCGGCTGTGTCTAGGCGGGAAGGAGCGGCGCAGGAGCCGCGGCGGCGGTGGCGCCGGGGACCGCGGGGCGAAGAGTCCGGGCAGCTTGTCCGTGGCTTCCAGGGCTTGTGGGTCCTGCTCTCGCAGCCGAGCCTGGAATACCATGAGCGAGCGGGCCGCCGGTGTGCGCCTGTGTGTGTTTGGGGAGAAGGGACGAAGAGGAGGGTTAGGGAAGGGGGGTGGGGTGATGAAATAGGGGTGCAGCCACGACATCCTGACCGCTTGGAAAGCCCGCGAGGCGGAGGAGGGGACGAGAAGGGGCGCTGCGGCCCCAGACGCACTGCCAGCCGCCTGGCGCGCGGCTCCGGAGGATCTGCAAGGGCCGGAGCGTGGAGAGTTACGGAGCCGATCCTGCTTGGGAAAAGGGACCGGGTTGCTGCTGGAGTTGGTGGGGAATTTGGGAACTGGAGACAGTAGGGACTCAATGAGTTGCCGTTGCTGCTTTAAACTGTTTGCACTCAAGAAATTAAAGCCTCAGAAACCATGTTAGCACTCAGTGACTACAGCTTAAAGGACCGTCCCAGCTGGGTGTGGATTCCTGGCGGTGGATGCTTCAGACCCCGCTGTGGAGCGCCGGCCAAAAGCTGGGCTTTGGCTCCGGAAACCTGCAGAGACCTGCTTCGGAGCCCGCTGCTGCCACCTGCGGGTGGAAATCTGAAGAGCGAAGCAAGTTGGCCCAGGTGGCGGCTCTCGGGCTTGAGTACTCAGTATCCAAGAGTCAAGTTTCCTTTTTAACCCCCTGGCAGCCTTCTCCTGGAGGTGAAGGTGTCGTGTCGAGATCCGCCGAGGAACTGAATCCTGAAAATGAAGAGCTGAGACTGATGAGAAAAGAAAGGAAACCAAAGAGCAAGCATGTCCTACACCCCGTTGAATAAAGACAGACAGATGAAACCACATCTGGCAAAGAGCTTTCCATAGAAAATGGGATTTGGCCCTTCTGATCAAATGGCATTTGTGTAGGATAACGTTATGCTGGGAACCACAAATAAGGATCCCAAATGATCGCTTCCTTTGAATAAACATTATGACATATCAAAATGACTAAATAGAAAGAAATCGAATAGAGACCCTAGTCTCCAGAAGCCTGGTACTGAATTTTCAGAAGTGACTTGTCAATCGTAGCGAGCATAAAGGGATTTGATTTGTTAAATTTGGGGAATGCAGATATTTTGTTACTGGAATGAAAACGCCTGCTTTGAATCACCCCATTTGTAAATGGGCTTGTCTCTGAAAAGTGTCTTTCAATGTTTAATGGAATGAAGAGAACCCAGTATATTCTCTTACACACTGCGGGGGCCTGGTGGGTAATAGCTGCACCACAACCCCTGGTAAAACTGAAGCCAGAAGTATCTAGTACAAATGCTTCTTTTAGTTGTTGCCATTCCATCTTTATACCCATGTTAGCTGTCCTGGCTGCTGGGGGTGCATGTATGTTTTACTGACAAACAAAAAGAAGGTTGTTAAGTGGATGTTGAATATTGAAGAGGCTCCTGCCATATTGTGAAAAGCATTGTATTACCTTTTTAAATTCATAATAGCAACAGTGCAATGGTTTCCTTGCAACCAAACCGCCAACAGCCTGAGTGGCCTTTAGACTATATAGGTTAAAGGAAAGCATAATGCTATCGGTTGCTGACTCTCAGAGCCGTGTCCATAGTCCCTGGATACTTGCCTTCCAATATATGCCCACCTTCCTTCTGCAAGCACTTGAAACTGTCTACAGGCTCTTTCTCGCCACGGGAGGTGCTTGACTCCAGAGTGAAGTTACAACTGTGGGAACAACTCTTGCCCAATAATGGATGGAAGTTGGTGGATCAATACTCTAACTTCTCAACCCAGAGATGGGAAATTCCGAGACATACTCTAGTCTGCATCATTAACTTCCCCACCAGGATTGAGCCCATGATGGCCATGGTTGACCATTTTGGTTCATTCATGCACCCTGAATTAGCTTTCTTCCCTTCCTGCCTTCTTTCACTTCTCTACCAGTGCTTCTCAGGATCACTTCCAAAATAAATTACTCAAATCATTGTTCAGCTCTGCCTTGTGAGAACCCCAACATAAGGCAATCTTCAATGGCTTTTATTCCTGATCTGGCATCATGGGCACATTATTATCAGAAGACTGAATCAGGTAACATGAACAGTGTTGAGCATTTATCGTGTGCACCTATTTTATGTGCTACACTTGCACCGTCTCATTCATTACTCACAAGGGACCAATAAGTTACTGTGAAGCTCAATTTTTAACATACAGAAAGTAAGGTCTAGAGAAATGAAGTAGCTTTATCACAGGTGCACATGTTCTTGTTGGCAGAATTAGAGTATGAAGGTATGTCTGTGAGACATCAACATTCACTTTCCAAACCACTGTGCTATACTTAATTGATATTTTACTATACTTCTTTGTCATTCTTTGGGAATTCGATACAAACATTATGACTTAAAACATTTAGAAGAATGATTACCCACATTTTATCTCTTTTCCCAGCTTTATTGAGATCATATTTTGTTATCTAAAGTTCATGCTGCATCCTTTATATACAGTATAGTTGAAGCCTGACTTTTCAGGTGCCATAGATGGGAATACAGTTCCATTCCTTAAGGTGGCTATGCCCTTTCTGTTCCATTTCCTGTTAAGCATGGAGCCTTAGGGGAACAGACTATAAAGAGAATCCCAACTGTCCCCTTGAAGTGCATGAAGAAGAGAAATTTCTCAAATTGGGATGTCAATTGCACTTTCATTTGGAAATAGTCATGCCCTATGCAGCTATATAAGGCCTTGACTAGTCTGGTGATACAAGTTAAGTATCTTGTTTCTGTGGGGAGAAGGATACGCATCATCTGGCTCTCCTTGGCATCTGCTTCAAAGTAGCTGTCAAGGTTATTTCAAATGTTTTCTCTCATTTATCTAAGAACGATTCATGGAGTCCAGTAGGTACACAGTCACTAAGTCAGTTGCTATCTGCTAACTTCCAATCACTTGAGCAAGAACTTAAGCCTGACTTTGTAACACCACTGAGCAATTTCACCGTGAGTTTTACTCTGTTCATTATAGTTTAAAAATATAAAGGCAGCAATTGTCTTTACAATCACAACAAACACAATTGATTCATTGAGCATTTTATGCACATTTGGATTTTTTTTCTCATTTGGCAAAAGTATAGTATTTTCAAAATATAATTTAAAAAGAAAATAATCACCATAATACTTCTGCCCAGAGATGAAATCTGTCATTTTTGCACAAACCATTCTTTTGTAAAAATGGGATTATATCATACACAATATTTTTAATCTGCTTTTTCTTTTCACTTAATAATAGATCAATTACATATGTCCAATTCATTAACTATTAAGCTCACGGGCTGTGCAGCCAATTTGATTTCATATTCCAAACTCAGCCATGTAACCTTAGATGAATCACTTAACTTCCTATGCTTTAGTTTCCTTATCTATCGGGGTGATAGGGGAGTAATAATACACATATATCATAGGGTTGTTGGGAGGATTATATAAATGTCATTATATAAAAGTTTTCAAAACAGGACCTGGCACATATTTAACATGTTAAGGTTATTAGTTATCATTATTCTGCATACAATAAAGCTTTAATGACCATATAGCATTCCAATTTAAAAATTATTATTAAGTTAATTATTTTCTTAGATATAGAGGTTTTGTGGTGGGCAGAATAGTGCCCTCTGCCAAATATGTCCACACCATAATCCAGGGAACCTGTGAATATGTTATTTCACATGACAAAAGAGACTTTGAACACAAGTTAAGAACTTTGAGAAGGGTCGGGGGTGGTACCCTGGATTATTCTGGTAGATCTAATATAATCACTTGAGCCCTTAAAAAGAGAACTTTTGTCAGCTGGTAAGATAGAGGGAAACAGAGTAATGGGAGAAGTGGAAGCAGAAGGTCAGGGGAAAGCAAGGTAAGAAGTTCAACCCACCATTGCTGAATTTGTACATGGATGAAGAGGGAGCAAGAGTCAAGGAATGTAGGTCTCTTCTAGAAGCTAGAAAAGGCAAGGAAATAGTGACTCTGATGTTCTCCAGGAGGAATGAATTTGTGCCCCCAGCTTGATTTTAGTCAACTGAGACTCTTGTCAGACTTCTGACTTACAGAACTGTAAGATAATTAATATGTGCTATTTTAAGCCACCAAATTTGGAATAATTTGTTATAACAGCAATAAAAACAAATATAGTTTGCCTCCAATGTTTCAATATTACTTTATAATATTTAAATCTGTAGATATGTTTTTGCCTAAATTATGATTACTTCCTTATGATAAATTTCTTGAATTTATATTTGGATCAGCAAAAATATGATGCTTTTGAAAAATACAGCCACATTTTGTTTCAGGAGTTCTATCAATTCATTTCTGTAGGAAATGTGCTTGCCATTTTTCTATGCCATTATCCACAATGGATATTATCATTCTGGGTTTTTTTTTTTTTTAAGTAGGCGCCATGCTTCCCATGCAAGACTTGAACTCATGACCCTGAGATCAAGACCTGAGCTGAAATCAAGTCAGATGCTTAACTGACTGACCCACCCAGGCGTCTCATGGATATTATCATTCTTAAAAAATCTTTTCCATTTTCTATTGTAATTTACATGTTTTAATATAGTGCCCATTTCTTAAATACCTAGTAAGTGTGCGAAGATGAGCTATAACCCACAAATATATCACACTGACTCTCACCTTTCTGTGATGATTTCTCTAGCCAGTTCAATTTCAATTCTTTTTTTAATGTTCATTTATTTATTTTGAGAGAGAGGAGAGAGCACCTTAAGGAGGTTCCATGCTGCTACCTTAGAACCCCATGCAAGGCTCAATGTCATGACCCGAGCCAAAATAAAGAGTCAGATGCTTAACCAACTGAGCTACTCAGGTGCCCTCAATTTCATTCCTAATAATAATATCCAATAACTGATTCTATAGTATGGAATCTTAGCAATAAAAGTCCATGTATCTGCTTAACCAAAATGTTGGCCTGCAGAGAAAGCATTGAAAAGATTTTGGGAAGCCAACGTGACAGATTACACTAGCATGGGAACCAGAGCTGTAGTTCAGATCAATGCCTGACCAGTCATTTTCGTTTGTTTGTTTGTATTTAATACCATTTGGGTTATATAGTTCTAAATTAAATGATTTTAATCTATAATATATGTAAATTTTACTTATAATATCCAATAAATTGCCATAAATAAGCTGGGATCCCAGTACCTATTTGCTGGTGATCATCTGCATCCATTAACTTAATTATTTTTAACATTTCTATCATATTTATTATGAGATATTTTAAAGCATATTCATACAATTATGTTACAAATGTAGACTCTCAAATGATCTCATACAAAGGCATGCAATTTTAGAAATAGAAATACTTGTCAAAATTAGAAAAGCCAGCGAGTGCCTGGATGGCTCAGTCGGTTAAGCCTCTGACTTCAGCTCAGGCCATGAAATTACAGTTTGTGGGTTTGAGCCCCACCTCAAGCTCTGTGCTGACAGCTCAGACCCTGGAGCCTGCTTCAGATTCTGTGTCTCCCTCTCTTTCTGTCCTCCCCTGCTTGCACTCTGTCTCTCTCTCTCTCTTTCAAAAATAATATTTTTAGGTTGAAAAAAGCCATATTTTCACCTTTTGATTTTCCTCTAATTTGTGCTGATCTTTTTTTAACATGTGGAATGAAAAATAAGTGTAAGGATACGTTTGGTGTTCTAATTGCTATTGTAATAATCCACTCTGAATATAATGACTTTAAACAATAATTTTGTTATGTGTGTGGATTATGGGCGTCAGGAATTCAGACGAGGCACAGAGGAGAAATTCTGCCTGGGGCTTCCAGCTGGGAAGGCTCAAAGGCTGGAGGTGGCTTCGTGGCTGGGGCAGGGCTCACCTGAAGATTCATTCACTCACAGGTCTGGCACATGGGTTGGAAGGGTTTGAGGACCAGGACCTTAGAGCAGGTCAGAGCAGAAGTGTGGCCCCTACTGGCATATTGGCCTGCTCTCTGCGTGGCTGCTTCAGAGTAGTCAGACTTTACATGACTGCAGAGGCCTCTGTGTTCCAGCGAAGAAGGAGGATGCTGGGCTGCCTTTTAGTACCAGCCTCGGAGTCACCAGCTGCACCTCCCCCATGGGCCAGTAGTTACAAGGAAATTGCAAGGCTGTCCTGCTTAAAGGGGGCGGAGATCTAGATCACCACCTATCACCATGCTTTCAAATCTTTTCTTTTAACCATTGAAGAACTAGAGGGAATCATAATTAAAGGGAACTTATTGTTTCCTGAACATTAAAATAAGTAAAAAATTAAAATTTAGACATGAATGCTCTTGTATCACAAAAAAAGTTACCTTTGTACTAATACATCAGAGAAACCAGCTAATTAATTATTTAATGTTTATTATTTGTGTTTGTATTAATTTTTTTTTACTGTTTGTTTATTTTTTGAGAGACAGAGAGACAGAGCATGAGCAGAGGAAAGGCATAGAGAGAAGGAGACACAGGCTCTGAAGCAGGCTCCAGGCTCTGAGCTGTCAGCACAGAGCCCAACATGGGGCTCGAACTCATGAGCCGCAAGATCATGACCTGAGCCAAAGTTGGACCCTTAACCCACTGAGCCACCTAGGAGCCCCTTAATGTTTATTTATTTTTGGGATACAGAGAGACAGAGAGCAAGTTGGGAGAAGCAGAAAGAGAGAGGAAGACACAGAATCCAAAGAGGCCCCAGGCACTGAGCTGTCAGCACAGGGTAATGTTGGGCTCAAACTCACAAACAGTGAGTTCATGAATGGAGCCAAAGTCAAACGCAGAACCAACTGAGCCAACCAGGCCCCTCCCAGCTAATTAAATATAAAAGAAAGTGTTTCTCTGATTTCAATAATGAAAATTAATCAATAATGATTTGACATTGGGTTTCATATGCTGTGGGCAAGACAAGTTAAGGGAATATGTCCTATCTATTCAAATGACTTCACATTCTCAAGGGCAAATTAAAGCTTGGGATTCATTTCCTACAATTATGCAATGAGGAATAGAGTATTTAAATCATTCAATAGAATGAGACTAAACAAATGATTAGTTTTTAGTAAAGCAATAGTAATATATACTCTACATTTTTTCTATGTAATTAAGATTTATTACACAGCTAGAAAGCATCTTTCCAGATAAGGTAGTTACTGCGAAATTTCTTTATTTGCTGTGCTTTCCCCAGTTTATCCTTCTACAACCCTAATAAATATCAATTTAATAGAATATTAGAAAGTGACAAAGAGAAATGTTAGGAAAGTAGATGTAGTGTACTTACTTATAATAGGATTAATTCAAAATCCTTACACAGTGATATGTTTTGAGCTTCTGGAGGGAAGAAAAATAAACCCCTAAACACAGTTGTATCTTTTTACAGTTAAGACGTTCAGTTATATAAATATGATATTCTAATCAAATGTCTGTTTTCCGTCTTTGAGAGAAAAGGAATGAATTCTTTACTGGGATACCGAGGTGGATGAAAAATGAAAGCATTTTGTGTTTACCTTCTTTTGCTGTGAACTGGAGTATATACATAGAACCATGACTTTCTTCCGGATCAGTTGAGGTTCCATTGCCCATTCAGGTACTGACCAGTGAGGATAGTAAGTCTGAGATGCTTCCAAGGGGCTTTGCCCAGGTATTTTGTGGTAAACACGGGTGTTCCTTTGATACCTCCTGGTGATGATCTTGAAGAGGGGGCATGACCAACACCCACCCACTTCATGAAATATTTTTATTTTCACATATGCCTCTTTGGCAAAAACACATAAGCACTAACTTTGAATCACAATAAAATTCTCATTAGTCATATACTGTTCAGCCCAACAACCAACCCTCTGTGCGTCACAATGTCTTCATTGTATATCTCCAGTCAGCACTGCCAGCCTGACTCAAGAATCCTCTGTGGGACCAAGGGAATTTTTGGATACTGTCCATATGACTTAGGAGTCCACAGGACACTGGCTAACTGTATCTAGGCAGTCACTCTGTCCAATTGCATCACCTTGCCAATTTTACTCTGCTGCTGCCGCCCTCAGTTGGGGTTGTCAGAGTGGAGAATGTGGCAAAAACAATTCTTCTTTAGACTTTGCCCTCAACCTACACCCATCATTCAGGAATTTCACCTCAACCAAAGAAGATGAGAAAAGAACCATAAAGCCCTGGTCCCTTTGTCTGCTTCTCCTACTTCTGCCCCTTACCCTACTTTCTACCAGTCCTCCAGTAGCCGAAAATGGTGATTTTTCTTCCCTTCTCCCTGCCTTGTCATGTCCTTCCTCTGAATGATACCTTCTTTCTTCTAAGAAAAGCTGCTAATAATAGAGTGGGGCACAGGGGAAGAGCGGCCAGCAGAAAGGGAGCAAAACTGTGATACCTGTTAACAGTTACAAGTTGAGTGAAACACATATATTGCCTTTAGGGCTAACATTTGGAAAGCAAGGGGAGACTATAAAAAGAGAAATTATTCAGTTATAAATCAGTAGAGGTGAGGGCTGAGGGCCACGGTAGTTCTGACAAAGTGACATTACTCTCCTCTGGGTGAATCAGGAACAAGGTATTTAAGCTGGCTGAAGGCTTGAAGGTAGAAATATCACAGATCCAGACTCAGCAAGTAGGTCTTTTTAGCGGCAATACAGGAAGCCTGGGCAATGCTGTGGGAATAGCAGGTCTGAATGTCAGTTTGAAGAGTTTGGACTTTGACCAAGAATAAGGAACCCTTGGGGCACCTGGGTGGCTCAGGCAGGTAAGTAACCAACCTTGGCTCGGGTCATGATCTCACAGTTCGTGAGTTTGAGCCCTGCATTGGGCTCTGTGCTGAAAGACTAGAACCTGGAGCCTGCTTTGGATTCTGTGTCTCCCTCTCTCTCTGCTCACACTCTGTCTCTCAAAAACGAATAAATGTTAAAATTTTTTTAAATAAATAAGAATAAGGAGTGCTTGAGGTACCCTGTGCAGAGAAAAGACAAGACTATGCCCTCACCTTGCGGTTGTACATAAGATGGATTGGAATGAAGGGAGTGTAGATGTAGGAAGCCACCAAAACCAGAGCCAGAAATCATTGCTCCGTGTTGTACGCTACGGCCAAGACATCCAGAAGTCAAGTTTTAAGTAAATGTATTTGACAAACCTATTTTACCTCTCTGATTTTTTCAACCCTTCACCAAGGCAGGTATCTGAAAGATTAGGTGTTCTACAGATCTTTTGGCAAATACTTTGATATTTGAATCCTAAAAATAAAAAATAACCTTTTCTTATCAGTTATAGTCAAGTATGTATCACCCCATATTCAGATCCAAATATATCATAAGCTTACTTTCTAAATAAAACATGGTACACATTTTTTTGCTGTCAATAACTTTATTGTGCTTTAAACTTAAATGTATTAAGACATATGAATATGTTAGTTATACACATAACTTCTTTGTTTTTTATATGTTCCCATTAAAACGTGAGTATTTGAATGAAAAGATAGGATTAAGTGTATTTATTTGACTAAAATATATAATTAAGTATCAATGTTGGACTAAAGAATGTCATTTTAAAATAATGCACTAGCAAATGTGTTTATGATGTGGGAGAAAAAGCAAAACCAGGGAAGTGTTTGTATACTTAATTTTTAAGACATTTTTTTAGTGTTTTTTATTTAATTTTGAGAGACAGAGAGAACAGGGGAGGGTCAGAGAAAGAGAGGGAGACACAGAATCCGAAGCAGGCTCCAGGCTCTGAGCTAGCTGTCAGCACAAAGCCCGATGCAGGGCACGAATCTATGAACTGTGAGATCAGGACCTGAGCTGAAGCCAGACGCTCAACCAACTGAGCCACCCAGGCGCCCCTGTATACTTAATTTAAGACACAATAAAAATTATTGGAAGTTTATGGTTCTTAGAGTTGTTTGTACTCATTCTAGCAGGGTTATAGTAATACCAAATTATGATAGACATTTCATGGTTCCTATGAAGAAAGAATACCAACTGCTTTTTTTCCCCCTCTTTCCTACTGGATTTTAAGATTTGATTGCTTAAGTGACATTTATTCTGTCACATACTTTTGTGAAATGCCTTATGTTAATTACAGTTTCCACATTTTGCATGGTGACAAAATTGTCATATTATTTTATTCTTGAAATCTTTTTAACTAAAGAGTGATTTCTGTAAAGAGGTCTTAAAGGAAAAACTTTATTTTAACCATGTAAAAGAGAGTTTTGGAAAGTGATTTCTTTTTCTCTTGGCTAGAAGGGGAAGTATCATAAGCTATAAAATGCCTTGGACATTCAAGTACAAGACTGAAAAAAATCACTCTATATTGTTACATATAAAAGCTTAATGAGGAAGAATGGTATTCATGCCTAGTAAAATTAGGTAATGGTAGTGATTCACAAATATATAGTTCTCAACAGGTTTCAAAGTATTTTCAAAGTTAACTGCACAAAAATATTCACTATTTCAAATATTTTATATATACTTTGACCATAAAATTCATACACAAAGAACACACATTTTGATATAACTTCTGTTAATATAGAGATATTTTGTGAGCATGAATATCAAAATCTTATTTTCCTTGGCCGTATAGAGAGCAGAGCACACCCCTTGTCCTGTCACTTGGCCTCACTTTATCTTTCACTGCCTAACAGCCAACTATGGAGTCTTAAATATACTTGGCACCATCAAAAACACAAGGGCCTAACATCACAGAAGCTATAGTGTCTTCCAGTTTTCTGCAGGCTCTGATTTCTAAAAAACAAACAAACAAAAACACCCATAAAAATCCAGACAGAAATGGTAATATTTATTTTAGAAAAAATAATACTCCCACTGAATTCCTCTAAACAATGAGCTCCTTGTTGTAGCCAAGTGTCAAATCATTCATTTTATACGTGATCTTATCTCTCCTTTCCTTTCTTTTCCCTTCCCTTCCTTCCTCTCTCCTTCCCTAAATTCTTCCTTACTTCCTTCCAGCCTTCCTTCTTTCTTTCTTCTTCCAGCTTTATTGAGATATTATTGATATATAACATTGTTATATTTAAGGTGTACAAAGTGTTAATTTGATTCACTTATATATTGTGAAATGATTAACTACTATAGGCTCAGCTAACATCTTCTTCACCTTACATAATTGCCATTTCTTTTTTGTGGTGAAAATAATTCAGATCTGCCCCGTAGCCCTCTTCAAGTGTACAAACATAATATTGCAAATTATAAGCACCATGCTGTATGTTAAATCTTTTGAATGAAAGTATATAATCTTGGGCCCACATCTCCCCATTTCCCCCCACCCTCCAGCCATTCTACTTCCTGTTTCTATTTTATAGTCAACATGTGAATGATGTCATACAATATTTGTCATTCTCTTTCGGATTTATTCTCTTAGCAAAATGTCCTCAAAGTTTATGCATGTTCATATATGTGTGTGTGTGTGTGTGTGTGTGTGTGTGTACATGTCACGTTTCTTTACCCATTTATTCATGCGACACTTAAGTTGTTTTCATATCTTTGATTTTTTTTTGTTTTTTGTTTTTTTGTAACTTTATTTATTTTTTTTTAGAATATAACACTATTTTTTTAACATATGCAATTATTTCCCATCATTTACAATACAGTAGTTACAATGACACTCCAAATGGATAAGCAAAGTAAAAAATCAGAATCCCAACTTCTATTTCATGTAATTGGACTTATACAGAAATTAGAAGGTTAAGTAACAACTAGTTAATCACCTAATTTCACAGCTATCTGAAGTGGCAATCATTATATAGCAGCTTATCTATGATACATTCAAGATAGATAATACAATTTATTACTTGCCCATAAGCTAAAACACAGCCTGCTTAATACCTTTCCTTAAATTCCACCTCTATAATACAATATACTTGAGGCCCATGCAAAAAAGTAGCTATCTTTTATATAGGAAATGGATGATTAAGTCTTTGGTGCTGTAAAAGCAACTTCATTTAAACATAACCACCCCCACCACCAAAAAAAAGAAGACGAAAAAAAACAGTAATGAAAATAATAAAGGAAAAACCCAAGACACATATCCTAGGGGGGAAAACAAAACAAAACAAACAAAAAAAACCATCATATAATTTCTGTCCTTGACGGAATGTATTAAATAAGCAAACCAAACTTCACACCCACAAAACAAATAACCCAGTGAAGAAATGGGCAGAAGTCATATCTTTGATTTTGTGAATAAAGCTACAATGAACCTGGGAGTGCAGCTATCTCTTAGAGATACTCATTTCAATTCCTTTGGAAATATATCCAGAAGTAGAATTGGGTCATGTGATAGTTTTCTTTTTATTTTTTTGAAGAACCAGTATGCCCCTTTGCTGTTTATAATGTATCCAACATCAGACATCTCATTTAACTTTTCTAACTCCATATAACTATATAATATGAGGATAATAACATAGTACTTATATAACTGTTGGAAAAATTAAATGAAACAATTTAAAAAATTCCAAGACCTCAAGGTAGTATTTGTGTAGTATTATTCAGCACTACAAAATTAATCCTGGGGAAATCTCATATTTCCCTTAACACTTTTTTGAATTCCCATTTTCTCTCTTACTCTCTTAGGCACGTGAATTCTAGTTCCAAACCCCTTACTAACTTACTGCTACCAACACTCGATAGTGGATTCAGTACAATTGAGCATCACAGGCAAACTTACATTTAAGATGTCTGAAGCTAGACAATCATTTTTTAACGTTTAAAACCTATAAAACTGATTGCCCTGAGATCATTTAAAAATATTTTTAATGTTTTTATCTATTTTTGAGAGAGAGACAGCATGAGCAGGGGACGGTGAGAGGGAGAGGGAGACACAGTATCTGAAGACAGGCTCCTGGCTTTGAGCTAGCTGTCAGCACAGAGTCAGACGGGGGCTGGAACCCATGAACCATGAGACCATGACCTGAGCCTCAGCCAAAGTCAGACGTTTAACCAGCTGAGCCACCCAGGCACCCTCCCCCTGCACACACACACCAAAACCATTAAACTGACACTTACCTCTCTACTTAGAAGCATACTAACCTAACTGTACCACAATATTTGCTGTAGACAAATAAACATAACCTCATATCCTACAAAGAAGGTTTGTAATATCACTCCCAGTCCCTGGAGAAGGGCAGAGTTAAGCAAGCATATATCATGCACTACAGACTGAACCACACTAGTGATGCTTTTCTGAACCCATACAACTGAACAGGCTTCTGTCTGGTAGAATTTGCACCAGCAGATGCTGGTCTTATCCGTAATTCTGTGTCTCCACAAGGTCATTGTATCATTTATGCTTCCACTGCTTCAGTGCCCAAATCTGGACGCAGGAAAATGGATATAGCCTAGTTCAGAAAGGTCACCATATGTATCACATATTATTATATCTGGGTTTTTTTCCTAAGATAGTTTGTAGTTAACACTTTTCCTAAGCAAGTAGCCACATTAACCCATTTAACTTTACACAACATGGTCATTCATAGAGCCCAGAACACCAAGAACTAGATTCATTGTGCTCCTAAACAAGCATTATTCTCTAGAATTCCTTTCATGATCTGGTGACAATCTGCTTATTCACATAGAGTGGTCAGTACCTTGGGATTGTTCAGCAGAAACTCCAGGTCTTCAGGTTAGTATTAGCTGGCCAAGGTTGGCAGGTGGTCCTGGTTGTTTCCTGCTTTCCTCATATCAGATACTGGATTAGAACAATGGGTGTCATCCATACCTGAGAGGGAGATAAACCACTATTCTATAATAACTGATGGGGAGGGGCAAGCTCAGAGAGAAATGTTCTAAATCTGCTTGGTAAAAATATTTGGAAGAGTTCCTGATCTAGCTAACAAGGATCACAGAAATAATTGATCAGACTCACATTTGGACATGAAGCTAGGAGAAAGGATGTAATGGTATGAGATTTATTTAGCAAAAATCATTTGGCAGAGAAATCAAGTCAAGGAGCTATTAAGGAAGAACTGGAGGACACAGAAAATGACCAGAAAGAGTAGGGTCAACATGGCAGTATTGACCCTTTTGTAGGATAAAATTAAGGTAATGTGTCATTGCCTCTTCTCAGCAAATTCTCTACTTACTCCTTCCTAAAATTTAAATTGTGCAGAGTTATTCATTAACCATCCATTATGATGCTCTGCTTAGTGATAATCTCCATTTATAGATGCTAAAAGTCTTTGAAAACTAAAGTAACATAACATTCCAAAGACAGTTTTAAACTTGAAAAAACAGTACTATTAAACGTAAGCTCACACTGAGCTCAAAATACTTCTACATATTCAATATATTCTGTTTCGTTTAGAGGAGAGAAAATTGAAGCTAAGACCTTCTTTTAGTAATGACCATTTTAATGTCTGCTATCACACTGGGTAAATAATGTAGAGCTTCCAAATTTAGTCATAATAAGCAATCATTTTTCAATAAAAATGGGTAATTTCTCCATTTCAGCTTCCATATAAGTGCCCATAGAATTAAAATGTTGACTCAAAATCCATTTTAAATGTCTTATATTTCCTAAGGATCATATCTTCAAAAGTTATTTCTAAAGATCACTAATTTCCTCTTAAGGTAGGACCATTTCGTGTTGTTTAGAGTAGCAAACATGATGGTCTACCTCCTTGACTTTCATGATTAGTGGAAAATGTTTAAAGAGTTAAAAAACTGATAGAGGGTAATATATAAACATTAATCTAATATAAGTATATACATTTTCAAAATTATAGGGGCACCTGGATGGCTCAGTTGGTTAAGCATCTGACTTCGGCTCAGGTCATGAAATCACGGTTCGTGGGTTTGAGCCCCGTGTTGGGTTCTGTGCTGACAGCTAGCTCAGAGCCTGGACCCTATCTTCAGATTCTGTGTCTCCCTCTCTCTCTGACCCTCCCCGATCATATTCTCTCTCTCTCTCTCTCTATCTCTCTCTCTCTCAAAAATAAATGATAAAAAATAAAGAAACTACAGCATTAGTACATAGAGTACATAGGTACTTCCTCACCACAACTTACGTTTGTGCCCATTGATGAGCCAATGCCAGTATTCCATGATTACAGCATGACTGTTCCTCTCTGACTCTCATTCACTTACCTGCAGGGGAGAAAGTAGGGCTTAACTTGAGGGGTAAATTCTAAAGGAGAAAGTGACATATGCACTCTAGTTATTCCTCACTCTCGGGAGCCAGCATGCCCACATACACCAAGCCCTAACAAAGACTGTCTCCTGAAGGGGAAGGCTCTGATCATTCATCCATTCTTGAGGCTTAAGTAAGAGAATCTGACTGAGTACTAGGGATCTCACCATCCTGCAGATATTTTCTCCAATATCAACCTTATCAGTAATAAAACTGTTATGTTAGTTTAAGTTGCTTCATTTATTGTAATGCTTCTCAGTTGACACTGTTTAGTAGGTCCATGTCAACATCAAGCAATGGTTGCTGATTCCACTATAATCATGCTTTAGTCTATAAAGCTGTAGATGAGAGCTTGTATTTTATTCTCCACACCATTACTGAAGACTTGTCGAATGTGTGTACGTGGAGGCAACTGCAAAACTAGGAAACAGAACAGAGAGCAGAGAGGCATGTACTCAGCAATGCCATTTTGAGCATCCACTATGTACCAGGAACATTCTGGATATTAGGAATATTGCAGTAGAAATGACAAAGCCACTGCCTGTATGGCCTCTGATTTCTACTGGGGAAAAACAAAACAAACAACATATATACACAGACCAGTGGCTGGTAAGAAAATACATAATAAAGATGTTTTACAATGGGTAGAGTAATCCTTCTTTAGGTAGGATGGCTAGGGTAGACATCTCTAAGGAAATAAAAGTTGACCTGAGACCTAAAAATGTGAAGGTGGTAGTCATCCAGGGAGAAAAGATGCCAGACAGAAGAAATAGAAACTTCAAAGGTTCTGAAAGGAAACACACTTACAAAATCCAGAGGGTAGAAGGACCACCAGAGTGCCTGAGATGGAAAAGGAAGGAACTGAAAAGCAGGAGACGATGAAGCTAGAGGGGTAGACAGGTCCTGGGTCATGAAAGGAGACTTTGTAGGATGTGATTTTTTTAAAGAGGTTATTCAATAAAATACAAATGTATTTCAGTATTTACAGTCGGAAATGTGATCTGAATTTTTAAATTTGTACTTTGCATCTTTTGGTTGAAAGGGTTGTAGAGAGAGCAGTTAAGACACAATTGCAATGGTTTAAACACAAGATATCTGCTTTTAAACACAAAATAACTGGGTTGTCCTTGTGGGCAGTAGTGGGCAGGATTGAAAAACCTGGGGAATGGAGTCAAGTGTACTTATGCACAAATGGCATATGCAGTTCGACCTCGGGAAATAAGGACAACTCCTATGTCTCTTTCCTGACCACCTAAGTGAACAGGGGTATGGAATCCAGCGATAGGGAAGACTTTGGACAGGGTTAGTTTGTGCTTTATCTTACCCAAATTGCAGTGTGTTTCCAGATATTTGTAATATCTTTTAGACTACCGAAATGAGACCTCAAGTAGGCAGCTGGATATGTGTATATGAATCTTGGGAAAAGTCAGGGCAGAGATATTTTATCTATTATTCTTTTTTGCCATGACGTAGAGAATCACTGGAAAGTAATGAGATTAACAGTATGACATACACACATGGAAGTAATTGTTTGCCCAGCCCATCTCTCATCTAATCTCATCCTCATGACAGCATTCTTTTATACATGGAGAAACTGAGGCATAGGGAGGATAATAATTTGCCCAAAGGCACACAGATAGTAAATGGTAAAGTAGGCCTTGAATTCATGGTTTTCTGACTCCTAAGTGCCCTCTTGTTGGACTAAATTCAAGGATATAGGAGACACTTTGAACCTCCACGTATCTTAGAATAGGAGGCTGGGTTTTGTTTGTGACATTAATTAACTACACGACTTGCCTTATATAACCCATAAGAAAACCCCTGAAACTCAAAATTTCAGTGTGCTTTATTTCAAAGCCACGAAGAAAGGAGTAATTTATAATTTGAAATTTGAAAACGATACTTTTAGAGGACTCCTCAGAAACTGAGAGTAGCTAATAATCAAGGGTTCCTTACCTCGTGTCCAGAGCTTTCATCAGATTATTTTTAAGGAGGTTGGCCATAAACCTGAGTGTATCCAAAACAAACCAACTTTATGCCTGTTATCTCAGGATAATGGTTAGTAATGCCCCCCTCTTTAAATCTCAAAAGTATCCTGGTTTGACAAATTACATGGTCACTTAATGGTCTTTGACACAAAACATTATGAATAACTGATAGAGTACAGATGTCCACAAATCCCGTACTCTTCTTTTAAAGAGGAGAAACCAAGGCCACTGAGGTTACTGGGCACATCACTCAGAAGTCCCTTCATTCACCCCTCGTATCCATTTGTTGAAGACCAACCCTCTTCAAATTCAATTAGAAATTCATTAATTCATTTTTCCACTCAGATTTCTCTCATTAGTGTATATTTGCCATCCATATATTTGCATTACAAATTATTTTCTGTTGAAGTATAAAATAACTTTTTCCTCCTATTTCTATGTAACCTCTCGGTATCTTCAAATGTCTCACCAAGTCTTACCATTTTAGGTACACAATGACTTTATTGAATCAATGCTGACAAAACTAAAGTGTTATTCAAGTAGAGTGGGAAACATACTTGATAGTTGTTACTTTTAAAGAGTATTGGTTTCAATGTTTGTGAGATCTACTTCTTTGTGCCTCCCATAGGATGAATGAGCATATCTCTGCATGAGAATCCCTTCTAATTGCAAGATATGTACAACTTTTGCCAAATTAATTAAATTGCTAAAGATCAGACACATTTTCTGCCCCAATTCCAGAAAGCAATTTTTTTAACGTTTATTTACTTTGTCCCATATTCACAAGCCGGGGAGGGGCAGAGAGAGAGAGGGAGAGAGAGAATCCCAAGCAGGCTCCATGCTGTCAGGGCAGAGTCAGATGCGGGGCCCGACTGAACTTGTGAACAGTGAGAACATGACCTGAACCAAAATCAAGAGTCAGACACCCAGCCAACTGAGCCACCTAGGTGTCTCTCAAAAACCAAACTGTAATTTAGCAAGACAATTACGTAAAAAGTGTAATCTGCCCCAATGTTCCATTGGATAATATAATCCTGGATTTAACAAAAAATTTTTTTTGAGAACTGAAAATGTGCTTTCCTGAGTTGCACCTCTTGTAAGGATTGCTTAATATAAACTCAAGGGGACTAAACTGATACAACATACACAATGCTTGTTGCAACACTGTAACACAGTGAGGTTACAATATAAATTAGGTTCTAAAACTCTCATAAAGAATAATACACTATTTTTGTATATACACCTGTTACAGCAATTCTTATTTTTCTTGCAGTTGTATTTGAGGATAACTGGGCAAGACTAATTAAGGAACAAAAGGAAAACATGTATGTAAATGTTTAAATGTTGAAGCTTTACAAAAATAATTACCTATGATCATTTGAATGGATGGGGGTTGGGATCTAAAGAATTTTAAAATGTTCCTGCTTGCCTACCAGGTTCACTACATTCTGTTTGAATGTTAAACATCTGAAACCATAAAAT
This sequence comes from Suricata suricatta, assembly GCF_006229205.1. Classification (NCBI taxonomy): domain Eukaryota; kingdom Metazoa; phylum Chordata; class Mammalia; order Carnivora; family Herpestidae; genus Suricata; species Suricata suricatta. The sequence goes on along the minus strand of NC_043706.1, from coordinate 106,625,284 downwards.
TTATTGACTGATGCATTTTTGGCATGAAAACTAAGTACATATAGTAGAATAACACTTGATTTGGGGCATGGCCTACATGAAGTTACATGTACATGGACTAGTCAGCTTTCACTAAGTTCCTGTGTGTTAACAAATGACCTGAAACTATCAGTGACTTGTAACAATAAGGTTATTTCTTGCTCAGTTGTGTCACAGGTCAGCTGCAGCCTTAGTTCACATGTCTTTTTCTACCTGGGACTCAGGCTGCAGGATCGTGGCCTATCTGGGTGTTCTTTATTATTATTATTTCAATAATATTTCAATATAAATAAAGCTTACTCATGTTAAATACTCTTTGTGTGCTGAAAGGGAAAAAAAAAGATCAATTGCAGAACCACAGGATGGCTCTTAGAGCTTTTGCTAGGATGTGGCAACATCATTTCCAAAGCAAGCCACGTGGCCAAACTAACGTCGGTAGAGCATAGAAGTATAACCTCTTACAGAGAGGGCAGCATATAATTGGGAATAATAATAGAATTTACCACAGTGCATAGGATACATCTCACAGCAACCACAGCATATGAATTTTGATTATACACTAAAATAGAAATCAGGCAACTGTGATCTAGAAATCATAGAGGAAATAGCTCTATTGGAATAGCATCTGCTTATTTTTTCTACCTGCAACCCACAGATATGGGTATATATTAGAGCACACTGTCCAACACACACACACACACACACACACACACACACACACACACACACATGCTGGTGTGAATAATCAACAATCGCTAAAGACTCTTAAATTTTGCTGCCAACCAATGTCTTTAATTGGATGTCAGGTTAGCAATAATTTCTAAGACTAATGAAAAAAATGCCTGAAGGATAGCTGTTATCTGTGATGCCAGGTTTTGTGTTCTGTCTTTAATTGATGGCACTGGTCTGAAAGGTGAAAAATGTTCCTCTTTGTAAGGGAGTATATTTATTACCAAACAGGAAAAGAATAAGTTGTTTTCCAAATCAAAGAAGATTCATTATAATACCTACAATATAAGAAGATTCAATATAATACCTATTGTAATACCTACAATATTCCTGGATGTAGAGTGAATTGTTCACTCTACATCCAGGAATATTGTAGGTATTACAAAGAACACAAAATAGTAGCCAATGATGATGCCTTTATAATTTTTGAACCTTAGAAGTGTCAATCAATTTTCCTAGTATTTACACAAACCAGTCAGGTCCTGATAAATGACTGCAGCATATGTTGCATTGAGTGAAAATGTAATGCTTAAAATTAATAGAGACAGGCTTGAATTGAACCTTACAGAAGAGTAGAAAGTGGTAAGTAAGTCAACATCTCATAATTTACAGTAACAGGAAGTAGAAAAGTTAGTGACTAAAATACGCCTTGAAATTGACCAGCCAGAATGAACTCATTAGGCAAAAATCTTTAACAAAATAAGAAGTTACTATATTTTCCTCATTAGTCATCTCTGGTCCCATAAAAGAGACAATCAAGATGACATAATCCTAGTTTAATAAGGGCTTTCCAAATATAGCCCTTCAAAATTAACTAGCCCCCTAATCATAAAAAGAGAAATGAATAGGGTAGGTAGACTCTTTAACATTGAAAACACCCTCAAGAAGCATCAGACACATTTTATTAGATTTAACATGTCTATTAGTTTAATCTCACAAGATACTAATATCAAAATGTTGAATGATACTCTTATTAACAAATAATTTTCCTTTTTTTCCTTATATATCTAATCTTCATGGAGTTCCCATTGTTCATGTATCCACTAAATCAAATTGGTAAATTTGTTTTTAAAAAGTATCTTTAAAATAATCAGATTTCAAACATTCAATGGAAATATTTGTGATAGGAATGTAAGCATCTTAGCAAGGCTATTATAATATTTTTTCTCACTAATGTTTGGAATAAAGGAATATATGGAATAAAAGGTCCTATTTCATAGTGGAGCTCTAGACGGCAGCTAAGAAAACAAAATTGAAAAATGATATTAGAAAACGTGGATAGGAATATGAAAAAGTGACCAAGTGTGAGAATAAATTCAATTAGTCCCTGTGACTCTCAGTATTTCATGTGATAAGACAGCATATTTTGTGTGATTTATCAAAGAACTTTACAAAATATTAACAAAGATAATAAGAGTATTAGGGACTTGTTTCACATAGACTACAATTTAATTTTGTATGGTTCTTCTCGTAGTCTTAACACACAAGTCAACTAATGCAAACCCAATACAGATAACTCATACATAAACCAGTGCACACATGGTGTACATGTGCACTCACATTTTCACCCAAGAAACATCCATTATGAGTCACTACTTGCCAGGAATGTGCAAGGTGCTGAGATGCAATGTCTGTGTGACACCAACATGGAGATGGCAACTAGCCAGGTTGTATATGCTAATCTGAAGCTGAAAAGAATATGTTACAAATAATATATAAAAGAATATAAGCTGCAGATATAGGTTAGGTAATCTCTGTATATAGATGTTATTTTTAAAATGGACATGTATAAGATCACTTGAGGAGGGATTAGAAAGAGATTAAAAGAAGATTCTAAGGAGATCCAAAGATTACCAAAATTTTAGGGGTTGGGGATCACCAACATAAAGCAGCTGAGCAGAAGAAAAATTAGAAGAGGGAGAAAGCAGAACAAAAGAGAATTTCAAGAAAGAGCGGGTGGTCAATTCTATTTAACCTTCTTGAGATATCCAGTTAAAAGAGATTAAGCAGGGGTCCATTGGACTTAATATCATCAAAGTTTGTGGTGACTTTGACAAGGTGAGTTTTGGTAGCACCGTGGGATAACTAGACAAGAATGCACACATGCACGCGTGCACACACACACACACACACACACACACACACACACACACACAATAAGGATGTCCTTGGTCCATGTACCTTATATCCAGGATGCTTAATGTTGAAAAGCATGATATTTCTATGGCCATTGTTAAATTTAGTAACTCTGAAGTGTCTTAATTCAAAATGTACCTCTGACAATGAGGAAGTAACAACTTATGTCCACAACTATTATTTTTCCACAATCTTGGCCCCATGGCTTTAAAATAAGCTATCTAATAATAAATAATTAATTTCTTATATTTCTAAAGATATTCCACAATAATTGACTGCATATAAGACTATGGAACTTAATGCTCTTTAAAAACCACCAGTAAAGACTGAGTGACTAGGAATCTCATATGCAGATAATAATTTCAGGATCCTCTAATGACGAAGTTTGCTTTCATATACATTATTGACTCTTCTTTCTTGTTTTCTAATCAAACTACCTTAAACACCTTTCATTTTGGATTTATTAAAATAACTGTTGATTTATCCATAAAATAATTCCTTAAGTTTTAAAGAAGTATAGCTAAATTGAATGAATTCCAAGAGTATGCTTTACAGAATGTCCTACCTGTCCCTGGCCACACATACATTATTTATTCAAGTCATAGATCCCAGAACCACTCGACCAGGAGAATCAAGATTTATACGGTAGTTATAATGCATGTATGAACAACAGTGACCTCATGTGGCTAATGCTTTATGCCTGAAACTATTAGACTAAGAACAACAAAATAATAGTCTGTGCTATACATCAAGGCTTATGTCATAATGAATGATTGGAGCTGTCTAGACCACGCAACATAACTTCTTTTTTAAGGCTTCTAATCATAAAGTAATCTCTTTCAAGGATCAGTTGGCTTCACTCTATGTATGTTTGTAAGATTAGATTGTTCAAAGATTAATATTCTGGAATAAGGTGCCTTGAAGGCTAAGGATCAAACCTTACTTCTTTGGGTCACTCAAAAGCACTTTGGGTCTTGGCACTTCGAAGGGACTTTCAAAATGCTTTGTGAGTTCCATTTGGTCTTTCTTGTCCTGTGTATTCCAGTGTTAAAAATAAATGCCTAAATGGAAATTTAAGAACAGATACCACTGGAGCTCTATAACCCAGCTGTTTCTAACTTTGGAGAAATTGTTTATTTCTGTCCCTTCTGATCAGTTCTCTCAATCAAGTTTTATCTGTGGTAATGAGAGTTGGTGACTTTAACTCAACAATTGGCTCAAAAATATATTACTGTATTATCAGCTAAAACAATAACATTTTCAAATGCATTACATAATATTAAAAATAAAATAACTTCCAGCTCTCTTTCTTTTTATAGTCAAGTGTAATGTCCTTTACCATCAATTTCAAAGAACTGCTATATTTAGATCATACGTAAATATCTAACTGCACCAGTAAGATCTTAGCTAGGGAATATCCAATTAAGGGTAAATACTGAAGTAATATGATATTCAGCAGATTACAGACTGCTGCTCTTGGTCAGAATTTATGCGCTGTGTTTTTTTAGCACAGTGGTAAAGAACATAACTCTGGACTAAGAAGACCTGGCCGATAATGTTGAAATGACTTCAACATTTATTTGATCTTGGGTAATTCACTATCTTCTCTTGGACTCAGAGTACTCATCTCTGAAATGGGAGAGGGTATTAGCATCTGTCTTAAGGAGTAATCCTAAGTCTTAAATTAGAAAATAAATGTATACCATTTGGTGTGGTCTGAATGTTTGTGTCTCCCCAAAATTCATAGGCTGAAATCCTAATGCCTAATATAATAGTATTAGGAGATCGGCTCTTGGGAGGTACTTAGTCCATGACGGTAGAGTCCTCATGAATGAGACTGGTGCCTTATAAAAGACACCTCTGAGATCTCCTTCTGCCATGTGAAGACAAAGAGAGAAGTGTGCAGCCCAGAAGAAGGCCCTCATCTACCTTGCTGGTACTCTGATCTGGAACCTCAAGTCTCCAAAATCGTAAGAAATAAATTTCTTTTTTATATAAGCTATCCAGTCTGTGGCATTTTGCCATTTTGTTACAGCAGCCCAAACAAACTAAAATAGGATCTCATAGATTTTTGACACATAGTACGTGCTCAATGATCCAAACTATGATTTTTAATTAAATGCATCTGTTATTTATGATTTTTACTTCTCTACTATATTTCTGCTTTCTTATAAATTGAGATGTATTATAGAGTTCATCATTTCCCCCTTCTTTCCTCCCGTTTTTAAACTAATGTTTTGTCCTTCTACAGTTTATATCCTCTATCCTTTTATTAGACTAAGGAAGCACCTGTTAAGTAGTGTAGATAATTTTTGCAAATATTCTATGCTTACCTTGTTGTTCCTTGGGAATTTAAGGTATGCTTTGAAAATAGCAGCACCTGTGGAATTTTTTAGTCTAAATCTGGTTATCTAGAAAGATTTCTTATTATAATTAGATAGAATAAGTTTCATGTCATATTTACCACACAAAGGGTATATAGCACACACATAAAAGTCTATCTATGCAGGACAATATTTAAAACTCTAATCTAGTTATTATCCTGATGCTTAAAACTATACAAAATAATAATACCAAAGTATGTGAAATACTTTAACATAAAAAATACTATATATAATAAAAATCCACCTACATAAAATTTTGCACATTTCCTTTGCATGCCTGAAAGAAGGTTTATGTGCAGTTCATTGTTTTAACAGTTCTAGAATTATTTCCATTCATTTATTCAACAGGTATGTATTTAGATTCCCTTAGTCCCAGGTCCTGTTTTTGAAACAATGATTTCATAATGAACAGAATAGAGAAGATCATTCCTTTTGTGGATTTTACATTCTAAAAGGAGAAACATAATAAATAATAAGGAAGGAAAGAAGACAGCAAATAAATGGACATCAAATGACAGTATGCAGGATAAAGAAAATTATGTTAGGGTAAGGGGGATGAAGAGTGATAGGGTATTATTTTACATTTGGTGGTCAGGAAAGATATCTCTTATAAAGGAATATTTTTAAAAACATAGTGTCAGAGAGGAACATTTCAGGCAGAGGGAACAGGAAGAGCAGAGGGAACATGGTAGAAGTAGAGTTGGAGTGTGCAGGAAATTCTGTGGCTAGAGAAGAGTGAATGAGGAGAAGCAGGTTGGGACATGGGTCCAGGGAATAGGGGCACACCATATCATGTAAGGCTCTGTAAAATATAGTGACACATCTAAAATTTACTGCAATCCAAATATTAAAAACCATTTAAAAATGTCATCCGAGAAGGGACATAATCTAGCTTACATTGTAATCTAGCTACATTGTAAGCAGAATGAATATGAGCTCATTCTGGCTTCAAGGTACATAATGGATGGTGGGCGTAGAGGGGTGCAGGAAGGAAGATGAGAGACCAATGAGGAAGTTCTCAAATAATTCAGGCAAAACATGATAGTGACATAACCAGGATGCTTGTGGTAGATGAGAGGAAACATATTCATATATCAGGTATGATTCAACGCAGGGATTTAAAGAAGTTTCTAATGGATTGGATGTAAGATGTAAGAGAAAGGAGGATTCAAGGATAGTCCGAAGATTTTTGGTTTGAGTAGATGTAAGAATGAAGAAGTCTTTTGTTAATATGGGGTAGACTGGATAAGCAGATTATTTTTTACACAGAAGGGACACAAAAAGTAAAATGAAGAGTTTAGTTTTGAACATTTTGAATTGTAGATGTCTTTTGGATAGTCAAGTGGAGATGTTAAATAAGGAGTTGGATATTTAAGGCTGAGGTTTAAGGGGGAATTCCCAAAAGAATTCTAATCTTTAAGAGCTATTAATTTATTGATGGCATTTCAATCCACACAATTAGAGTGAATCATCTGAGAATTGAATATAGATAGAAAAGTGTTTGCAAAGGGGAGGCATGGGCTTTCCAGATCTTAGAGCTCAAGTTGATGAGAAAGGATTGACAGAGTAGACTAACAGGACTGAATAGTAAACTAGAAGACAGCTAAGAAAAAGTGTCCTGGAGGCCAAGTGAGGAAAAATTTTCAAGGAGGAGACATGTATACTACATGGTGCTAGTAGGTTGAGTCAAAGAAGACTAAAAACTGAACAATGGATTTGGCAAAATGGAGCTCATTGGTGTCTAGGTGACCATGATAAGAAGAATTATAAGGACAAAGGCTGACAGAGGCAAGATCCATAAGGACAAACGTAGGGAGAAGAATGGACTCAGGAGATACAACTTATGAAGGATCAGGGGACTTCCACATGAGAAAAGCTTTTAGTAGTTAAGTGGCCTGGGGCTTTCTGAGACATTGCTTCAAAGTAAAGAGCAAGGTTTGGCACCTTGCAATCCACTCCAATAAGAAGGCACAATGCCTGGTAGGTCTCTTTGGGTTTGGAAGTGGCAAATTCCTCATGTGGGAATTCTTTTCTAGTTTTATTACCAAATGACATAAAAGACCACCAGCTTTGAGTAGGACCCAGAAAGATCTCTTTGTTAGATCCAGACAAGAGTATGAGCAGACCTGTCATTTGAACCACAGGACATAGCAGTGTCTATCAATTTAGGAGGCATCTGTGATGGGAGAAGGTACCATGTGGAGGTTATAGAAAGTCCCAGTAAAAAGAATTACAATGTAAAAACCTAGAGTTCTAAAGCAAAACCATGTCATGTACAGAAAAAAAAAGATTCCATTCAAAAAGAGTCCTTATTTTGTTGCTGAGTTCTAAGATGGAGTACCTAACTGCGGCATCTCAGGTGACTTACTGCAATAAATACCCATCTTTAGCCGGATATTGTCAAATACATCAAGGTATAATTAGGCAGCCCAGTAGCAATCCAGCCAAATATCCAGTAAAGTAAAACTGGTACTTTTAGGATCAAGCATTAGCAAAGCCCGAAGACAAAGTACAAACAGCCCAGATACCCATATTATCCACGATTATCACAGAAGAATTTTTCCCTTGGGTAACACATATGGCCATTAATAGGGCTGTGGAGGTTCTCATAAGATCAAATGACAGGAGGAAAATGATTGAGCTCTTTTAAGGGTGGATTAGACTGGCATACATCTAAAACTGAAAGTGAATAGTAACTATAGTAAAGCTCTGCTCAAGGTAGGACCAGAAAGAGTGTAGGGAAGGAAAATTTCAATAGACAGAATTTCAGATGGTCATCCTTTTTGCAAAGAAAGAGAAGTGGTCTGAGGTTAGACTATATAGAACAAGTGTGGGATGAGGAGAGCTGGTCAGGAAGTAAAAGGATTTGGAGATTAGAGACAAGGAGGTCTGGGCAACAGGCATGTGGTTGGGCCTATGGGAGTGGATTAGAAGTATTTTGTATCACATATCCAAGCCTTCCAGAAAATACCCATGATAGGGAAAAATCTTTTATAAGATGACTGACAGGACTCTGATAGAGGAATTCCAGTACCTGCCCAAAGACTCTCATTCTGGATATTCCTTCCCACCCACTTGCTGGGCAAACAGACTATAAATTGTCACCTCTGCTTATGCTCTGGGCTCAGACCTCTGGAAAGTGATCTCTTCTGAGCCCACCAGTGTAAAATAAACCTCCTGCCTTCCAAGATCTTCAAGTGCTGCTTGGTTCTTCTGCCAGGTGATCCAGACCAGATTCTGTAACACCCACATTAGAAAAGATTGAATAACCATTGCGACAAAATAATTCACACAGTTGACATCAACAAGCCTTTGTTATTGGCCGCCCCAGTGCTGGCACAATAGGCACGTGAAAGGTGTGACCTGGGTGGGAGAGATGGAGGCCCTGAATGGGGCTTACAGTGTGGGTTCCCCCTTACCAAGCATAACCTAGCCACAGCTGTTGTCAAATGTCCAATTTTCCAGCAATAGAAACCAATGCTGAGCCTCCAATATGACTCCAACCTTTTAGGAGACCTACTAGACACTTAGGGTTAAGTTCATTGCTATGACCCCTTCTCTGTCAGTAAGGTCTCAGCCAGCACTACTATCCCAGGTTTAGAGAGTCTGATCCTCTTAAATGAAATTCTATATATAATCACATCAAATAAAGAACATACTTTACAGCAAATTAGGTGAGGTTGTGGGCACATGACCATTGGATCTACTGGTCCTACCTCATACTGCTTTTCCCAGAAGCTGTTAGTCTGACAGAAGGATGGAAAAGCCTCTGAAGGCATAGCTGAGGTGCCAGCTTAGAGATTATATCCTATAAGGATGGGGTGTCATTCTCTGGGATATGGTATACATACTCAATCTGTAACCCTTATATGGTTCTGGGTCCCCAGTAGGTAGAATACTTGTGCCTTGGTCTAGGAGCTCTAGGGCCCAGAGGGAGAAAGTAGGACTAGCCTTGCTTATTGTCACTCCCAGTGATTCACTTGGTGACTGAGTGTGTCTCTCACCTGCGAGTCTAAGCTCTGTAGGTCTTGATGTGTTGGTTCCACCAGGCAACATAGCAAGTCTCTCATTAAACCCTCAGCTGTGGCTGCATCTTGGTCACTTTGGCCTCCTTGTTCAGAGACTAACAAGAAAAAAGAAACTGAGTTCCCATTCTCATAGGTGGAATTAACCTTGACTCTTAAGGGAAGGTAGCATTCCTTGTAAGTAATGGAAGTAGGGAAGAAAATGCTTAACATTCAAGTGATCTGTAAGAACTTCTTTGCCATGTGATACAAAATGGACAAATGCAGCAGCCATGTAACCTCAAGAAGAAGATCTGGGTTACCCCATCAGGTAAGCTACCTAGACCAGCAGAGGTTCTAGGTGAAGAAACCCAGAATGGATAGCAGAGGAGAAAAGATGAGTATCAATGGTGGCCTCAAGATCAGTTGTAGGATGGTTTATGCTACAACCTTTCTCTTGCCAATCTTCTTAAAAAAAAGAAAATGTTATGCCCAGATTGCAATATCATCCCCCAAAACCAGAGACCACCAGGGAGACTGAGTCATGCATGCAAAAGCAAAGGGCTTTATTACGGGCTCGAGCTTGGGCTTACAGACTTCACCAGCGCAGTGGATCCCTGCTGGGAGCCTCGAACAAGGGCTGAGCAGGGGTTTTTAGGGTTTTGGAAAGGGGGAGTTACAGGAAATTGAGACATAGGTACAGTGATCCAATCATAAATGTACAACAGTATTGGCAGCAACTTTAACCATACACATTGCTTAGAGTGTTCATTACTTTTGGTGGGATCCAATCATAATATTTAGAGTATTAACCAATTACAGAGTGGACCCAGGACCCCCACTTAGGGTGTAACTAGTCTTAAGCAATAAGTGATTATCTATAGCTTCTATCTCTAGGCCTGCCCTTAGGAATGTTAAGCATTTTAGCTGGTTGCTTCTGATTGGGTGTTACTAGGGTGGTCCCTGGTTGAGCAATCTATGCCCTTTTATTGTCTAATGATTCTGAGAAACCAACACTTAGCCCTCCAAGGTCAGAGGGGAAACTTGAAGCCTGTCATGGAGTCAGTTTGGCTTAGACCTGCATCCTTTGAAAAACAAGCAGAAATCTGAAGGAACTGTTCCTGGATGAGGTGAATTTATACAAAACTAGTGGATACAAAAACTCAATGATGTTATGGTGTGTTGCTCAGATTCCTAACCCCTCTCTCGCTCGGGATCAAGTCTGCCATCCCAACAGCCTGAATGATTGCCTGATGACAGCACACAGCTGAATTCCTTCCTCCAAATTGCCCTCAGCTGAAAGGAGCTGCCTGGCTCAAGTTCTGTGTCCCCCTCCACCACTCAGCTCTCACGTCATTGTTGCCAGAGGGAGTGGGGAGACCTCCAGGCCCTGAGGCCTCCACCTACTCCAACCCAGAAGTCACTGTGATGTGGGAAACAAAGGTAGAGGAAATGGCCGATAAAATGAAATTTCCTTATAATCTGAAGGGTATTATTCAAATAACACAAATAATTTGAGGCTGGCAGAGTAAGTTTCTCCAGGAATTCCCTACTGTCTTAATGTTAAGGTTTTGCTAGAGGGAAAAACAACCTTAGCTTGAACAATAGCTAGGCTTCTAGTACCCTGTGAGTCTTCTTAGGCCTATGAAAATCCCTTTGGAAACTTCCTCTTGATTTTATCTCTCCCAACTCCCAAGTATATAATTAGTCTTTCCTCACACTTCCTTCGCACAGGTCCTGTCCCCATGCTTTAATAAAATCACCTTTTTTGCACCAAAGAGGTCTCAAGAATTCTTTCTTGATCATTGGCTCTGGACCCCATCATTCCAAAACCTCATCCACTGGAGGGTCTTAGTCTCAAAGCAAGAATATAACTCAAGTAGCTGACCAGATAGTGTTTGAGTGGTTCAAGTGAGGAGTTGGATTAAAGTGAGAGAACACACTCTGGAGATGGGACAAAGGGCAAGTTCAAGGGACAGCTACACCTGGGGGCTGGGTCTCTTTTATTGACAGTTGTTAACTAAGGGGTGGAATGAGTATTCACTATTTGGGGAGGAGATTTCTTTGGGAGCAGATTTTGCACCTTTTCTCCCTTAGTTGGTCAGGGTCTCAGACCATCTTTGTCTTGGCTGTCTGCTTTGATCTATCTGGCTTCTGGTGGCCTTGTTTGTGGAATGCTGCCCAGGCAGTTGGCCAGCTTTTCTGATAATGGGCCTTGACTCCCCCTTTGCTGGTCTCCAGCCCTCTTGTTAAAGCCAAACTAACTGCCTGCTCTAGGATAGTGACTGGACCATGGTGAGGGTACAAAGGCCTGGCTCTTGCCTCCATTTGAGGTAAGTGAGCATCACGCTGAAGGTAGACTTTAGATCCAGAGGTCCCTGTGGGGTCTGCAGAGGCCTTTGTTGTGCCTGTATCTCAATCAAATTCTCCTTCTGTCCAGTCCTGCTGCTCTCACTCCCTTACTGGTGTTTTTGTTTTGTGCCCTCCTGGATAAACCTCTTTCATACAAATCTCCGTCTCAGTCTGTTTCCTGGGGGACATACTGTGAGACAGTAATCTTTCATAATATTTTCTCAATCACTTTGGTTTTCATCATAGAATAAATTAATACCAGTTTTTAATTTTTTTAATGTTTATTTATTTTTGAGAGACAGAGAGAGAGAGAGTGGGGGAGGGGAAGAGAGAGCGACACAGAACCCCGAGCAGTCTGCAGGATCTGAGCTGTCAACACAGAGCCTTGTGCTGGTTCATCTCGTACCCATGAGCCATGAGATCATGACCTGAGCTGAAGTCTGTTTGTTTCTTAACTGACTGAGCCACCCAGGGGCCCCGAATTAACACTGTTTTTATTTATTTTTATCTTACTTAAAAATTTTTAATTTTTAATGTTTATTTTTGAGAGACAGAGACAGAGAGTGAGCGGGGGAGGGACAGAGAAAGAGAGGAGACACAGAATCTGAAGCAGACTTCGCTGAGCTGTCAGCAAGATGAACCATGAAATCATGACCTGAGCCAAAGTCGGATACCTGAGCCAGCCAGGTGCCCCAACACTATTTTTAAAAAAGTGAATTTCAAAGATAAAAAAAGATAGGCATACCTAAATTCATTCCCAAACCATGCAAACACTTTCATAGCAAAACATAGATGTTTACTTTGTTACTTTTAGTTTTAGTTCTCCTCCTGATGCCCCAAGGAAGCTCTGGTTCCCACCAGTCAATTTCTTTCCTTCCCAAGTATTGTTCCTTAAGAGACTTATTTCTGCTTTTTTTTAAATTTTCTAATTTAGATTTTACCCCCACATGCTGGTTATATAAAAAGGTATTAGCACAAAGAAGCAAGAAGAAAAAAACAAACCCAAAACTTTTGTTTATTTCTAAATACCCTATAGGAAGTTGTAAAAAGATTCATGCATAGCAATAGAATGTAAATTTAGGTAATGATTTGGATCTTCTCCAATTGCAGCTTCAGCCTTGGAAACAACAGATTTCCTTAGAAATTCATTGTAGCTCAAACATAAAATTCTTGTTATACCATGGCTAATTGACATTGCACAAGCATATGTAATGAGTTTTTCAATAAAGAAATAAATACCTTTTGTGTAGAGGGAGAAAAAAAGGCCAATATGGGAGAATATTTTAGTAAATGAGTCAAGATAGGGATTCAGATGTTTTACGTGTTTTCATTTATATTTGCATTTATATCACTGATCCGTAAAATTTCCAAATGAAAAAGTGGCAGCACTCTGTGACAGAGGCATAGTAGAGTAATTATGGGGGAAAAGACCCAAAAAACCCTGAGGTCCCCATGTTTAATCAGTATAAAAACATTAGCCTTGCAAATTTTTATAGTTTCATTTCCTATTGTGTTTTTTGACCCAGGGACATGGGGAAAATAATAACTGACATAGCAGATATGGGATGAGTTCAAAACCATTGCTTTCTCAGCCCGTGTGATTCACTCGGCTTGGCTATTTTTAAACCATTTCTCCAGAATCTACTAGTTTTTAGAAGAGATTTAAGATGTCTTTAAAAAAACTACAGCAAGAAAAATAAGAAGGCAGGGAAAGAGTAAATGAATATAATAGAGCACACAATGAGAATGGAGAGCTGACCTGAAGCTAGGAGTTAGATTAGCATACCACAAACTCCTTCTGCAGGAGCAGTACATTTATTAGAGGACTGCTAATTTGGCCTAACCTTTCTGGCAGCCAGCAAAAAATTGAATGATGATAGGGACTTGATTAACAACCTCAACAATATAGAGAAAATCCAGTGGATTAAAAGAAATGCAATGTTCCTAGTCACTGAGACCTGGAAGCTGTTTCTCCTGAGTCTTACCAAAGATGCCGCTATCTTGTAATTAAAATCTTCAGTTACATTTTATATGAAAATTATTAGGAAAGAAAAGTTTTCCAGGGAAAACTTTTGCTTCTTTGGCAATTTGTGGTTTTCATAATGTCCCTCAATTTAAGCCAATGACAATATTGAAAAGTAAATTCAGCAAATAAAATTAAAATAAAGTTTACCCCCAGATATTGTTAAAGAAAAAAATCTGGCCTTGTTAAAATGGTAAGGAAGACTTTACTCAAGGCTATTGTAATGCAGGTGCTGTCAAGGGAGAGATCAGGCACAAGTCCAACTACGAAAGGACAACTGGGGATTTATAAGCATGGAACAGGGTCAGGGGGTGAAAATTACTAGGTCAGGGGGTTAGGGGGTGAAAATTACTAGGAGGAAAAACCAAGGGCAAGGAGATTCCTTACTAAATTAGCTTCACAGAATTCTTGCTAAAGATAGGTCATGGACATTTATAATAAAAATAGGGGATAAGATATTTGATCAGATATCAAGTGTGTTCAAATATCAAAAGAGGAGATTCTAGATAAACTAATTTAGCAAGCTTCTGGCTAAGACTGAGCAATGCAGACCCAGGAAAGACAGGATGGACATGGAAGGCCAAGGTTGAGACCTAGTCAAAAAGAAGGTTTAAAGAAAACTGAGTTTGGACTAACTAGAGTTAGTCCAGACCTTCCATACACTAACATTGAGAACTACCAAGATCCCTTCAAAAAAGAAGTATGGTTTATATTTATCTATTAGATTAGTATATTGTTATGCCCAGATCGCAATATTGTCCCCTAAAACCAGAGACCACCAGGGAGACCGAGTCACACATGCAAAGGCAAAGGGCTTTAATATGGGCTCGAGCTCGGGCTCCCAGACTTCACCAGCGCAGTGGATCCATGCTGAGAGCCCCAAACAAGGGCTGAGCAGGGTTTTATGAGGTTTTGGGAAGAGGGGGTTACAGGAGATTGTGACACAGGGACAGTGATCCAATCATTATCGTATAACAATATTGGCAACAACTTGAACTGTACACATTGTTTAGAGCGTTCATTACTTTTGGCGGGATCCAATCATAACATCTAGAGTACCTTTAAAATCAACCAATTACATGGATGAGGTCCCAAGAGTTCAGTTTTGCTTTCATTTCCCTTGCCTTTGGGGATGTGTCGAGTAGGAAATTGCTGTGGTGGAGGTCTAGGAGGTTTTTCCCTACTTTCTCCTCGAGGATTTTGATGGTTTCCTATCTCACATTCAGGTCCTTCAGCCATTTTTGAGTTAATTTTTGTGTATGGTGTAAGAAAGTGGTCTAGTTTCAGTCTTCTACATGTTGCTGTCCAGGTCTCCCAGCACCACCTACTAAAGAGGCAGTCTTTTTTCCATTGCATACTCTTTCCTACTTTGTCAAAAATTAATTGGCCGTACATTTGTGGGCCCAGTTCTGGGTTCTCTATTCTATTCCATTGATCTATGTGTCTGTTTTTGTGCCAATACCATACTGTCTTGATGATGACAGCTTTGTAGTAGAGGCTAAAGTCTGGGATTGTGATGCCTCCCGTTTTGGTTTTCTTCTTCAATATGACTTTGGCTATTTGGGGTCTTTTGTGGTTCCATACAAATTTGAGGATAGTTTGTTCTAGCTTTGAGAAGAACATTGGTGCAATTTTGATGGGGATTGCATTGAATGTGTAGATTACTTTGGGTAGTAATGACATTTTCACAATGTTTATTCTTCTGATCCATGAACAGGGAATGTTTCTGCACTGCAAAGGAAACAAGAAAACTAATAGGCAACTGACAGAATGGGAAAAGATAGTTGCAAATGACATATCATGTAAAGGGCTAGTATCCAAAATCTACAAGGAACTCACCAAACTCCACACCCAAAAAACAAATAACCCAGCAAAGAAATGAGCAGAAGACATAAACAGACACTTCTCCCAAGAGGACATC
>NC_043706.1:106585638-106609617 GCF_006229205.1 Suricata suricatta | reverse complement strand
GGTTCCTCAAAAAACTATCCATAGAACTCCCTTATGACCCAGCAATAGCCCTGCTAGGGATTTACCCAAGGGATACAGAAGTGCTGATGCATAGGAGCACATGTACCCCAATGTTCATAGCAGCAATGTCAAGAATAGCCAAATCATGGAAAGAGCCTAAATGTCCATCACCTGATGAGTGGATCAAGAAGATGTGGTATATATATACAACGGAGTATTACATGGCAATGAGAAAGAATGAAATATGGCCATTTGTAACAAAGTGGATGGACCTTGAGGATGTCATACTAAGCGAAATAAGCCAGGCAGAGAAGGACAGATACCATATGTTTGCACTCATAGGTCTAACAGGAGAAACCTAATGGAGGACCAAGGGGAGGGGAAGAGGGAAAGAGAGTTCGGGAGAGAGAGGGATGCAAAACTTGAGACACTGTTGAATACTGAAAACGAACTGAGGATTGAAGCGGGAGGGGAGAAAAGAGGTGGTGGTGATGGAGGAGGGAACTTGTGGGGAAGAGCACTGGGTCTTGTATGGAAACTAATTTGACAATAAACTACTTTAAAAAAAAAAATCAACCAATTACAGAGCGTGTCCAGGGTCTTGTTAGGTGACTAAGGAGTTAACTTTAACATTAGGCAACAAGGTCCTATCTATAGTTTACATCTTCAGGCCTCACCCTTAGGAATGTGGAGGGTAGTTGCTGGCCTTTTCTAACTGGGTGTTGCGAAGGTGGTCTCTCCTGCCTTGGGCAATGTGTAACTACCTGATAGTTTCTGGGAAATTGAAACTTAGGCCTTTAAAGTCAGAGGGGAAACTTAAAGCCTGTCATGGAGTCAGTTTGGTTTAGACCTGTGTTCTTTCAATATCGGCATCTCAGAAAAAAAGAGTCTGCAATGAAGCAAATTTGTCTAATACCATAAGGAGAAAATAATTTTACAGCCCAGGACCCTGGTGGTTTGGGATTATCCAATACAACCTCTTACGGTGGATAAATCTGCCAAAAACTGCAGTTACCACAGTCCGTTTTGTACAGAGATAAAGGCCCATATTTCTAATGAACATTTATCAGAAAAATACAAATTAAAATATTTATCTGTCTTTGTCTGACTACCGTGTCCATCTCTTCACCAGTTTGGAACACAAGAGTAGAAGATAGGAGTGTTATTTATTGACTCCTTAAATGCCAGCAAATAGATGGACATATACTGGGCTATCCAAACCACATTACCTTGAAAATACAGTATCAGATATGGCAAGGAAGTAAATTTAAAAGGTTTCTCATTTGAGATGTTAAGTAACACTTTAATTTTAGGTAATATGTATGATTATGTATATCAATTATCTACATTTAATGACTCTTGCACTCAATGATCTGGTTGCTTCCCCAATTTCTGTGTTCAAATGTTTTTCCATAGACCTCTCTTATTGCCATAAATTAAAAAAAAAAACAAAAAACAACTCTTTCCAAGCACTTACTCCAATTGTTTTACCACCTGAAATTAAATTATTTGTATTAGATTTGCTTTTGTCAGTCTCTCTCACTAAAATGTAAACTCCATGAATACACTTCGTGTTATGTTTACTCTTGTATCTCTAGTTTCTTGAACAATAATGACCACATTACTGATGCTTTATAATTACTGAAAAAATAAATGAATGTCTTTATGTGCATGCTTTTCCCTCTGCATATCAATGGCTTCCTTTCCTGGTCTGTTTGATGACCACTTGCCTTCCTTTAATCATCTGCTGAGGAAAAAAGTGTATCACCAATGTCCTTTCTCTGATTCACATTTCTGCCCTAACCCCTCTAACTCCTCTTTACCTCATATATGTACTCATGTACATTTTCCCTTCTTGATATACTAGACATTTCATTTTGGGTGATCCACGTAATCTTTTTACATAAATTTTCAAGACTTTAGTATACTTTATTCTTGTTTGTAGTCTTTCATCGATTCTAGTAACTGGCACAGTTTTGCCACTACTAAAGTGTTTGGTAGATTGATTGATTATAGCCATGGTTATGACCCCCAAATTTCTAAGCCCTAACATTTCCATTGTGATTAAAGTTACAATTTTTTAATTCTCATGTTCATCTTGATAGTATGTATGTTTTCTCTTAATCCTTTGATTTCAACTATTTTTCTGTTCTAACAGTTGATTCAAGAATATTACTCAGAAGAGTCAGACTTGCATAGTTGAGAAATGTGGACTCTAGGTGTTCTTTGACTTCTCTCTGTCATTTATTGCCTGTCTGACTTTGATACTGTACCCATCTCCCTCAGTTTCCTCATCAATAAAACGATACTTCTAAATTTTCTAGGTGATTATATCTAGCATATAGTATCCTTTCAATAAATGTCAATTATAATTACTTGTGGTTAAGTCATAATTTGTTCTATCAGAGTGAGAAATAATTCTATACGGAGCTTAGTTGCTAGATTTTCCTTTTGTCAATGACATTAAAAGAAAAGGGTAAGGGGGTGCCTGGTGGCTCAGTTGGTTGGGCAGCTGACTCTCTTGACCTCACAGTTTGTGGGTTAAAGCCCTGCATTGAGCTCTGCACTGGCAGTGGGGAGCCTGCTTGAAATTCTGTCTTCCTCTCTCTCTGTCCCTCCTTATCTTGCATGCACATTCTCTCTTTCTCTCAAAACAAAACAAAACAATACAAAACAAAACAACTCTATGAAAAAGGAGTAAGAAGACTATGGGTGAGGTGAGGGATAAGAGAAAGGGATAAGACCCAAGATTTAAATCAACTTTTTTTTTTTATCACAAGTAAAACCTGAGCAAGAATTTTGATATTTTCCGAATGTTTTTTTTTCTTTTTGCAAAAGATTTCATTACAAAATAATTTGTTCTCAATAACTTTGCTGTTATACACAGCATGGTACTGATCTGTCTCTTTCATGTTTAAGATTTTTATTCTTACCTTTCCAGCTTATAAATCTCTTATCTTCTCTTAAAGTTTTCTATTTCAAAACAGTGTTTTCCTTCCCATCAATGTTACTCTGTCATTAATGAGCTTAGCTTCAACATACAAAAGAAACCCATAATTAATCTTACTGTTTATGAAAAAGTATTAATTTTATGGGATCTAATGGCTAAACAAGTAACATTTTATTCTTTACATATCAGAAGAGAAAATGGTCTACACCTCCCCTTCTGTCCCCACAACCTGTTTTGACAAATTTTCTTGATACTGTTGAATAACAACAACAACAAAAAAAGCACAGTCTTTTTAGTGGTCATCATCTGTAAGTTTACAACTCTTCTGGGAGCTTTGCTGGTATAATCTGAAACTGGCCCCATACACAGAAGGCAGGGAGAGACAGAAGAAAGGGGCAGGCTATTCCAGGCTGGTAGGTGGTAGTTATCGCAGTAGCAATGGTAACTTACATATGAGGCTTATCTTGAGCAGTAGCAAGACAATCAGACCCCCACATTCTCACTCCAAATCTTAAAAGCTTATAAATAGGCCCTAACTGGGCTCAATCAAGTATACACTGTGGGTGTTTTGAACCCATCACCATCTCAAGGTTCTATGCTGGGGCAACCTCTGGGAGTGGGAAAAGCAAACAGGACCCGTATTCTAAGGACCAGGAAGGGGATGAGGAGCTTCTGAAAGCCAGGGTCCTGCTCATGAGTCAAAGGACGGTCAAGTCTTTCTTACCACATTCCCTGACAACATCATCCCTAGGATCAGAATAATCACACTGCTCACACCCTGAGCTGTTTCCATAGCTATTTAATAAGGTAACTCATAAACAGTAAAAGATACTGTTTCAGGATGATCATTGGCATTTATGGGGTTTATAAAGAAGCTTATGTGTTATCTCAGCAAGGTCACTAAGAACCATAAAAGGCCACACAGAATACCAAAACATAAATATTTTAACTAACATCTGGTCTGTATACTCCCGCTAGCTTATTTTAAAATTAACTGCCATTCCTTTTTCTGCTGTATTTGTTCTCTATAAGATAGTAATTTATCTCATTTTACTTATTTATTTTTATTTTATTTCACCCACCCATTAAAAATAAAAGCACAGGCAAGAATTTTTTAATGTTTTGTTCACTACAATTTCCTTAAGATCTAGGACAGTGCCTAATACATAGTAGGCACCTACTATATTTTTCTGTATTGAATGAATAAATTTGACATTACCTACTTTAAATGTTATAAACATAAATAACATTTTTATCTTTAATAATTAGACATATAATTCACTAAGATGTTGCTTCCATTAAAAAGAAAATTGGTTATTTTTTTGCTAATTGACCATCTAAAGTCTTTTGCCCATAGAACTTTGGATATTCAAAAGGTAACATATATATAAATTGATTTCAGTTGGTCAAGAAGACTGCTATATATGAAATCCATATGAATGTTAAAATAAGCAAAAACTATGAGACCAAATATATAAATATTAAAAAATTTTATATTAAATATATAAATATATTATATATAAATATTAATATTAAAAATTTTCATAGCGCTATGAGATGGATTTCTTAATACAAATATCTACCATCCATGAAAATTATGCTATTAAGCCATGTATTCTTTTATTTTTCTTATTACCATTAAACTTGAAGAAAATGTAGGGCTTAAGAAAGTATTTCTGAATATAACCAAAAACAGAAAGAATACATTTCAACACTTGTGGAACAAAAGTTTGCTCATTAGTCCTTATTTCTTAGCCAAGAAGATGTTGAAAAAAGTTCAAAGAAAGAAATGACAGATAATGCTGACTCTCATGAGGGCTTATAAGAAACACAGGAAAAGTCTTCCTGTTTGTGTGGCATTATATCAATATTTAGTATAATTTAGTGTGACACAAATACAGATCTTCATATTTTCTTTTTCTGAAAAGCCTCTATATTGTTTAAATAGCATGTTGAATTAGACTGTGCAACTCTCTAAATTAGCTAAGTGGTTCTACAATGGTGCCACTGAATCTAGGCTGCCTCGCAAGTGCCAACTCAGCACGATTCCTGAATAGTTGGTAAATGAAGCATCAAAATTCTGGAGTTTAAAATGAAAGCACTTCCTTGACAAAAATTATCTCAGAACTACATGTCTGTTACAATAACAATTTAAGGGAACATACTTTGACCTTTGAAAGAGGGCAAATATTTAATTAAGTGATTCATAAAAGGTAGTTATAGAATATTTTCAGTTGGTACAACACTCTACTACCTGCTATGGTAAATATAATCGAAGAAGATACGATAAAGGAATTACATGGAGCTCCTCTTCTTAATGATGTTTTAAAAACAACCAAATAGCATGAGAGGACAGGTGAGACAAGGATGAATTGCATCATCCATGCCCTTGTCTGGTGGCCACCAGTCCTTGGAGGAAGTTCTTAGATTCCATCGATCTAGAAATAAAGTGATCTGATCAATTCATTCATAGGAAGAATTCCTCTTTGATGAGTACTTTTGTTTTGAAAAAAATGGGAGAAATTATTAAATATGAAAATAAGTCTCTAGTGATAAAAGACCTGGTGTAAGGGACTCAGAAGTAGAGGCTGTGTCTGACCCGTGTGCTCCAATAGGTCCAAACCATGACTCCTCCCTAGCAATCAGCGGCTATCTGTCAAGGGGGTGTATCACAGTGGGGGAGACTTAAAGTGCTGCCTGCTATCACAGCTTCACAAATGGAAGTCACAGAAGGGAAAAATGTAGCTGTCTTTATCATGACAGGAAATAAAGTATAATACATAAATCCACAGCGGATGGTGAAATATGTCACAGTACTTTGTCTTTTATGAAAGTGTAAACATGCAAATCTTTCATCTAGAGAGAAACCCGAAAAAGAAAGATGAACTATCAGTATCTTGTCTTGAAGGGAATTTTCTACTGCTACATTGACCTATTGCTTCCCTGTCATAATACCTCTACATATCCCCACTTGGTGTATCTGTATGCACGGTGTCCAGAGTGTGTGATAAATTGTGTATAATATACTTAAATGCCACAGCTCATGCTCTGAATCCACAGATAACACTTGATTAAGGGGCATCTTGGAACAAATAGGAGCAGGACAATTATTTGTGCCCAATAACCCATGTTCAGTAGATCTTCCCAGGAATGAATTAATTTGATCAAACAATTATACATTTTAGGAAAGGTGCTAGAATATACAAAGATGAATATGACAACATTACTCTGTTGTTTGACATTCTCAAATTCTAGCTGAGGATAGACACAATAAGAAAATTATGAAACAGATACTGAGAAATGCCTAGCAAACATATTGAGACTAGAAGAAATAATAAATTTGTTTAGAGAAGTCAGGTACACTTAACAGATGAGGTGATTTTTAAGAAAACTCTTGGGGTGCCTGGGTGGCTCAGTCGGTTAAGTGTCAGACTTTGGCTCAGGTCATGATCTTGCGGTTGGTGGGTTCCAGCCCTGGTTAGGGTTCTGTGCTGACAGCTCAGGGCCTGGAGCCTGTCTTTGGATTTGTGTCTCCCTCTCTCTCTGACCCTCCCCTGCTCGTGCTGTGTCTCTTTCTCTTAAAAATAAATAAAAGACATTAGAAAAAATTTTTAAAGAAAAAAGAAAACTCTTACAGGAGAAAGAGGACCATTTAATGTGTACTATATTTTTGTAGTAATTTGGATGTTGTTCGAGTATTTCATGAAAGTATATTTCTGCCAACTAAATTATTTATGCTCAGAAAAGATACTATTTTTCTTTTGAAACAGTCTCAATAGCTAACATAAATTTGGCATTCGTCATTAATACTTGGAGTTTCTATTTCTGTGAACAGCATAATAAGCCAGTGATATGTACTGACTTGTGATTTTGATGAGGCACAAATTTGAATCACAGCGTTATGAGATGGCTGTGTGGGCCTGACTCATGTAGCTAATAGGTGAGTCTCATGACCTTCCACTTCCCCCACTGACATGGATCGTTGTAATTTAGTATCTGTGACATCAGCAGTAACTGTTGTGCTGTGAAAAGAATTTCAACTTCATCTAGCTATACTAATAACATAATGAGGTATATAATAGTATGTATTTTATTTTAGAAGCGAAATTTTCTTAATGACTTTACAATTTCTGTCCTGTATTATCGATCGAATCAGTTAAACATTTGAAGTTACTCCTTAGCAAGTTCAGTTATATTTTAATCTGTTTTATAGGGAATATTATATATTGAAATATCATTGGCAAATTTGAGGAGTCACAATAGTCAGTGTTACTTTCTCTGACAATGTCAAGTATATTTCATGCTTCCAGACCAAAAGGAATCAACATATTCTGGCTAAGTAGGCAAGATAAAATCAGAAATATCTTCATATGAATCATGATTTTCTAAAGAATCTTCATAATTATACTAATTGCAATACCTACTAAGAATTGTATGGGCATCAGCAACCAAAACTAAAAAAAATATATATGCTAAGTGGCACCTAATTGTTAATAATGACAAATTGCACAGTTGGGGATTTTAATCCTTATGTTATCAGTGAGGACTAATTTGTAAAATGTTTCAAAGACTTTGACACTTAGTAACCATCTAGCCTATTAGTTCACTAATGACAAGACAATCATAGCTCTCTCAAAGGTATTTATTAGGTAAGTACTAAAAAGTGTTCCTATTTGCAATTATTTCACAATGATGATTAAGAATTTTGAACCTTGGTATTTAATTTGAGTTATCAAAATTCACTACTAGTATGCATGTTGCTATAATTTAATTTCACAAAAATATTTAATATCAGTAAAAAGACATCCATTATTTTGTTCTAGGACATTAATTTTCTTCTTAAATATGGCCAAATAATTATGCCACTAGGATATATGCAAATATAATCATGAGCAGAGAGTAAACAGATATCCGTAAGTGAATGCTGAAAGCTGTCCCTGATAGGGCACTTGTAAGGGACATTATTGTAATCGTGTCTGTTTTTTTAATGTCAGAATATGTTGCAAAGTCAAAAAATATTAGTTGTATCTGATTGTTATTGATTTAAACCTAAAACTTTAAACATGAACATTCTTTGTTTAAATGTGTATTTTAAGTATTTCTGTTAGCTAGGTCTGCTGGAGTCCCAAGCCAGCAGGTCCTCTGGTTCACTACTACCCCACGAGCGTTTTCTTTCCAGGCAGAACAACTTTGTATCTTTCTATAGCAGACTATTCCTACTAGATTGGGAAGAAATATAAGGTTTCTGTGGTTTGTCTTTGGATTCTTTTAAAAATTTTTACTTAAAAAAATTTTTTAATTGTTTTTATGTCATTTTATTTTGAAAGAGACAGAATGAGTGGGGGAGGGGCAGGGAGAGAAGGAGACACAGAATCTGAAGCAGGCTCCAGGCTTCGAGCTGTCAGCACAGAGCCCAACGTGGCTCCAACCCAGGGACTGTGAGATCATGACGTGAGCCGAAGTTGGACACTTAACTGACTGAGCCACCCAGGCACCCCTAAAATTTTTTTTAAAATGTGTATTTATTTTTGAGAGACAGAGACAGAGTGTGAGTGCAGGAGGGGCAGAGATAGAGAGGGAGACAGAGAATCTGTAGGAGGCTCCAGGCCCATGCAGGGCTCAGACTCACGAACTGCGCGACTATGACCTGAGCTGCAGTCAGATGCTTAACTGACTTGAGCCACCCAGGAGCCTCTAAAGTTTTTACTTTAAAAAATATATTTATTTATATTTTGAGAGAGAGAAAGAGCGTGCACACAAGAGGAGGAGTAGGGACAGAGAGAGGGGGAGAGAGAATCCAAAGTCGGCTTCGTCCTCCCATTGTGGAGCCAGATGCGGGCTTGTCCTCAATGAAATCTGAGATCATGACCTGAGCTGAATCCAGGAGTCAGACACTTAACCTACTGAGCCACGCAGGGGCCCTTGTTTTTGGAGTTTTAAAAAACTTTGGACATTGAATTTCAATTGCTCCAATTTTACACATTTATAAACACACACACACACACACACACACACACACACGCACACACACACCGGACTTTTGATCCACTTCATGGATAAGGTTACTTCTATGATGTTTATTAGAGACCAAAATTAGATATTATAATATTCTTACTTTATCCTTCTACTAATCACAAGACAAAGTTAATTTCTTAGCCTTCTGAAACTATACAGTGCCACACTTCCCTTTATTTTACCCTTAATTTCAAAAGGACTATGGTAATCAGACCAAAATTCCCTATAACCCATAAAGGCTAACACCATTGATTTCTCAATAATAAAAAGCTATTCCTTTTTCTTTCAATCAACATTTTCAGAAAGAGAAATGCTAAGTAAACTAGTTGTTAATAATGGCAGTCTTATTTATTTGGGGTTTTAATCCTTACATGTCAGTGATACATTACTAATCTGATGTATAAAAACTAATAATATTTCAATAATATGTAACTATGGAGCAGATAACATCTGTTCCCTTCAGTCTCCTGAGACATGAATAAAAACAATAAATATGTACTATTTTTACATATTACAATATGTATTTAATATATGAAAAGCGTGGATATGACACATAAGACATAGAGGAGTCCAATCTAAAAGCTATAACTGGGGTGCCTGGGTGGCTCAGTGGGTTAAGCCTCTGACTTCGGCTCAGGTCAGATCTCACGTTAGAGGGTTCGAGCCCCGTGTGGAGCCCCGTGTGGAGCCCCGTGTGGAGCCCCGTGTGGAGCCCCGTGTGGAGCCCCGTGTGGAGCCCCGTGTGGAGCCCCGTGCTGACAGCTAGCTCAGAGCCTGGAGCCTGCTTCCAGTTCTGTGTCTCCTTCTCTCTCTGCCCCTCCCCCTCTATGCTCTGGCTCTGTATCAAAAATAAATAAAACATTTAAAAAAATTAAAAAAATAAAAAATAAATAAAAAAATAAAAGCTATAACTGTGACAATCAGTTCAAACTAGTCCTATTTTATTTCTCAGCTGACCAGGGAGAAAACGACACTAACTTTTACATTTGAGTCCAAGGTGACCATGAGCTGTGATGCGGTGCTCTCTGCATTTAAAATCAGAAAACAAACCTCTGTTCCACCTCTGCCATTGGATAACTGTATAACATTGGCAGTACTTGGCTTCTGTAAGCCTCCAATCTAAAGGTTCTATAAATTGAGGATAAAAATTCTTCAGATCAGCAGTATAGCATTAAATGATCAAAAGGGTGGATAAGAGTGCCAGCCTCTCGGAATTTGATTTGCGGCTCTGCCTTACAGTGACTGTGTGAAGTCAGACAAATTGCTTCACTTCTCTGTGCCTTGGTTTCATCACCCATAAATGAAGATTATAATAATAATTAATTACAACAACAATAATAACAATAACAATTTACTTCTCAGTATTACTGTGAGGATAAAATGAATTAGTATCCATAACATAGTAAGTCCTCAATGAATCTTATTATTTTTATTTTTAATATTATTTTTATTCATAGATTGTTGAATTCAGAGATTCAGAATTAAGAAAAAACACAGACACCTTAAATCCAAAGTATGACACAAACCTGAAGTAGTAGTATACAACAAAGTAAATTTGACAGAGCTATTTTGTGTCTATTATTAAGAATCAATGGGGCGCCTGGGTGGCTCAGTTAGTTGAGCGTCCGGCTTCGACTCAGGTCATGATCTCATGGTTTGTGGGCTTGCGCCTTGCTTAGGGCTCTGTGCTGACAGCTCAGGGCCTGGGGCCTGCTTTGGATTCTGTGTCTCCCTCACTCTCTGCCCCTCCCCTACTCATGCTCTGTTTCTCTCTGTTTCAACAATAAAGAAACATAAAAAAAGTTTTTTAAAAAAGAATCACTGATTTGGGTTTATTTATATAATTATCCATACTAATCCCTTATAGATTTGTTGCATTTTATATTTACATTTTCATTTACCCCAAAGAGTTAAGATAGCTATTCAAAGCACCAATGTTCTGATTTTGGCAACAGTTTTCAAAACTTATTATTAATTCACAAAAGTTGGCATTAGACCATGAACTTTTTCAGAAATAATTACAAAGCAGGAGCATTCAGCTGCCTCAAAAATAAATTCAGCTTTCTTCTTAAAAGAGGAGGATTTTAAAATAAAATGCTTTCTTTTTGTCTTTAAATTGATTTGGGGGGTATTATAAATTCTGGGTTTTATTTTTTTTAAGAATCAATCAAACATAATCTCAATTAACTGTACATAGAAATTCCAATAAATAGAGATAAGCTTTCAAAAACTACCATGTTGGTCACCACAAAAAAAAAAAAAAAAAAGAATCTCCACAGAATTAGATATGTCCTTGCACAATATTATAGGTTTAAATATACAATTCAGATTCCAGAGCTATTATTATGGTCTCAAAGTCTGAGACTGAAACTGAAAGATGCACTTCAGCTGCAAATATGTAGCAATTATCATGAAATGAACTTCATTTCACATTTCTGCTAATCACCATGGTAACCTGCATTCAATGGATTCTTTCTGGGAAATATTCCAGACTCTATCAGACATTTTTAGTTTGGAAGGCTAGAATATCTTCACTTACTTGGTTGCTTATATTGTTTTTAGTAATATATAATGTCATTATAAAAAATGTTCTGGAATATTGAAACTGATAATTCCAATATAAGAGAATATAATAATAAGGGTCTTAGGTTATAGGGCAAAAAGAATAATTGACTAATAATATTTACTGATAAGACTTCATAAATATATTAATGAATCCGTGACCTTAAAATTTTATATATTATCTTAAATTCAACATATATTTTGATCATTGGTAAAATGTACAACTTCACTTATGCACTTTTAATTTTATCAATATAACATTGAGTTTTACAGATAAAATTATACAAAGAATTTTCCATTCAGCTATTGGAAAAATGCTTATTATGGAAATTGAATTGCTTAAAAAATATATCATCTTAGCCTACATAACAAAGGAATGATGAGTCTTGGCACTGGAACCATATCACCATTCTTAGGCCTATGTAAGTAGCTTGGGAGAAAACCTATATGGCAGACTCAGAGAACAAGAACACCAAGAGAGAGGTATGGACTGAGAATCCATATGACACACTTTCCAAAATGGGGGTAATAGTAGAAAATAGATGCCTGGATATCAGTTTGAGTATTAATACTTCAAGTGGCCAGCTAGCAAATGGATTGTGACCAGTCTCTGATAGGACAAACAACTTGTGCAAGAGAGCACAATGACCCTCTGTCTTTACCACAAGGAAGGAAGTCTCACTATGGGAAAACAATGTCAGCTGAACTAAGTGTGTATTTATTGATACAGTAAATTTGTATCTGGCACAAGGCCTGTGTTTCATTGCAGAGTATAAATAGCTTGTGACTGGCACCGGCTGAAGAAACGATCACCTAATAAATGCTTCAGAGGCACGGTGGAAAATCAAGACTGAGAAAAGACCTCTGAATTGTAAACAAAAAGTTAATTAGGGAATTTGGTTTCTTTTTGTAAACAAAAAGTTAATTAGGGAATTTGGTTTCTGTTTCAACATATAAGGAACTTAGAAGTCATCAGTTCTCTCTTTACAACAAGAAAAAAAGCTAGACATACTCCAGTTGACTTTTATTGACCCCCTCAAAGAATTGAGGTTACAGGGCACCACCCCAAAGCTGGAGAGGCAGGAAAACTCAGAGAGTCATGGCTAGAATCTGCTTATCTGGACAGAGGCTGCTGGAATTGTAAATGGGCAGAAATTCTTTTTTTAATGTTTATTTTTGAAAGAGAGAGAAAGAGAGCAGGAGAAGGGCAGAGAGAGAGGGGGTACAGAGGATCAGATGCAGGCTCTGTGCTGACACCAGAGAGCCCCATGCAGGGCTTCACTGTGAGATCATGACCTGAGCTGGGTTGGACGCCTTTCTGGTAGTGGGAGCTGCACCGGCCTTGGTGGATGACATGGTCACAGTAAGGAAATGGCAGATGTGCATGGCTCCTGCCATGAGAGGCGGAAACTGGCATCTCCTTCTGCTACTACTGCTCATGTGAAATTAAGCCTATTGCTATTGATTAGGCCTCACAATGTTCCAAGTCAGACCAATATTCCCCACATAAATACCTCATGGGAAGAAACATATTCCCACCTCTATAAAAAGGAATTTAAACAAAGCACTGCAGATGTTTTGTCGCAAGGCTCTTCTAATGAGCCTCACAAATTTAAGGCATAGAAAATGAAGGGAATTAAAGAACACAAGATTTACTATTACCTCTGGGCTGGAGAAAAAGCCTAATTTAGGAATAAGAAACAAACAAGAGCCAGGCATAAGTTACTGTGCATACATATGCTAATTTGGTGCCCATTATGAGGATGGGTAAGAGTAGTTACAACTTAAAGTCATATGCAAAGGCCAGCCCATCTAGGGCGCCTATGACTCTTACACCTTCAACATCAAAGAACAAGATTGACAAAAGGTTTACTTACTAACCATCATGAATATATTTTTCCTCTTGTGAGCCAGACAGAATGCCTCCTAGTCTTGTTTATGCCTGTATCTTAGCATTATTGTTATCAAATGTGTTTGCTATCTGCTTCTCACTGAAAGCATCCTGCTATCTTCTTACTTGTAAGATTTACTACCAGTTCAAACAAATATGTATGTTATCTGCTTTTCACTGAGAATATCCTGTTATCCTATGATGTGTAAATTACCTCATTGTAAATTAGAGTAGTTCTGCAAAAAATGCCTCTGTAAAACCTGTTTCTGCACCCTTTTCAAAGCATCTTATCACTGAGAGTTACTTGTAAAAATTCCACTTTCTGATGTCATGTTAACACTAAATCTATAAATAAAGACACAAAACTGGACAGGATAGGGATAACGGAAACACATGGCTCTCTCACTCCATTTTTCGCCGGCACCATCTCTCCTTCAGGGGACCCTGGACCAGCTGGAGCTGGATTCCAGCAAACTGACAGAGCTGCCCAGGTGCCCATGGGCAGAAACTCTTAAATGGCAATACTGAAAAATTGCTTGAAGCTGAATATGGATTAGTTGTGAGAGCAAGAAACTCCTAGAGCCCCAGTCTTAGAGGAGGTCTTCATATTTCATGGGCATTAGCTCCAAAAAAACTCTTAACAGTTTTTCACAGTGAGGAGCAGAGGAAGATTCCTTTAGTTCTAATAGAGGTAGAGGAAGCAGAACCATAGATCCATAGTTTTCTCCATAACAAAGCTTTACTCACCCAGGGGAATGACTTTACTGGGGCCTTCTTTAACAGGATACATCAGGAAAGAACATGCCACTCATCCCAACCCACTCTAGCTTTCCTGTCTCACTAAAAAAGAAAGGAGCTATATAAAAAGAAACACTTGTGATAGTCACTGACCAAAGACACAGACAGACTCACTAAAAGACAGACTTGATTAGAGGCTTCTTCAACACTTCCTCCTCCACATTATCACACCAATAGGCTCCAGTTGAGTCAAAGTGCAGCACAGCTGAAAAATCCGCAAGACCTTGCCTGTCTCTTGGAGTATTTAGGGAAAACCAAAGTTAAGAAGGGAAATTATGAGTGGAACTATGCCCTGGCTCCTAATTTATATGTTGAAATTTTAACCCTAGGATGCCAGAATGTATGCATTCAAAGATAGGGTCTTTAAGCAGTAATGAATGCAAAATGAGATCATACAGGTGGGCCCTAATCCAGTATTACTTATGTCCCTAAACGAGATTAGATAGACACACAGAGAAAAGACCATGTAAAGATCCTGGAGGAAGATGGTCATCAATAAGCCAAGGAGAAATCTTAGAAAAATCAACCTGGAGACACCTTTATCTTGAACTTCTAGCCACCAGAATTGTGAGGAGGTAAGTGCCATCTTTGTCATATTACAGTTTCTCATTTCTAATGAGTCTCCTTCTGGGCTTTTCTTACTGATTATTTTCTCAAACACTGTGCAAACATCACAATTTTAAATTGCTATAGGATTATAATTATGCGTATCATTGGCTTAAGGAGACCAGTATCTTCCATACCACTATTATTTTTCAAATTTGTCCTTAGCTCTTCATTCTTACATATGACATTTAACATTATTTAGTCAAATTCCAGGCAGAACTCTACTGGTATTTCGAGTGGCATTTATTTGATTATGGAGATGAAATTTGGGGAGAATCAACAACATTAAAATACTGCATCTTCCAATCTATGAATGTACGATAGTTCTCCATTTTTGTAGGTATTCAAAATTTTTAAATAAACCTCTTCAAAAATTTTAAATAAAGTTTTATAAGTTTATTTAATGAAATCTTCCACATTTTTGTTAGATATAATCTTAGATTTCTTACAGTTTTTGATGCTACTGTCAAGTGTCTTTTCAAAAATTACATTTTTTTCTTTTTTGCTAGTTTACTGAAACTCAACTTTTTTTGGTACATTGATTTTATGGACTAAAAGTCTCCTCTTTCTTCCTTCACTTTTTCAATTAAAATTTATTAACCATTTCCAACTGCAAGGTGAATACAGTGCTGGGGTTTTAGAGGCTACAAAATATAAGACACAGATAAACTGACAGGAAGTTTACAACATATTTAGAAACAATCTTACTTGGATTTATATTACTCTTGTTACTTCCATAATTCTCCATTATGGAAAAATATAATTATTCATATATATTTTTAATCTTATTATCATATAAATTAATCTGCTACTCTAAATTGTGAATTTTTTTAAGTAAACTTACTTTATTTTGTCTAGTCTAGACTTTATTAGCAGAACAATTGGATATGAACAATGTTAAGCTATTAAGAACCTATTGATTAAGAAAATGCCATTCTCTCAATAAAGAATGAGAACTGCATGAGTTAGTTGCATTCATGGGTATGGATTAAGGCTGAGCCATCTATATACCAGGTTTATGCAAGACCATTTTGAAACCACTTGTATGTTTTTATCTGCAGCAAGGCTAACAGGGTTAAAGGTTGTAGTCTTAAAATTATAGTCAATGACAGGAAGCCTATTATGAGCCCATAATGTAATCTCATAAATCATTTCCAAATGTTTAAACAATTTTGGCTTTGATGTTTCTCATATACTCTATTAGTTAAGTATACAGGATGAGTTAGACTTTTGTTCTGATTTTACCTTTGTAGCTTCCTGCTCGTTGTAAAACCTGTGTTCCTGCATGTTTACAGCAACTTGCTTATGGTTTTTAATGTTTGAAAGTCAAGATGGCAAGATATAAAATTCTTGATTGACATTTTTCTTCCTTTGTATATCATATATATGTTGCATTATTTTGTGCTGGTATGACTTAGTGTAAAGAAATCTAATGTTAACCTGGTGTTCTTCCCTATACAAATAACTTATTCTACTTTCCTCTATGCCCAAGTAATTATGTCTTTATTTTCAATTTAAAAAATACCTTCACAATTGACTTCTGAGTTAATTGTAGTAGGTACAATTGGAAATAAATCATTATTGTGATCTTGCATCCTGTAATGCTTTACTGGAGAATATGTTATGCTTTTCTTGAGGATATTGAAAGATTAATTAAGAAGTGTACCATGGACTTGAGTGGCAGTACTCAATGTTGTAAAGCTAAAACTAAGCTGCACATTCAATGCAATCATAAAGTATACATCCTTTTTTTGCAATAAATTCATAACTATCAAGAAAAATTTTAGAAGGAAATGTAAAGAGGGAAATTTTCCTTTAGATATCCAAATACATGATAAAATTCTACTAAGAAAAACAGAAAACTCTTACAAGAGAAATAAACAATCAATGTAACACAATAAATAAAGACTTAAAACAATAAAGACTAAAAGCAGAAACTTTTATATGTAATACATAGAAATGTAGGTGATAAAGTTGGCATGTAAAATTTGCAAGCAACAATAGCTTATTTGAGAAATCAATTTATCAGAAAACAATGTTTGAAATTGTTGCCTCCACCCTCCTATACTGTTGGTGGGAATGTAAATTGGCATACCACTCTGGAAAACAGTGTGGAGCTTCCTCAAAAAATTAACAATATAATTACCCTATGACCCAGCAATAGCACTGTTAGGAATTTACCCAAGGGATACAGGAGTGCTGATGATAGGGGCACATGTACCCCAATGTTCAATGCAGCACTTTCAACAATAGCCAAATCATGGAAAAAGCCTAAATGTCCATCAACTGATGAATGGATAAAGAAGATGTGGTTTATCTGTACAATGGAATACTGTATGGTAATGAGAGAATGAAATCTGGCCATTTGTAGCAACGTGGATGGAACTTGAGGGTGTTACTAAGTGAAATAAGTCAGGCAGAGAAGAACAGATACCATACATTTGCACTCATAAGTGTAACAGGAGAAACTTAACAGAGGACCATGGGGGAGGGGAAGAGAAAAAAAATAGGGAGAGGGAGGGAGGCAAATCACGAGAGACTATTGAATACTGAAAACAAACTGAGGGCTGAAGGAGGAGAGGGAAAGGTGAAGGGGGGTGATGATAATGGAGGAGGGCACTTGTGGGGAAGAGCACTGGGTGTTGTATGGATACCAGCTTGACAATAAACTATATGAAAAAAATAAAAAAAAAAGAAAAGAAAAGAAAAAAAGAAATGTTGCCTCCAATACAAAATACGTAAAACTACAAAGATGATTAACACTTGGACTACCTCGAAATAAAATAATATGACAGAGGTCATTGTATAATAGGTGAAAAGACAAATGATAGGTAGATGGAGTTAACATGTTTTAATATACATGATAGAAGGGAGTAGTACCCAATTATAGGCATAGAATTTCCAGTAGACATGAAAAACTAGTAGAAAAATGGACTAATGAGCAAGTCATGAACAACAGTTGGGTAGAATTCATTACAAAATAATAATGATGCCATTTTTCATTCTTTTGATTGACAAAGATAAGGAAGTTTTATGATATCAAGTATTGGTAAGGGTGTATAGAAAAGAGAGCTCATAGTCTGGGTGGATATGAATTGTTCAACCACTTTTAAGGGAAGTATTTTTTTTATAATTTAAATTGTGCGTTTCCTATTTTAATAGGGAAAATTGGAACAATTTATATCAATTAATCATGAACTATCAAGTAAATTGGAATTGCTGTAATATTTAAGATAATAAGGTACAGTTAATTATTGAATGATGCAGGAGTCAGAGGTGACAACCTTCTATTCTGCCATACAGTCAAAAATATGTGTATGACTTTTGATTCCCCCAAAAGTTTACAAGTAGCTAACTGTTGAACATAAGGCTTACTGATACCATAAGGTCAATTAACACATATTTTGTATGTTTCATGTGTTATATACTATATTCTTATAACAAAGTAAGCTAGAGAAAAGAAAATGTTATTAAGAAAATCATAAGAGAAAATATATTTATAGTACTGGTATAGTATTTATTGAAAAAAATCCACAAGTAAGTGGATCCCACGAAGTTTAAACCTGGGCTGTTTAAGAGTCAGCTGTATAACTAATAATTAATAATAACTAATAATTTTCAGTGTTTGAAACTGATTGAAATTCCATCCTAAGCTCTTTAAACAAGTTAACTTATGTAATTCTTATAATATCCAATGAAGGTCGAGATTATTCCAATTTTATAGGTGTGGGAAGTGAAGGGAAGAAAGGTTAAACAACTCAACCAAGATAATGGATAATAAACACAAGAGTCAAAATTTTTTCTGAGATGGTCTAGTTTCTAGAGCATTGTTTAATTATAACCACTGTGGATTTTTATTTCCTAAGGCTGCCCAAATAAAATACTACAAACTGAGGGGGCTTAACATGCTAGAAACTTGTTCTCTCACAGTTCTGAACTCTTTAGAAGCCCCATATCAAAATGTCAAGAGGGCCATGCTTCCTCTGAAGGCTCTAGAGAGTACTTCTCTGCCTCTTCTGGTGGTTGTTGACAATCCTTCATGTCCTTGGCTTACAGCTGCATCAGATCACTTGTTGCCTCTGTTTTTTCCCTAGCTGTTTTCCTTGTGCACATATCCCTTGTCCAAAGCTTTCTCTTCTTACAGGGACACTAGTCTTTCCACTTCAGTCCCTAGTCTTGTATGTCTTCATTTTTAGTTGATTACACATATTCAAAGATCTTATTCCCAAGTAAGTCACATTCACAGTTTCCAGTTTAACTTGAATTTGGCTGAGGATACTATTCAAATCCAGTAAACCAAGCTATAAAGTACTCCTAGACATATTGCAGAACAATATGATGAAAGTTGACATGTGATAAGTACAGTGACTCCATTGATACTAATGTCTTCTCTGAGATGCCTCCATAAAATAATCCTATCTACTGTTCTATGTACATATGAGTATATGTACACAGAAAAAAAGATTCTGAAAAGAAGCCAATAACTTACCTGAAGAGAATGAATGTTAGGTCACCTGGAGACCTTTCCAGAATCTTAAAGAATCCAGATGAAAGATATGTTTTTACTAAATACTGATTTAAACCATTAGACTGGAATTTTAGAACAAACTTAAGTCATTGGCCATAAACTTTTGAGAACATTGGTGAAGATGAGTTGGGCTATTTCAGTAACACTCATAATTTACTACAACATTGGAGAATACTTTGAAATATTTAAAATTACCTTGGTAATATCTGGATAACCACTGTAAACTGCATTTCTTTCTTTTATTTTTTATTTAATAGTTTATTACCAAGTTGGTTTCCATATAACACCCAGTGCTCTTCTCCACAAGTGCCCCTCCCCTTGACCATCATTC
Source organism: Suricata suricatta (assembly GCF_006229205.1). Lineage (NCBI taxonomy): Eukaryota > Metazoa > Chordata > Mammalia > Carnivora > Herpestidae > Suricata > Suricata suricatta. The sequence goes on along the minus strand of NC_043706.1, from coordinate 106,589,936 downwards.
ACCTTTCCTCTTCCCCCCTCCCTCTTCAGTCCTCAGTTTGTTCTCAGCATTCAAACTGCATTTCTAAAAGGAAAAATTTGTTTCTCACTGTAGAAGCCAGAGATGCTGTTGAAAATGTTTATGTGAAGGGTCAAAGCTTGTTTTTGAAGCTTCCCAAGACTAGATGAAGATTTCATGAGCTGAGCAGAGCAAAAAAGTAATCATATGTTTCTGTGCAGAAAGGCTGCCTAAGACCCAAATAACCATGAGAAGTCCTTCTTTTAGACCTAAGATGATGCAGAAACATGTGTAGACTAGTTGGGAAAAAGGCAGTTTAGTGGATATCAGTGTGGGCCAATAACCAGAGAACAGATGACAGATGAGAATTTCTCAGAAGAAAGCTTTGTGGAAAGATGACTGTTAAGAAACAGGAGGGCGCTTGTGGGGAAGAGCAGTGGGTGTTATATGGAAACCAATTTGACAATAAACTATGTATGCATATATTAAAAAAAAACAGGTGCATCCAAGTTATTCCTGAACAGTAGATGAACACTCTGTACCTCCTAACACCAGGCCATCCTCCCCAACCGCCTCCAACTCTAGGTTTATGTATTACCCTAGAACAAGGGCATTGAGAAAAATGTGACTGTAAATTCACTGATCCTGAGAGGAATCCTCTCACAATGTATATGTGTACCAAATCACATTTATTTATTTTTGAGAGACAGAAAGAGGCAGATCATGAGCAGGGGAGGGGCAGAGAGAGAAGGACACACAGAATCTGAAGCAGGCTCCAGGCTCTGAGCTGTGAGCACAGAGCCTGATGTGGGGCTTGAACCCACCAATTGTGAGATCATGACCTGAGCGGAAGTCAGATGCTCAACCAATTGAGCCACCCAGGCACCCCTATGATGTGCACTTTAAATATCTTACAATTTTATTTGTCAATTTTACCTCAATAGATCTGGAAAAAATAGACATCAATTAATTGACTAATCCTAATGTTCTCCACCCAGTGGAGATTATGTTTATGACAATTGAAGTAGAGTGGTAGATAAGCCAAATGTTTTATAAGACTACATCAGATAAAAGATAGCTCACCTGAAAAAATTATGTATACAATGACCACTTCCAAGTATTTAGGCTTAAAAAATAGTTCTTTCCATGTGGTAGATAGTAGTGCAAAATATAAATTTAGTAGTAAAACAAAATAAGATATTTTGCATATACAAGGTGTGGCCTGAGATTTTTATCTCTAATCTGATAACAAGGTGACCACAGGGGAGAACTCAGGGATTGAGGAGAAGAAGCAATGGAAACATAAGCTTAATCTGAAATATTTTAGGTTTTTTACAAAGAGAATGTAGTAATATAGTGCTTATATGATTAAATTATGTTATAATTCTTAATGATTTTTTTGTTTTTTAGCTCTATGTGGAAATTTAAATATACATTATGACCTTTTAGGTAAATAGTGATTTTACTAATTTGTGACCTCTGCCTTTTGAACATCCATATAAAACTGATGATATTGAGTGTGTACTATAGAGTACATATCATTGTGAGTAAAGACCTTTTCATTTTCTCCCCTCACCCTTTATCCTATTCTTGGAAAAACTGAATTTAAGTAAGATTAGTTAGCAACATTTCTTCAACAAATATCTTTCGGGCCTGACTATGTGTCAGGCATCACCCGAGGCGCTGTAGACAGCTAGAGCAAGGAAGAAAATAAAGTCCCTGCATTGGTGGAGCCTACATTTTAGTGGGGGATTCAAACAATAAACAGACACAACTGGGAAGAGATATGAATAAAAATTAAAGAAAAGATATGGAGAAAGGGAAGGGTAATTGGGAGTGTGATTTTTAAGATGTTTTTTGTCAGGAGACATTTGAACAGAACCCTGAAAGACATCAAGTGTGGCAGTCAGCCTCCTTAGAGAGCCGCTAGATGATCCTTGCCTCCGAGATTTACACACACGTTTTAGGGGATACTGAGTCTCTAATGACCTACACTGATTGAGAACTGGTCCGTGTGACAAGAGTGTGGCGGAGCTGATCATGTGGGACTTCCGAGGCTGAGCCAGAAACAGCAATGCGGATTTCACTCCAGCCTCTCATATCCCTCACTCTGAAGAAGTCAGCTGCTGAGTTGAGTACAGTCAAGGGTTTTCAGGAGAGTCCTGTGTCAGAAGGCACCGAGGACTCCCTCAGAGTCAACTTGCCAGGCATGTGATCAAGCTTACAAATAACCCCAGTTCCATTAAAGCGGTAGATAACTGAAGTACTGGCCAGCGAAAATCACAGGAGAGGCCTGAACCAGAACCACCTGACAAAGTCACGTCTCAGTTCCTGATCCACAGTGAGATAATAAACATTTGTTTCTTTAAGTCACTACTTTATGGGGTAACATGTTACCAAGCAATAGATAACTAATGTAACAAGCTTTCTGGGGGAGAACAGTCCAGCAAGAAGGAGCAGTTCTTGTGAAGTTCTTGAGGCAAGCGCTGAATAACTTCTAGAAACAGCAAGGATAATGATAACATTGTAGCTAAGTAGGGAATGAGGTCAGAGGGACGACTATACAGGTCTTACAGGCTACGGTAAAAATTTTGACCTGTACTTGGATGAGGTGGAAAGCTTCTGGAAGACTTTGAGGAAAGTAGAGACATAATTTCATTTCTTACATTCCATTTATGACATTGGCTGCTAAGTGGACAACAGATGACAGAAGGGACTAGAGTAGGGTAAGGGTGGAAAGAGAGACACCAGTTGGGAGACTATTACAGCTAGGGTAAGCACGCAGGCTTGTGTTGTCTTATCTGGTGGGTTTTAACCCCACGATTTATTCTTGGATTCCATATATTTACTGACACTAACCAATTTTTGTCTTAAGTTAGTTTGAGTTTCTTTGGGTTTGCAATCAGAGAATCAAATAATAATATAGATGTAATGAAATTTATATTTCCTTAAATAAGCCATTATATGGGTAAAGTTTAATTTTGGGAAGAGATTAGTGATAATCTCTAGAAAGAAGTTTCATAGATGCTGGAGTTCTTAAATACCAGCTAACATTTAAATTGGAAATTAATCAATGGTCAGTTATAAATTTCACTTTTGAATTTAGGCAACAGACATGTAAAAATATTATTTTTATTCTGGGATTACTATTTCATGTATCAATGTTAATTCTATTAGCTGATGTTTACATTGCTGGCTGTTACAGTTTGACTTCCTTTCTTTATTTGACTTGGGACTAAATTGTATATAAATAATTCTTAATTTTTGATTGATCAAACCAGATCATAATAGTATTTTCACAGTCCAAAATTTATATGTGGTAGTATTTTTTTCTAAATAATGAATTGATAGTTAATTGGTGGAGTGGTAGAAATTAAAATCTTTTGTTTTTTAAATATCTATTTATTTCTGAGAGAGAGACACACACACATAGAGGGTGAGTAGGGGAGGGGAAGAGAGAAGGAGACATAGAATCTGAAGCAAGATCCAAATTCCTAGCTGTCAGCACAGAGCCTGACATGGGACTATAACTCACAAACCACAAGATCATGACCTGAGATGAAGCTGAATGCTTAACCAACTGAGCCATTCAGGTGCCCCTAAAATCTATTGTTTTTTTGAAATACTAACAGACATAAAAATTGAGAAAGAAAACTATGTTATTTGAATAAAAATATTGATTTTTTGGTTAAGCCTGTACTGCACTTGGCTATTAATTTTTCTACAAGCTATATTTCTTATGTGTTTAAGGACCTTTGAGTTTTTTGAAGCGTTATTAATGTGTGTCTAAAATATCCTCTTGTAACTTGCTGACATTTACTTTATGTCCAGCTTCATTTATTAATGCTAAAATATTTAGTAGGCAATTTGGCAACCATAAATTTTGAAAGGCTAGAGAAAGCCAAAGAGTTTTTCAGTGGGATTAAGCCCTGATATATCATAGGGCAGAAATTTGAATTAGGAAACTGAATGAAGCTTTGTGCCTAAAGGACTATTAAATTCATACTACAGGAGATTGTATTCTCTCTCTCTCTCTCTCTCTCTCTCTCTAATTTAGTCTCTAATTCAGGCACCACCAATCTGCTTTCTGTTTCTATGGATTTGTGTATTCTGGACATTCCTATAAATGGAATTATAAATACACAAATCCATAGAGACAGAAAGCAGATTGGTGGTGCCTGAATTAGAGACTAAAAAAAAAAATATATATATCTAATTCAGAGACTAAATTAATTATATATAATTATATTACATATTTAGTATTGTTTATATTACATGATATATTATATTTATATCATATT
>NC_043706.1:106580353-106585538 GCF_006229205.1 Suricata suricatta | reverse complement strand
TAGCATAGACAATTATATATATGTATATATGTATACTGAAAATATTCCTTAAGTAGCCATTTTAATAAAGAACAGACCTTTACCCATAAAGAGGGAGAGAAACTTTTTTGAAAAGTATTTTCATTTTTGTTTTGTTTTGTTTACAATTTTTGTTGTTATATATGTTAATATCATAGGTAAAATAGCTAAAGAAAATAATCAGGCAAGGTTTAATGTTGGAAATAGAAGCCACTCTAAATATGTATACGAGATGTTATTTAATACAGGGATTTAAATGCTTCACAAAATTAGATGAGGTAAACCCAGCAGTTTCTAGGATAGGTCTTCAGGAATGACTCCCAGAACAATACAAAAATGGTCCACTAGGGAGCGACCATGTGTGACATCACCACCAGTTGTATAGGTCTAGGTCAGAAGATGTGATCACCCTATCAAAGAGTGTCTAAACAGGAGGGAATCAGAAAATGGACACCTGAAACTGGAAGCCAAGAGTAGAGGGCCAGTTCAGGTCCCTGATATTACTACTGTTTCTGGAAAACGAGGAGTGAAATCTACCACAGGGAAACCATGACCTTCTTACAGTCTCAGTGCTGAGGGCAGAAATCACAGAACTATCTCTGCTTTATTCTCATGTTTCAGTTTTGTAGACGTACATGTAATTAGCAGAATTTGAGGTACTTGAAAGTCTGGGAAATATAACTTTTAGCTTCCTACCCTCTTAAAATAGAAGTGAGTCAAATAAAGGTTAAAAGAAACAGTTGAAATATCTACCATTGAAGATTATAAACATATTTTAGAACAAATGGCAACGAATAGCATAAGAAATTCTCAAAGTTATTTTAAATTGAAGACAAGAAAAGAACTAGAGAATTTAATTCTGATATAGAACAAGTGGTATATAGTAGGAAGTCAAATAATATATTTCTGGAATAATTTAGTTAGTCTGTAAGTTGTTAGACAATAGAGGAGCAAAAGATCATGGATGAAAAACAGCTCTTTTTTAAAAAAAAGCTTATTTATTTATACTGAGAGAGCGAGAGAGAGAGTGTGTGTGTGTGTGTGAGTAGGGGAGAAACGTAAAGGGAGAGAGAGAGAGAGAGAGAGAGAGAGAGAATCTCAAGCAGGTTCCACACTGTCAGCGCCTCCCAAACTACCTCACCTTTTTAAGTTCAATTTTAATTTTGATGATTTTAGAAAACTCCAATGCTTTTGGAGACACAGAACTAAGAGGTATTTTAAAAGTGTTAAGTAAATCGAATGCTAAAGACATTATTTCAAGTGAATGAATATACATAGATTGATTGTGAAAATCACAAAGTAGAGCGGGATTTTTCATTTAAATGCCACAGCACAAATTGATGGGCTTTCCTCAAGATGTTCAGAAAATAAAGAATATTGGAAAAATAAAATTGAGAAAATCTGAAGATGTACAAAATAATTTTACTGCCATTTTGGTGTATTTCCTCACTCTTTTTCCTAAGTAGTTTTAAAAATTGTAGGAAAAAAAATTGTAGAATATCCTGGGTGCCTGGGTGGCTCAGTTGGTTGTGTCTTACTCTTGATTTTGGATCTGGTCATGATCTCAGAGTGCATTGGGCTCTGTGCTAATAGCATGGAGGCTGCCTAGATTGTCTCTCTCTGCCCTTCTCCTGCTTATGCATGTGCTCTTTCTCAAAAACAAATGAATAAACACTTAGTACATTAAAAATTTATAGAATATTCTGTGACACCATTTTGTACCTTGCATTTTTTACAAAGCATTTTTTATAGTATTAAAATTATACAAACTTAACAAATTAAGAGCTGAAGAGTAATTCTTTGTATGCACAAAACATAATTCGCTTATACTCTTTTGTCACTTATTTTGGCCTATTGCAATTTTTCACTGTTATAAAAAAAGTTCTCATGAGCATTTATTTTGTCTAAATCTTTTATTGCAACTAGTATAATATTTCTTTTTTTTTAACAAATTTTTTTAATGTTTTATTTATTTTTGATACAGAGAGAGACAGCATGAGAGGGGGAGGGGCAGAGAGAGAAGGAGACACAGAACCAGAAGCAGGCTCCAGGCTCTGAGCTAGCTGTCAGCACAGAGCCTGACGCGGGGCTCGAACCCACGAACGTGAGATCTGACCTGAGCCGAAGTCGGAGGCTTAGCCGACTGAGCCACCCAGGCGCCCCAACAACTAGTATAATATTTCTTATAAATTCCTTCCCGATGATTTCTTCACTTCTACTATTTTTACAGGCTATGCTTTGTTTTTAAACTTTAAAACTTTATGTATGTTGATCAAATGATTTCTCATCCCCTATGACTAAAAATATCCAATTAAATTAGTTATGAGAGACAAAAAAGTAGAATTGAAAGAGATACTCAGATCCAAAATCTAATGTGAAAGAAGTCAAGGATTTTATATTTGGGAACCTGAATGTTAAAGATACATTTTGCTTGTATCTTTGTTTGAAGAATTATTGATGTTTTTCACAGGACTGAGGACACATTTTCTGAGAGAAGTAAAATCATTAGGGGACTATTGGTAGATAGTTTAAAGCATTGGTCCTGCAGACAAGCACTCAATTCTATCTTTGGTTTTGACTTAGATCACATAACAACTTTCTTACATTAGGTAATGACCTTAACTTTCAGAATAAACTTACTCTTATTTTCACCTTTGAGCTAGCATATGGCAATCACTGCCTTTAATAATATTTTGTCTTTCAAATATACCATGGAAATATACGACTGAAAATCTAGCCACTGTGTGCATGGCATTAGAAGTTCTATCTGCTCAACTGTTTCAAGATTAAATATGATTTTATGTTGTTTACTTAAATAGTAACTACATAATTATAACCTTTATATAACAATTTATAATTAAGGATTTGCAAACAGCTTTACAACCATTATCTTCTTAATCTTTACAACTTGCTCTGGGGGCTTACCTTGGTAACTCTAAGCGTTTCTGATTTATAGATGGAGAAAATGAAATAGGCAGGTGAGATTATTTATTTGTAATAGATATTGACTGAGCTGGGAAGGAAGCCAGGACTCTGAGTGTTGTTCATTCTCTAGTCCCATATCTTGGTTATAGAATTTAATGATTCATTATATTAATTGAGTTACAAAACAAAGCAAATTTTCTGACACCTGACATTGTATCAGATGGAACCGCACTCCTACAATTTTATAATCAATGAGGAAAACAATGGCATCTCTAATATACTTTAATTTGAGGACTTTTTTTAATATGAAATAAATCTATTAAACTAAAACTCTAGCTGGTAGTGTTACCATAATGTATATTTTAGTTCATTATAATAATTGGATAATTGGTAATTTTAGGATACCTTATATAAAGACTTATAGTCAAATAGATCTTCTGATTGTAGAGAATACTATCATCCACAAACACCAGAAAAAATGTTGACTAAGTGGTGGTTATTTTATTCAACATGCAACTAATTAGTTGTGAAATAGTATAAGACCCATGGAAGGCCATTGGGAAGGTCATGGAAGTGTGGATCAGAAAATGCCAAACCTAGAGATATTAATCAGACTGTGGAATGAGACAAATATTGGGCTGTGTCCAATAGATAAGAAACTCTTGTGTGTGGAAGGCAAATATGTAACTTTTATGAAGTAAAACAAAACACAGATTGTAATTACCTTCTGGAGGAATAGACAAACCTAGAGATAGGTACTAAACACAGAAGAACTGGAGACAGTGTTTCAGATTGCATGTAAACACTTATATACACATCAGTGGGCCAGGCATTGGAACCACATATCCAATAACAAAGATTAGCTTCTCTCTGCTTTCTTCTGCCTAATTGATGATTAGCAAACACTTATATGTGTGTTCTATGAGCCAATTCTCAAGGCATTGAAATAATTAGAGAGAGGTTATTTCAATATTAGTTGATTCTTGGCCAAATATTATTATACATAAAAAATTAAGTTCTATGTCATTCAGGTTTCTCCAAGAAACACAGCCCACTAGTATTAAATCAGTAGAAAGAGAACTAACATATATGAAAGAAATTTATTATAAGTGTTTGGTTATATTACAATGGGCCAGGGAAATCTAAAATCTATAAGTCTACCTAATAGGTTGGAATTCTCAAGTAGGAGCTGATGCTATAGTCCTGAGACAGAATTTCTTCTTCCTAGAGAAACCTCAGTTTTTGCAATTTGGGCCCTTCAACTGATTGGATCAGGCCCACTTTGGCTCAGGTCATGATCTCACAGTTTGTGAGTTTGAGCCCTGCATCAGGCTCTGTGCTGATGGCTCTGTGCTGATGGCTCAGAGCCTGGAGCCTGCTTCAGATTCTGTGTCTCTTTCTCTCTCTGCCCTCCCCTGCTCGCTCGCTCTCTCTCTCAAATATAAATAAACATTATAAAACATTTTATAAAATACTTTCATAAAAGCACCTAATTTAGTGTTTAGTTGGATGACTGGATACTACAACCCAGCCAAGCTGACACACAAAGGAAACCATCACAACTTCCTAAAATCAATAGTAAAATTTCCAGTTCAAAGAATAGATTCATAAAAATTAGGTTAGAAGTGTTTTTAAAAATATTTCTTGGAGTGTGTTTATTAAAGATGTGTGGAAAAGAATTGACAAGCAATCCTTTTATAGGGTATATACATCTGAGGACAGAGGCTTGAGTGGGATTTAACTGAACTATTTTAATCCAATGACCTGCAGAAATTGTGGTAATCTCTGGGTAGAAGCTGGAGATTATAAGACATTGCTCTGAGAGAGAGAGTGAATTTCACATCTTTTGTGACTTCTTTCCTTCCCAATCCAACCTCAGACATGTAGCAGTTTCTCCTGGCCTCATATTATTCCAGAATCATTTTTAAAAGCCTTATAAAAATTTGTTCAGGTTTTTACACACATGTATAAACCCATGACTATCCTGATGATTACTAGCATGTGAACCATCAAGTGAGGAGTTGGTATGTCCACTACCAAATGGTTAATCATGAACGTATCCCCTTTAATACTCTCTTACTAGTTTTCCATCATCAAAAATGATTTGATCTTCTTTATGTGTATTGATGAAAGTGTGCATATATTTTTTTCTAAGTGCACATTCATTTGCTTTCCACCAGATCAATTTTCATAGATACTCTATCTATCGGAGCCTTCATATTCATCTTTCAGACTATTTTCT
>NC_043706.1:106523210-106580253 GCF_006229205.1 Suricata suricatta | reverse complement strand
AGGGAAAGGAGTGAGCTAGAAAGAAGTGTTATGTCTAAACATGGAGGGATAAGGCACTTCTGCTGGCTAAGAGAAGCTGCAGATAGTGGGTCTGGTTCTCAGCTTTTTCTTTCCTCTTACAGGCAATGAGAACATGTTTGTGTGCTACCAGGTAGTCCTTCAGGCTCTCACATGTGGTTTTTAAATTGCATGTTAATCATCTTAAAGCTCTTCAATTTTTTTTTTGAGAATGTTCATTGAGCTGGACAACATTTATACAATTCCTTATAATTATAATTTTCCACATGCTTGTCTAATACCTGATAGATGCCAGCTAGTGAATTCCCTACTGAAGTATACAATATCAATTCACAATAGATGAAAATTTTATCAGTTAGGCTGCCACCAGTTCTCCAACTACAATTAGTGATGAGGTCCTTATTGCTAGCCTGGAGATGGTTGATGAATGATCCTGCTTTAAAGCCCCGCTCTGGTACCAACAGTCATAGGGTAACATTCTCTGGGAAGCCTACTCTGAGATGCAGTTTACCATCATGGTTTTTATTAGGAAGTGCCCTAGGAATCCATACGTGTGGAAAGGAGGGGAAGAAAGCAGGATTGGGGAGGGAAAGAAAGTCAAGCTGTGACACTTGTCAACAAAAGCTTTCACCAACCCCAAGAGCCTTGTAGCTCAAATGGGCTGTCAGAATTGTCCTACTTTGGGTTGAAATGGCAGAACATCTGTATGCCAATGTATCAACATGACATGTTGTAGGAATCTGCCTAGGAAGTGTGTCACTTACAGTGAGGCAGCTCTTTACTGCTAAGACAATTCCTGCGGACAACACTGCAGCAGTTAGGTGGTACATTGACCACAAGTGTCAATTCTTTTTAATATAAAAATATAGACTCCTGCCAGTTACCATAAGGGCCTGATATAATCCACTTGGTAACTATGTTTAGACTTTTGCCCTCAGTGAATTCTTCCTAAAACCATTTTCAAATGATTTAGTCCCTCTTGCTATCAAGTACAGTCTTTTATTATATCAGTGATTTCAGCAGGTACAAAGGGAATATGTCACCATTTGGTCCATCTGGATTTGCTTAGGTTCTCCCTGCCATTTTATGTTATGAACACAGAAAATGTAAATTTTAATTGAGGACTTCCTGTCAGTTAGCCAAACAGCCTCTTTCATCTTGGTTGGGGGAGAATCATAGTATTCAGATCATGGCTAGATGAGGGTAGCTAGATCCTCAGTGGGCTGTATCATAGGCAGTGAAGCAAATATTTAGGCACAGGAATTGAGGAAGTTTCCCTAAACATCAGCCCTGACGCATGTCCTCAAATATACCATTTATATTTTATCAGTGGACTTTGTTCTTCCGTTTATCTCTTTACCTTTTCTTTGATGTTATCCAAGACACCATAGGTAGTTTTAATCTGAGAATTATCTTACGTTCTTCTGTGTTAGGACTCAGCAGCAAGCTAGCTGTGTTTCTTTACAAAGGACATGAAAACATCTGTGTCAGGGTGCTTTCACATTTGAAACTCCACCAGTTTCCAATGAAGGGCAAGATTCAGTTTCTGCCCTATACTCCAAATGACATGCAATCTACTTTCAGACACTTTGAAAATCAACTGAGCATTTGGGCATCTTACCCTTCAGTAAGATCTGAGGGATAATGCCTAGGACACAGGCATTCGTGAATCTTTTAGCTTTTTCTTCCCAGAATCTGATCCCAAGGGGAATTCTTCATTTAACTCCTCTTAGTCTGTCTCCACATTCGTCCCATGGATAGACTTCTAGTTTGTAGGTTAGGTGGGGCTGTTTAAAAAGGAGTTAATGGGAACCAGTGCTCTAGTTTCAACCATTTTCTTATTCAAAGTACCAATCTGTTGCTGCCTCTTGACATTCCACAGTGCTTTATATTCATGTCCAAGAAGGGCTCAAGCAACACCAAAGCTACATTTAGTACATCCAATTAAAACCTGGGGATGGGTAGACATTGTTATATTCTATTTGATCATGAAATAGGCAAATCTGAATTTATCCAAACTGAGTTTTATGAAATGAATCTGAAAGGGACATTTTTGAGGTGTGAAGGTCAAGATTAGCTTTGAAGATGCCCTCTAAGCTCCCAAATGTTGACAGTGTGTTATGAATTCTCTGGTAAGGATCCTGTCAATATCCTCCCTTTTCTTTCCACTGTTCCACAGCCTTTTATAAAACCCACTAAATAAAGTTGGCTATTATTCCTTTTTATTGTTTTTTAATCCCTGCCCCAGCTTATTTAATACCACACTTCTTTTCGGTAGTACAAATTTTCTCATTATTTAGAGCCATGAATAGTACTTGGTCTAGTAAATCAGATCCATCACCTGAATAATTTCTTGGCATGCAAAATCACAGTTACGTAAGAGGTCTGAAGTTGGAGAACTTCTCCTTACAGCTTCTATCATGGTCAGTTACTCATATTAAGTTAGGTATCTTTTTTTGATCCTCATAAGAACACCTGTATTCACATATTACTATGCTTCAGAAGGAAGGTTCTATTGGTCAAAAAAGGATGATGTGTATGGGATCATGCTCTCGGGGTAAGTCAGTCAAATTTCATCTTTACCCATGGTTTCTGGTTAATCGTCTAAACATTTTGATGGCACTGCCCACAAATGTTTGCAGACACTGTGCCATGTGGTCAATCTAAATAACCTCTTTCATTCAGCACTATTTAGAATTAGTGATGGGATCCCCTGACCATTTATTCTGAGGATCTCTGTAGCAGGGATTCATCAAGGCTTTGAAAAAATTCTTCATAAAGTGTCCCAACTTTTTAACAGACTGCTCTGTAGATGTCCTGGACATTTGATCATGGATCTTGACTACTTGTATACTTTTTATGTTGATCAGTGGGCAAAGCCTGTTACTTGTGAATGAATATAATATCTGCCCAGGTGGCCACAGGACCATGAAAAGGTTTCCAGCAGTTGAAAAGGCTTCATTTCTTTCGGTTCTGATTTCTCAGTTGGAGATTTAGTTTTCATCAATGATGCCAAGAGCAGCTTGAGGTTCTCTGTCTATTCACTCAGCTAATTCCCCTAGGACTAAGTGTATTTTTTCCAAACAGGTAATGCTTGTACGCAGAATCTTAGCAAGAATGTTCAGAAAGCAATCTAGTCCTCAATTTCTCAAGCTTTCTTCCCTCTTTCTTTTCTTAATAAAAAACTTCTTATCATTTGTAAGTATGGAAGATAATCTTCCCACTGCTATCAGTTTGTGCCATAAAATGTTGAATTGTCAAAGCAGACTTACATAGACAAAAAAATCTCACCAATACCAAACTTTTCTAATATTTATAAAATTATACAAACAGGCTATGTGCTTCATATGGAGTGAATGAGTTACACACACATTGTTCTTTCCTTTTACCAGGTTATTGCCCTGTTCCCCCTCAGTGTACTGCCTCCTTAGGTAGCACTTCAGATCTAGACCTATGACGAAGTCTGTCTTTCCCAAACTCTTTGTGCCTGCAGTTGCCCTCTTACACTCCTCTCTGTGTCTGTTGTAATTCATGGGGATTGGCTACCTTCCTATTAAGTGGCACACAAAAATTCCCTAGTGGAGGCAATCCTTTTATTTAGCTACCATTGCTACAGACAGGTCCTTTGCATCTATTTCCCTTCTTCGTTAGTTCTTCAGTATTCCTAATTCCTGACTTTTTGACATTGTTTGCCAGTATTCATGATAGGGAATAGAAATCACTCAATGTTTTTAAGCAGAAAGGAATTTATTCAAAAGCAGAACTAAGGTGCTTACAAAATTGTGCTGGAGAAATTAGTGGTCAAGAAATGCCACTGCCACCCAGTGGTCAGGAAAGTGCTACACCCCCACCAACCTCATAGCTGCCACTCACCCACATTTATTTCCTTAGTGTGGGCAGAGAGGCTGCCCTAAATCTGCTGTATCCCGCTTATTGGTCTGAAGAATGGCTCCCACCTCTTCCATTTTTCAAACTCCAATGAGTGCACTTCAGTGGTAGAAACGAATCTCATCCAGAAAACTAGCTGCAAGTGTATCTGGGAAATGTAGTTTTTAGCTATATAGTGCCTGTGATTTGGGGGCAGGAACATAAAATAAGAAGTGCAATATTCCACTGAGTGCCAGATGACAATACCTAACACCAAAATGTTGCACTTTTGTGATGTCAGAAATTAATCTTACAACTTCAGTGTCTTGAGTCCATGCCTGACATAATTTATTCCTTCTGCCTTCCTTCAGCTTTTTTCTATCACGTCTTTACAGTTATTTACCCTAACTTAAGAAGTGGCAGCCAGCTATTTATAATTTGTTAAATTAATGATAATAGATTGATATTTTTACTGCTGGTGAAACATTTGCATTGTTACCGAAACCTAGTATCATTAACTTAACTTAAACAATAACTAACTCTATTGAGAATTCCAGATCTGTTGGTCAAACAACATGGGAAATATATTCATTAGTAGGATAGTGAAGTCTCTCATCTTAGGCCTCACCTAAGGGCACAAAACCTGCCCTCTTTGCCTCTGTCTCCAGAGATGACCCTAATGTATTATTGTATAAAATAAATCAATCTCTTATTTTATGATCAGCAAATTATGAGCAGTATTTTTCTATCCTGAAAATAATAATTCACAAAATAAAAGAAATTTACTCTTCTGATATTTCTGGAAGACTAGAAAGGATTATTGTTGGTAATAATGATAATAAAACTATCCATTTAAAAAGTGGCAAAAAAGTATAAAAATACTTTGGAGTAAAACTTCAAAAACCCTTTGTGTTGGCCCCTTCCATGTTTTAGTCAGTAGGCACAAGCTCAGAATTGCATCCCTTCAAAACCCCAAGCTGATAATTGAGCAAATGGTTTAGAGTTCCATTTTTGGAACTTGCTATTTATATGCTAAGATTGAACTCTAACATGGATTAAAACTTCTTTGAAAAACCTCCCCAACATTGTATATCTCATGATAATTATGTTCTTGATTTTCTTATTGTTTGTTCTCTTGCCCATCCTTTTATCTTCCTTCCACTGACTCTCTTTACTTGTCTCACTGCACTGTAAAGATGTAAGATACTCGTTATTTTTTCCTCAGCTGGTATTTTATTGTTTAGAGGAAATTTTTCATTGCTCAAATAGTCTGTTTTTTTCCAGTAAATTAAACAATGCTACAAAGCTGATATTTTTGATAAGTGTAGAGCTTTTACTGCAACTGTACAGAACGCCATGGAAGGAACATTATTCAGAGCAGAATAGTCAAGATATTGTGACAGGACAAAAGAAGAGACCACAGAAAGAATATAATGTTTCTTTTGCCTCCAGGGACTGAAAATTTGGTGTTACTAATGGTGCTGATTTTTCACTGAGATATACAATTGACTACTTCTTAATGAATTCTTCTTGCTAATTAATATCAGGCAGTGCAAACCAGAGGATGTAAAGTAAAAAAGTTTTAATCAACCATCAAAACCAAATAAAAAAGCCCTAGATTTGTACAGAAAGTGTCAGGAAGAAGAGCACTTGTTTTCTTTACTAAATATCCAAAAGAGGAGTAATATCTAGATGCAAATTTAGACTACATGCAGCCATTATGAACTAATTGAAAACCATGTTACTTACTAAACTGCAAGTAATATATTAAAATGACACAGATAATGCCTCTTTTAGAATTTTCCCTAAAAAAAGCAAATGTCATCATTTCAATAGTAATATGGTTAAATGTTCAGAGACATTTTAATGTTTTGTTAAGTGGTAAGGGCTAAGTTATTTGTGTAAGACATGAAACACCATGGCAGTTTTATAGCCTGAGTATAAAAGAGGAACACGAGAGCATAGGGCTCAACTCCAAACGTCTTCAAGGCAACCCATCTTATTCATACCCATGCCCAGGGCCATGCACTGGCCCTCAATTATTGTGTATTCAGTGAAAAACAGATGCTACAATGGCAAAATTAAATAAGATGATAGTTATAAATATATTATAATTTATCATTGCAAAAGATTTGGATAAAGACTTAGTATTTATCTAGACCTATTTTGTGCCAGGAACTGCATTAATGTTTTACGTGCATTATCTTGCTGACTTCTTTCAACAATCTGAGTATGCATTGGGAAGAGGGAAGATATAGTTCATAACTAAGTGACTTTATGGCATTAAGATTTAAATTAAAAAGATAAAGTTAGAAACATGTCACAGAATTAATACTTATTGTGACAACAGAAATTGTTGTCTCATCCAGCAGGAAGCAATGGATTCTGACGGAGGAGTTGCTGTGTGGAGGTGTTGCGAGGTCAAGTATTCACTGTGAGTGTGACTGAGGTGGCTACAGTGGCTGCTGTGAGGACACTTGGGACCCGTTGTTGCCAGGCGCCAGCAGGCAAGAAAAGGAGTCATGATGCTGATCTCAGGAGGAGTTTACAAGTGGAGTCAGTGAAGAGTAAGTGTGGAACCTAGGTGATCCATTTGGATACCTCTTGGTGCTCAGTTGACCCACTGGACACATGCGGCAACACTAACCTGGGGGATAACTGTCAAGAGCTCACTCCCCTCAGAAATGAAGATTTGACTCATACCACCATGGAACACCAGAACCTGCCAAGGTAATAGCCAAGGGATGAGGGGAATTTGAAACAAATAGTGAAGGAAGGAAAGGATGGGGAACAATGGTGGTCCCCAGATCACCTGCCGAGACTGGGGCTATCCATAGTTCTTCCTATAAACCTCCCATTCAGAATTCAAGTTATTATAATGATTCAAAATTTCCCTCAGGAAGAGAGGTCCATGGGAACCATGGAGGAGTTTTCTCTTGTCTTGTGTGGAGTGGAGCCAAAGTGGTCTGTAGTGGCCATAAGAATGCTCCTTTCAGGACTGGGAAGGCACAGAGCGGAGCTCAATGAGATCTCCGTCTGCTGTACTCTAACTTCCTTGGCTACATTTTAATGAAAGTCACACTTCCCACAGGCTGCCCTTGCCAATGACTATGGCAGGGATTCAAAGGCAGGCTTGTTCCGGGGAGAAGCAGGATGTCTCTGGCAGCAACTTTGGCTGAACCTTCCTTTGACCTTCAGTCGGTGACATTTCCACCCAACCTTGCTTTCTTCCTTCCTCCGTCCTTCATTCAGGGTCAGGTTTGAATCGTGATCTATTGCTCCCTTGGATTCCATGCCAATTTCCCTCCCAGGTTGCTTCTCACAGGACCTGGACACACATACTCACTGAGTGAAACCCGCCCACTTTTTTACCAAGTGGCCTTTTGCTTAAGTTGGATAATGAGCTGACGGCACAACAGTCTTATCTTATAAGGCTGACAAGCCTCATATCTCCCAGAAATTAATCAAATTTTCAGGCCTTTTGAAGAGACCTTTCTAGTTTTTGCTGTTCCTGCAGATAATTATCTTAAATTTTTGCTCATTTCTTTGTTCAGTTCAGTGTGATATTGGAAGGCAGAAGTAGGTAACAGCATCTGGGAAGGAAAAAAGAAGTAATAGCATGTTGGAATTGAATATGCCTCCTTTAAATCTTTAACATTAGTCTTAGAAGTAAGTTAAACCTTGCTCAGTTTTAACAGTCTCTCTTCCTGTCTTACCACAGCTATATTTCACACATATTTCTCTTGTCTTTTATTTCTATTACCAAATATATTTATTAATCTTGGCACTGCCCCTCCCTCATTCCAGATTTTTTCCTTCTTTTGAAAGCCTTCTCTTTCTGTTTGCTCTTTATGTCAGTCATTCATTTAACCACATTTACTGAAATCAACTCTATACCAGGCAAGGAATAGGGATGAAGAAATGAATGTAATGTGGATTTATCCTCAGGAAACTAACATTGTACTAAATCTCAAACATCCTGGGGCTTTTTCATAGCTAGGAGGTACTGAAGGAAAATGATTCTGCCCATTTTACAGCATGGCTTCTATTTCTGCCTTTGTTTTTCTGTGGTGGGAGGTACCCAAGCCATGTGATATCAGAGAAAGACCTGCAACCACATGCAAAGTATAGAAATCTAACAATTTTTGTATTATCGGATGAAAAACGATTGACAATTTGTGTAAATGCCACCCAGAGGTTGTTATAGTATGCATATTTTCCCAGCTGGAACTTTTTCTTTTTTCCTCCTTCTCCTCCTTCTTTTTTTTCTTTGGTAATCATAGAAAACTGCTTATTGTGAGCACTTGTTAACCAATTGAACTGATTTCTTTTAAGGATAGAGTGTGATTTTGAGTTTTATCCAATTGGAATTTATCACAAAGCATGACTGCCTGTCTTAATGCATTATATACAGTCAGAAATATATATGTTAATTAGGTTAATTCTGTTCAAGTAGGTTTACAAAATACTAGATTTAGAAGACCTGGCATTCAAAACTGACCAAAAACATGCTCTCAGGGGCAAGATCTAAGGGAATGAGAAAGAGAGAGAGAGAGAGAGAGAGAGAGAGAGAGAGAGAGAGAGAGAGAGGAAAGGACAACAGTACCATCGATCTATGAATGTTCCTGTGATCTTTGGTCTTTGTTTCGGGGTTGATTTTATTGGCTTCAAACCCAGATTTCATCTTGGAATCTGATTTCACATTTATCTTATAGATACAATAACTTTTCTTTGTCCATCTATATCTGACCTCAAACTATGTGTTATGTTCTTTTGAGTTGTATCTTATAGTTCTCCTTAGCTCCCAATCTTGACCTGACTATTCCATCCCCCCCAATTTTATTATTAAAAATTTAAATTTGCAATAACATTCTGCTATTGATATTCTACAGATATTATTTTACTATACTGGATTTACTGCATATATATCCCTATAACAATGAATAATTCATCTTATTTTTGGATGCATTTCAAGTCAACTGAAGATGTGACACTTCAGTAGGGGTATCCTTACCTAGAGTTTAATAATTCTTTATTGTTCTGTTTAATTCTTTAGAAGTAAATTTTACGTACAGCAAATTGCTCAGATTATAATTGTTCCATTCCAGGAAAATTTCTACACATGCTGTGACCTATGTAACTCTAAACCCTCATGGACATATTTCTTTGTTATACTTCAAGTAGCTGAAGCTCATAGCTCACAGCCACATTGACATATTACTGAATTTAGCTGGGGCAAGACAAACCTTATTGGGAGATAAACTTGGTTTAAAGTCAGGGTCACTTTATGACATCTTGATGGTTTAAGCCTAAGTATATATTACTATGTAATATTGTTACTTACCCTTCAGCATGTAAGTCAACCCCTCTAGACTCTGAGTTCAACACTGCCAGAAAAAATATCTCATTCATCTTTAATCCCTAACACTTAGGAACTGATAAATAAATATTTTGCACTTTAAAGAATCAACAAAAGTTGGTATTAGTCTAAACAAGAAATCTTCCCCCAAGTGATAATGTATGCAAGTATCTTTTGCTTTCTAAGTAGATTTAGTTCCTCAGATCAGAGAGCAAGAATTTGGGGCACGATGTGTATTTATATTTGTATTTATATAAATTCTAAAAATATGTATTTTCCTTAATTCCTGAATACATAGTCTCTCGGTTCAAACACCTCATTTGAGGGAGGAGGCTATTTTGGCCACTAATACAGAGCAGAGGGTCAAAGTCTCATCCTGGTAAGGGTATTAGCAAAATACTGATGTAAAGTGGTTTGTCCCTGAATAACTACATAGGAGAATCTTGAATGACTCGTATTCTCCCACTGAAGGAACAGCAGGACTGTTGTTGGATAAAGATGCAATTCCATATTATTGTGGACTACAGTTTATCTATGAGAGAGGATCAAATAATGATAGAAAGGTTCTTCTTGGCAGGCCCTCAGCAGAGGTATCGCTAGGGGTAATGCCCTCTGAGAGGCATTTCTGGGATTCATTAATCGCAGAGAGCACATAAACTAACATACTCTATTTCATGTTTTCAAATTTACCAATGTTGCGATTACTCAGTTCCGAAAGTGATCTGCCTCTTCAACTATATCATATTCTCACAGTAGTGCAGTCTTGCACCTGCATTGTAACATTGTGCCATGTCCTCAGATGACCTATCACTGGCTACACTACTGGCAGTAACCTCCTTAAGCCTCACACAAGGGCTTAAAAAGGTAAAACAAGGTCACGGCAAGAGAATGAAACAAAAGTGAAAGCAGATCTGGGCACTATATAAATTCACAGTAAGAACCAACCAGAATTTTCCAAGAAAGTGACAAATCAGGCTGGCAAGTCTTAGGTTGTCCTAGTCTAATTTAGGCCAAGTTAACAAAATTGGTAAGGTTGGGGGCCTGGGTTATCAGTAAGCTTATGGAAGCAGATTCCCACAAAGCCTTTTCGCAGCCTAATCTGGTATCCTAAATTCTGTTTAACCATCTATTGCTAATTATCTGTTATGGATCTTTCTACCTGCTATGATACCTGATACTCACATGATCACTAATCCATCATTTACCTGTCTGGTCCCCTGGCATCTTGCAGATTTTGGCTTCTAAGAGCAGCATGTCCTATGCTGTTCCAAGTAACTTCTCTCTATGATGATCCTTCAGTCTTGGTATTTTAATAGTTATCAGCTAAGAGCATTTTTTTAGTGCTATCAACTAGCTAGGATTGAAATGAACCATAATAGATTCCTTTATCCATCCATCCATTCATTCAAATATTTATTGAGCATTTATCATATGTCATGCTTTGAACTCATTAGGTGCATAGACGTAAAGGAGGCGGGGAATCCATCTCCTTCACCTAGATAGAAATGGGAAGTGGTAAAGCCTACAGATGATACTGAGAAACTGTATTTAAGTATGAGAAGTTTGCTACACTGGTAGTTGTGGATAAGGCACAAAAGAGCATTCCAGGCAGATAAAGTGGCAAATACAGAACAGCATAATGGATCAGAATAGCTCAAAACGACTGGTTCAATGCTAATGTGTAGCATTGGTGGGAGACAAGGTTGGGAAATTACAAACAATACCAAATATTGATATTGTAATTTGGTCTATGAATATTAGATAATTTAAACCTTTACAACTACTCTATTAGGTAACTACACTGTCTTTAACAATGCCCCAATTTTATAAATGTAAGAACATGGGCACAGAAAAGCTAAGGAAGTTGATCAGGTTGTTCAGCTAATAAATTGTAGAGCCAGGATTCAAATGCAGGCAGTCTGCATTTTTTCCCTTGATTTTATTTTCAGGCTCAGTTTTTTTTTTTCTTAGGTAAAATGTACATATTGTAAAATTCACACTTTCTGGGTAATAGTCTAGGAATTTTGACAAGTGCATTTGCCATTCATCCATATGGTGGCATATATCAGAAGTTCTTTCTTTTTTACTGTTGAATAGCTTCTATTACATGAGAGCCATAATCAGTCTATCTATTTATTGGTTGGTGCACATTTTTGTTGTGGTTTTACTTCTGGATGATTATGAATAAAACTATGTTAAAGTCTCTGCTGAGAGTTCCAACCTCTGGATCATCTCTGAGTTTGCTTCTTTTGATTACTGTATCTCATGACAATGCTACATTTTTTCCCTTGCTTCTTTGTGTGTGCTATAATTATTCATTACATGCTGGACATCATGTGCGAGGCAGTAGACACTCAAGTAAATAACATTTATTCTTGGAGGTAAGCACTCTCATCCTTTTGGGCCATTAGTGTGGGGTACTGAGTCAGTCTAGTCAGGAGTTGAGCCAAATTTGAATTTTGTTTTGGCTTTGATTATTATCAGTGTACCACAAGCTTCAATTTCCTCTGGAATTGCCTTGTGATTAGGGTGGGGACTGGAGTACAACACTCTCAGTGTTTGTGTTCCAGCCTCAGTTTCAGCTATCCCTAAAAGCCTGTCCCAAGAAGGGAGCATTTTTTCCTCTCTTTTTCTACACACTTCCCCTACTTTAGGGGAAGACTGTAGCTTGTTACTTGGCACTTTTTAGGCTTTTTGTAGAGAGATTCTCCATTGTTCAGGTCCAGCCTCAATCTTAAGGAGATCCTGTGTGCTTGGACCTCAGAGGAAGGAGTTTCTTAGGATTTATATCCCTTTTCCCTATGAGAGCCCACTATCTTGTAGCTGCAGCAGAATTTACATGGGGGGTATATTATGCCCCTATCCTAGTGGTATTAGGGTAGGATGATGGGTCTAGGACTCTTCTGCTGCTGGTCTCTCTAGGGTAAAGGGATTTTCCTTCTATCTTTCCCGCAGCATCAATATACCTTCCCCCGAAGATGACAGGGTTCGCTGGCCCTCCCCCAGTGGCTGTAGGCTTTTGCTCCATATATGAGAAAGAGCAGGGAGCGGGTGTAGGATTACATATTTTTCCCTCAGTCGTGGTCAATTTTGTCCTCCATGTCTGCCTTCTGTGATGGGCTCTCTCTGGTCTCCCATATTATCCCCCAATCTTTCTTAAGCAAGAAGTGAAGGTCTATGGAAAAGAGACCATGAGTGTGTGCATATTCTGCTTGAATCTAGGGTTCCTAGAGATTCTGTATTGTCACACTAGACCATACTTGAGTAATTCATTGATTTTTTTTTTTTTTACATAAAATTTCCCTATCTGCTTGTATGGTAGGTAATATATCTTCCTTTTACTGCTATTCCCAACATGAGAAGATTCTTGTGTTCCGTCTCTCCTTGGAGAGGCTTGCCTCTCCTTGGGAATTCAGACTGCTTCCTTGCTCTTTGATGGATTCATGAAGGCTATGACTTTGTAGTAAATTCAGCTTTTTTTTTTTTTTATTGTTGGGAGGGAGCAGTGCTTATTCAAATTTTCCCTAACCTAGACAGAAACCAGGCTGTGCTTTTAACCGTCACCTACCCAAAATGTCTGGTAATTAAAATAACTTAGGGCTTCCATGTATATATTCTAATAAAGAGGCTTAATTTAATCATGAAATACAGGCGATAGCAAAGAATTTTAAACAAGGGAATAACATGATCAGATTTGGGATTTAGAAAAATAACTGCAACAGCA
The DNA here is from genome assembly GCF_006229205.1 of Suricata suricatta. Taxonomy (NCBI): domain Eukaryota; kingdom Metazoa; phylum Chordata; class Mammalia; order Carnivora; family Herpestidae; genus Suricata; species Suricata suricatta. Next base: position 106,567,285 of record NC_043706.1, on the reverse strand, counting down.
GTGTTAATGGCACAGATTAGAAACAGGAAGATCAGTTAGGCTTGAAATATTCTAGAGGTGAAATGACAAGGCCATGAATAAGAAGAAATGGGCTTGAGAAAATGTCAAGAAGTTTTTCAGACTTGGAGTGCCTGGGTGGCTCAGCAGTTAAGTGTCTGACTATTTTGGCTCAGGTCACAATATCACAATATCACAATATCTCACAATGCAGGTTTGTGAGATCGAGCCCTGCATCATTGAACTCTGCTGACAGAACAGAGCCTGCTTGGGAATTCTTTATGCCCTCCTCTCTGCCCCTTCCTCCCCCTCAAAATAAATACATAAATTAAAAAAAAAGAGAAAAATCTCAAACTCTGTGGGCAATTAGTTGAAATAAAGGGAGGATAATTCTAGTGTAGCTACACAACCTAATTAACCAGTATATTTATTGAGTGCCTATCTCATTACCAAACATATCCTAGTTTGAAAAGAAAAATAAATTATATGGCCAGCTTCAACTTTGGGTGATTGTAAGGGTTTCCAATGTGGGCAATTGGGTTAGAGTCAATAATATGATTGAAATATGTTTCAAATGGAGTCAATATTGGAGGAAAGAGGATATGATTAAAGAAACATTACTAAATTTCATCAGGTGCTGATGCTCGGCAGAGAGCTCATTGTATGGGTCTGGAGAGCAGAAGAGAGGCCTATGGTGGAAATAGAAATCTGATGATTATAGTGAGATTGCCCACAGAATAGAAAGTTGGAAGAATGAGGAAAGGGTCTGATAGAAAAAAAAAAGTGAGTTTAGTGTAGAGAATTTCTATGAAAGGCAAGAAAGAAGGTTTTAAGTATAGAGTGGTCAATGATGTCCAATAGTTGTTGAATGAAGTGAAAGGTTAACTTAAAATTAACCAATGGATTTTCTAAACCAGACAACAGAGGAATTGAAAACAAAGCCCCAGAGGGTGTATTTTTTTAAATTTTTTAAATGTTTTTATTTATTTTTGAGAGAGAGAGAAAGAGAGAAAGAGAGAGAGAGAGAGAGAGAGAGAGAGGGAGAGAGAGAGAGAGACAGCGTGAGCAGGGGAGGGGATTGTGAAAACCAGAAAAATAGGAGGCTTTAATGTGGGACCAAATGTGTCTGTGTGTCTGTTCCATTGCATTAAAGAATACATTTTTAAATTAAATTTAATTTAAATGTTTATTTACTTTGAGAGAATGAGTGAGCAACCATGAACTTGCTTTTTTTTGACGATTAAAAAGTGCATTTATAATTAATTTGTGAGACATGTCAGACAAACCGTAAGTAAGTAGTTCACTGAGTTAGTGGTTTAGTTTGAAGTCTCATGTTGCAGTTAAGTCCTTATTTAGAAAGAAAGCCCTTTATACCTATTTACAATATGCACAGTTATTTGCAAAAAAGTTAGATTTACAACCATTTCCAAAAAGTCTTTTTTGCTGTTGTTGGTGGTGGTGCTCCAAATAAGGATGAGTAGATCTATAAAAATGAGACGCAAGAATAGACAGTTAATAAATGACGATTTTCTCTTGGAGGCAGCGACTGCTGACAGGGAGAATCGGATACTGGAATTGTCGCTCCGAGGAACCACCTTCTGTCCTTGTGCTGTCCACCAGAACCGAGTCTGCACCATCACTGCACTCTACACCCACCTGTTCCCTGAGCCCCTTGAATTCAGCGCTTCAAACACGTGGCACGAAGAGAGGCAAAACCGAGACCGTTGCGCTGCCTTCCTAGTTGTGAGCCGTGCCGCAAGCCGGAAGGGGGTCTGCAGACCCTGGTCTGCCATCAGCTCGTCAAATCTTCTTCCACAATTCCGAGGCCTATCCTCTGAACCCCCCTCACGCTGCGAATTGTAGTAACGATTCTGAAACACGCACACGCGGGATGAGATTTTCAAGCGTTTGGTTTCTGACTGGAACTGACTGCACTTCTGGCAGAAGAGCCGGCAGCAGTTCCTGCAACGGCGCCGTCTTTCCGTGAGACAGAGCCCAGGGGTCAGCAGTGGGACGGCCTGGCTGATCACTAGCTGAACACCCGGCCTCGACTGTCGCCAACGAGGATCCTGCTGTGATCCTTAGAGACGCCCGGGGGGTGGGGGGGATCTCTGCTGGATGTGTGTTGTCCCACCGATCAAAGGTCGTGTGCATAGTTAGCTCACTTTTGAACACCAGCCGCCGGTCCCACCGGTGCCCAGGCTTCAGTCTGCTGTAATTCTGCACTTCAGTGGGATTGGAGTGGGAGTGGTTAAGGGGACCCTGCAGATGGGCTCTGGCCCGCCCCTCTGACTAGTTCACAAATATGAAGCAGTCCTTAACCAGACTGAGCTGGGCAGACCAGCGCCTGGAGTCATCCGATCCTCTATCTGTGCGCCAGACGGCCCGTTGCTCCGCAGAAGCTGCCCTGCCGGTGGCTGGTGCTGCTGGGCTGGCCGGGCCTGTCCTTGGGATCCTGGCTGGCACCCTGCTCATCTGCTTCTGAATCGCTGCTGTCCTCGTCTTGGGCTTCCTGCCGTATTTGTGCTTCTAGACAGTCTTCCTGCATTACTAGGACTTCAACAGGCTCAGAAGCTGGTGTTTCAAGAACTTGCAAAAATTCCATCCTCCAAAACCGCACCACGCCATCCGAGTGAGTGTCCCGTTACTATGACGTTCGGTGCATCCTACTCGTTCATCTCCGACACGCAGCATGCTGGCTCCTGCCTGTGAACGTGTTCACAGTCACAACAGGGTTCCCCTTGATGCTCCAGACATGGATATACGTGCGAGTGCAGGACACGAAGTCCCCTGTTAATTCACTGATACCAAGAGCAGAAACTGGAGCTTGATGGCCTTGGAGCTGGGTCAGAAAGAAAGAAAGAGAGTCCCAAGCAGGTTCTGTGATAACAGCACAGAGCCTGATGCTGAGGCTCTAATTCACTGAACCATAAGATCATGACCTGAGCCATGAGATCATGACCTGAGCCAAAATCAAGAGTCTGGCACTTAACCAACGGAGTCACCCAGGCACCCCAAATGTGATTGCATCTAGAATTAAAAATTCTATTCTAGGAGAGTCATCTCAAATTGACCTGTTCAGAAGAGTTGATTTTTCAGTATTAAAGAGTCAGTATTTGTCTTCCGTCCTTTCTTACAAGTGAATTTAAAATTAGTCATCTTGTGTTCCTGCATAAGGCAAAAAATAGTTCAATTTATCTGAATTTATGGCTCTTCCTAATTGCATTTTTCTCAAGAATAAGTTTTTCTTTTCTTTAAGTTTGTAATTGCAGATTTTAAGCAATACTTATTATTCCTCCATCTTTTATATTTAATAACTTTAATCAATTTAGACGTATTTCTATTGTTGAAACAGGTATTTGTGAAACATCCTTTTTGCATGTCCTTCCGAAACAATAGTCTGTAATCCCCCATTTTTTCTGGCAATGCAAACCTTTCTATTCATTTTTTTTCTTTTGTTTTGTGTCTGAATATGTTTAATGCAAACCCTCTATGACCTGTCTAAAGGCCCCTCAGGCTTAACACCGCCAGCAGTGAGTTTCCTTACCCTTAATTGTGCTCCTGACTTAGATTTAGTTTGTCCCCATCTTCCCTGAGCTCCAGGTTTATTATATCCTGGTTTACAATTTCAAAGTATTTGTTTATGTGCCGCTTTCCCCTCACTCTTTGCATAAGAATTCATAACAAGATCTCTTGTTATGCTATGCCTTTTGCTCTTTGTCTCTCTGGGATTTAACCTGGAGAGAGGAATGAGCTCCAATTCCCGTTATCTTTGGCGTGGGAAGCATTGACGTCTCTTTTACCTCGTCTGTTCACAATCCATCTATAATACTTTACCTTCAATTCCATTTAAAATCTCTTTTATTTTTTAGCAGATGTTGAAGAGGTGCTGTTCATTTTCATTGATTTCTCTCTCTTTGCCCTGACAGTGCTCCTTTCTATTTTCCCCTCCAACAGTTGCACAGAATTGTCTTTTTCTTCCTCCTTTTTTTTTTTTTAAAGTCTTTTCCTCCCACCATTGTTTTCAGGTCTCAGAGGCATATCTTTCCCTGTCAGTACCTTTGTATACGTTTCCACTGAATCTAATCTGGGGGTCCTCAACTCTCCCTGCACTTTGCACTTTAGAATTACATGAGAACTTAAAAGAACATACCAATTTCTGGTACCAAAACCGGCCAAATAAACCTGAATTTCTGGGAGTGAATTTAAAATCTTCTCAAGTGATTTTTAATGTACAACTGTTATACCCAAGTTTCCAATATTGTCCCCCAAAACCAGAGATGCCAGGGAGACAGAGTCATGCCTGCAAAAGCAAAGGGCTTTATCATGAGTTTAGGCTAGCCAAGCTAAGCTCGGGCTCACAGACTTTACTGGCACAGTGGATTCATGCTGAGAGCCCTGAATACTGCAGGGTAGGGGCTTTTTTAGGAAGGGGGCACTACAGGAAATGGCAACACAGGCACAGCAATCCAATCCCTACCCCCTACCAATACTGGCAGTAACTTTAACCATACATCGATACTTTTAGTGGGAGCCAATCACAACATTTAGAGTATTGACCAATCACAGAGTGAGCCCAGGACCCTCCCATAGGGCGTGACTAGTCTTAAGCAATAGATCATTATTTTATAGCCTCCATCTTTAGGCGGGCCCTTAGAAATGTTAAAGGTGTTAGCTGGCCTTTCCTGATTGGGTGTTACAAGGGTTGTCTCTCATTTCTTGGGCAATGTGTGCTCTTCTATTGTCTAATGATTCTGGGAAGCCAACACCTAGGCCTTCAAGGTCAGAGGGGAAGCTTGAATCAGACCTGCGTCCTTACACAACCAAGAATGAGAACCAATGATCTACTTATTTTTAGCCAGTTTGTATTCTCCTACCTTCCCATTTCAAGTAAGGGAATCCATTGAGGATATCTTTGCAGTGTTTTTTTTTTTTTTTCCTGGTGGTAAAATCATAGACCACTTGCAAATAGTGCTGATAATCTCCCCCCAAACTGATATGACACTTATGAATTACATCATATTCCCTGTCACTTGGTAAGAGCTACATAAGGCAAGGAGAGCCGAGGAGAAAACTGGAGAAAAAGATAAATAAGTGGCAGAAGGAGTAGATGGAGAGACACAGAGAGAGAAACTAAGAAGAGAGGATGAAAGAGATCAAATCAGGCAGGATTGCTTGTTACAAATGCAGATTGATCAGAGACTCTAGGGTGGAGGAGGCTAAGAGTCTTTGCTTGAATCATTTTCAGGATGATCCAGAGCCTCTTAAAGTTTGAGAACAGTAATACTGGTCAACAAAAGAATTGACAAATCTCACCAGAAGTTATCACTCTTTTATAATTTTTTAAATTTTAAAAGAATTTTTAACACTTATTCATTTTTGAGAGACAGAGACAGAGCGCGAGAGGGGGAAGGGCAGAGAGAGAGAAGGAGACCTGGAATCCAAAGCAGGCTCCAGGCTCTGAGCTGTCAGCACAGAGCCCCAGGGATAAAACCCATGAACTGTGAGATCAGGACGCGAGCCTGCAGGTGAATGGGTGTATTTGTGGTTGTGCATAGTACTATATTTTACACTATCCCCCAAATTTGTGAGATCATAGGATTACCTAGCCAACTTGCTCATTTTTTAAAAATACTTTTTAATGTTTATTTATTTTGGAGAGACAGAGTATAAGCAGGGGAGGGGCAGAGAGAGCAGGAGACACAGAATCTGAAGCAGGCTCCAGGGTCCAAACTGTCAGCACAGAGCCTGACTCTGAGCTCGAACTCACAGTGAGATTATGACCTGAGCCGAAGTCAGATGCTCAACCAACTGAGCAACCCAGGTGCTCCATGGCCAACTTATTTAAAACTCAGATTTCTGAACCCCTTAATGGGCTCAAAATGAAGATTTTGATTCAGTAGATCTGAAGTGGGCTCTGTGAATATGAGTGTGTGTTCCCACAAATTTCATAGGTGATTATTATGGTAAAGGAAATCTAGAAAACACTGATTTTAGACAATTTTGGAGGAACTGGGAAGATCTCTTAACATCAAATAGTTTTAAATCTATTTTCTAAGGCCAGAAATTCTTCTATAAAGAGTGACTCATTAAGTATAGATAAATGATATCAGATGAATTCTAAATGATTTAGTTTAAAGCAAATGATGGAGTAAGGACATATGGACAATACAATGATATCACTTACTTTCTTGGGACTTTTGCCACTGGGGAGTGGATTAGCTTGAGTAGACAGATTAATGTTCTGAGTGAGGTGAAGAACTGATTCTGTGCTCTGAATAATCAGATGAGGAAACGCTGGTACTCCATTTCCACTTCAGTGCCTGTGTGGAGAAATCCGGAAAGCTGACCCACTCCCATGTCTTTGAAAGGACACCTGTCTGAACCAAACTGACTCCATGACAGGCTTCAAGTTTCCCCTCTGACCTTGGATGCCTAAGTGTCATTCTTAGAATCATTAGATAATAAAAGGGCACAGAGTGCTCAACCAGGGACCACCCTAGTAACACCCAATCAGAAGCGACCAGACCAGTTAAAATGCTTAACGTTCCTGAGGGCAGGCCTAGAGATAGAAGCTATAGATAATCACTTATTGCTTAAGGCTAGTTACACCCTATGTGACAGTCCTGGGTCCACTCTGTAATTGGTTAATACTCTAAATGTTGTGATTGGGTCCTGCCAAAAGTAATGAACACTCTAAGCAATGTGTATGGTTAAAGTTACTGCAGTTACTGCCAATGCTGTTATCTGATAATGATTGAATTTCTGTGTCTCAATTTCCTGTAACTCCCCCTTCTCAAACCCCATAAAAACCCTGTTCAGCCCTTGTTCTGGGGCTCTCAGCACAGATCCACTGCGTTGGTGAAGTCTGTGAGCCCAAGCTCGATCCCGTAATAATAAATGCCCTTTGCTTTTGCATCCGTGACTCAGTCTCCCTGGCGGTCTCTGGTTTTTGGGGATGATATTGTGATCTGGGCATAACATCTCACCTATTGTGTTTAATGCATTCTCTCTCCCTGGAGGTCCAACATTCTGCCAGCTGCCCCTTGCTCCTGTCTCAAGCCCCTACACTGTCTAAGAACCTCTGACTGCACAGAGCTTACTTTCTTTGAGGCCTTATTGTTTAGCCCAGGGATGAGTGCAGCTCCTAATAACTAGTGCTCCATACATGAAAAAAGAAGAGAGAATCCTGTTTGGCCTGTCAGTTTTTCTGTGGGAAATGCAATTAATTGCTCAGATGATTGTACTTGGAAACCAGTTCTCTTGCCATTTGTGCACTTAATTATGAACAGCATTGGATCTACTCTTTCTATGAATTTTTCTGATAGCTTCCTCCTGAAGATGTTTCTAATATATGGGTTCTTCTCCTGTCAGTCAATCCATTGTTATTTATTTTCATCTTTTAAGAGTTTTTCCCAATTACATTAATATTGGTCATGTATTTTATTGGTTTTAAATATTTTCTATAAGTTTTAGAGTTTAGGATGAGAAGGAGTTCAGAAAAATGAAACCGAAATTGACCCAGTATTGCATTTGTCAATAAGAAAACAGAAAGAAAAACACAAATATCTGATTCATTTAAGCAGAAATGGAATATATTGAGAGGATATAAGCAAGTTTTCAGAATTGCCCTAAATCTTACAGAACCAATTTCAGAAATATCCAATGCACCTGTGCTCTAGAATCAAGAGGCTGAGAAAAATGAAAATCTGGTATTTTGAGCATCAGTAGTAGGAGGGAAGCACTCAAGGCTTTTCAAACTCTTGGTCTGTGAATCACCTCTGGCTTCACTTTCTTTTCTGCAAATAAGACCCAACTTTCCAGTGATGCACTCATTAATAAGCACGTTAAAAAAAAACTCTTGTATATTTAACCTTGCATTGTGTTAACTTGCCAATCTTCCACACTGAATCATTCTACCATCTGTTTTTCAGATTTTATTTCCAGGTTGCTGGACTTTGCTGGATAAACTCTCAAAATTATGTTGACTGAAAATTCATGCTAACCCAATTCTGAGTCATAACTTCATCTGTGTGTTTTCCTTGAGCTTCCTTTCTTCTTTCTCTTCTTCCTTTGTCCTAAATCATTTGTAGCATAAATGAAGGAGAAGGAAACTGGAAAGAGAAAACCTGATTTTAACTCCAGGCTCTGTTACTTATTAGTTTGTGATTTAGGGAGTGATTCTTCATTTTACTGGGTCCCAGTAACATGGAAATAATATTTAAATTATAGGATGCTTGTGATGATTAAAAGGGGTATGCAAAATTAGCTTCCCAACCACTTTATGCCTATGTATGGTAGCTTTGTTATGCTTTGTATGAAAAGGGATCCAAATCTTTATTAAAATTATTTACTTGCTGATTTTTTCAATTGATATTTCTTTTCAAATATCCAGCTTTTCCTGGACAGTTTGAAATCTCTTTTGACACTTCACACTAAAAATATCTATAAGGAGCCACCTCTTTTTCTTCCAAAACTTCTCTTCTTTCTGGCTTAGGAAAATTCTAGTTATTTAAGAGAGATGCTTCACTATTGCCTCATGTTGTTACTCTTGTATTACCACATTTTTAGACCTCTTTTCTTCTCTTCTATTTCATTTTGACTGAGAATGTAATATTCTGTTTTCTCAGTTTGGAGCTACCAATCAAAAGCTAGAAACCCTGTTTCATATACTTAGTCACTATCTAAGATACGATACAATCCCTAGGACAGGAAGAAAAATCTAAGTGATCCAGGCTACCTACTTGGTTTATTTATTTACTTTTAATTCCAATAAATTCTGCAATTCAATCCACAAACCCATTAGATTATATTTACATAAAAATACTATGTTGGTATCTCAAAGTATATGATATACCATTTTACTTGTGTTTTCCTCATATGGTGATTGGAATATCCATCTTCTATTGCTACATTCTAATAAACTTATCTAAAATTCCAAGATGATTATTAGAGAAGGCTCCTCTGCTCTTCAGTGTGGATGTCCATGTGCATTTGCAAAGACGACTCTACCTCTTGGGAGCATTGCTTCAGTGTGCTAAATTGTATTAAATGTCTGATCCTTCCTACCTATACCTCTCTAATTAAAATGAGAAAGAGTGATTCTTATACACAAACTACAGAAGTAGGATTTGTTTTTCTTGTATTCACAACTGATGTAAAAAAAATCTGCTGCGATGTAATGTTTATGGAGTTTTCTCTTGTGGGAATGCAGATGGAAGGTGCAACTGTTTTCCTCCACATCAGTTTCCTCCCATTGGTCCTTTGTTCTCCATTTTCCCAAAGAAATTTCTTGTTTTCTAACAGTGTGTTTTCCTACACAGTCTAAGTTATTTTTATACAGTCGACTTTTGCGTTTTAATTTTAGTTTTAACACTTAGATGACATTCAAACTAGTCTAACTTTCACTGGAAATAATTAGCTGTATTCCCGAAACTCCAAGCAGTGGTTCTGGGGTTTCCTGGCTGTATGTTGAAGTGATTTTGTAGACATGAAAATTTGAGATGCAATTAGTGCTTTACACAAGTAATAGGTCAATTTGTCAGAGATTCAGATCCATAGGTTCTAAGTAAGGGAAACAAATAACTAGTGCACCTTAATGGGTTAGAAAGACTTCTTCAAAAAGTCAGGACACACATTGCTTTATCTTTGAGTAGGGTCTGCTTAAGAGGAGTAGCTCATGGGGCAGCAGGATGGCTCAGTTGGTTGGATGGCTGACTTCAGCTCAGGTCATGATCTTGTGGTTTATGAGTTCAAGCCCTCCATCTGGCTCTGTGCTGACAGCTCAGAGCCTGGAGCCTGCTTCATATCCTGTGTCTCCCTCTCTCTCTCTCTCTGTGCCCCTCCCCAGTTTGTGCTCTGTGTCTCAAAAGTGAATAAACATTTTTAAAACATTTTAAAAAGAGGAGTAGTTAAGTAATATATTCACTAGTTTTGTGTTCAGTGCATGGTATTTTTAAATAAATATTAATCTAATCAATTTGGATAATATGAGTATACAGATATATCCTACTCTTAAAATTGCCATGCCACTGGTTGGTGATTTTATGAGATTTTAAGAGAAAGAGTAAATGTGTATCTGTCTATTTCTATTTTCTGCTTTGCTTTGCCTGGCTAGACATAGCAAATATGGTGTATTGATAAGGAGCAATAAAAATATTTTTGGAAAAATGTGGTACTATTTAATATTTTCTTTTAACAAAATATTTATTTTTGAGAGAGAACATGAGTAAGAAAGGGTAGAAAGAGAGGGAGACACAGAAACCAAAGCAGGCTCCAGGCTCTGAGCTGTCAGCACAGAGCCGATGTGGGGCTCAAACTTACAAACTGTGAGATCATGACCTGAGCTGAAGTCAGATGCTTAACTTACTGAGCCACCTAGGTATCTCTAATATTTTCTTTGGTAATTTCTGAAAATTGGTTTAACTTATATGTATTTTTCTATGGGGAGTTTCATGCCTCAAGAATGGAGGCAACTAGTTAGGTCAGGGATATGGAATTATTGAAATCAATCTGGGTTGTGTTACAGACTTTGTATAACTTGTGAGAACATAATTCATTTTTCATATTACAAATCACACAGCATACATTTTAAAGTAATTATTTGGTTAAAAAGTGTGTATGAGGGGTGCCTGGGTGGCACTCAGTCCGGCTTCGGCTCAGGTCATGATCTCACAGTTTGAGGGTTCGAACCCCACATCAGGCTCTGTGCTGACAGCTAGCTCAGAGCTTGGAGCCTGCTTCACGTTCTGTATCTCCCTCTTTCTCTGACCCTCCCCTGCTTGCTCTGTCTCTCTCTGACTCTCAAAAATAAATAAAAAGCGTAGAAAGTGTGTGTGAGGGCAGAAGAGGAGGTAGAGCCTGGAAGGATGTGAGCTTCTATGATATATTGTACTGTAGTGAGATACCACCAGTCCCAGACATTCGGCACCTAGGGTGGGCCAGTCAGACTACAAGTATATATTGTTAACAGGTGTTGAAGATACAGAAGAAGAAGAAAAAAAACAGACTGAGGACTATTTTTTCCAAGCTGCTTAACTAATTGAAGGGAGTAGATAGGGAACCTGAAAATAATTAAGATGATTTCAGGTGGTGAAAAAGATAAATAATAGTAGAGAACGATGCTTATGTAAGATGATCAGGAAAGACCTTTGTGACAAGGTACACTTCAGGCAAGAGTGGAGCGCTGAGAAAGGGGTAGCTGTGTGAAGATCTGGGGGAGAGGATTCCAAGTAGGAGGAACAGCAAATGCGAGAGCCTTGCTGCAGGAAACAGCCTGGTGTGCCCCAAAGCTGGGGGGAAAGGCCAGCGCCTGGACATGGATGAGGGAGAGGGTGGAACAACTTGACCAGGAATATGGCAAGGGGAAGATGTGGAGGACCTTTTAGGGCAAGGCACAGAGTTCATCCCTGTTTGGACCAGAGAAACATTAACAAAGATAGTGAGAAGCTGCATATTTGGAATATATTCAGAGGAAGAAATGATAGGACATACTAAGGGGTAGAAAATTGAGAGTATGAGCAAAGAATCACAACTATTCATCTCACTCCTCACGTTTTTTCCCCAGAAATATTGTTTTGTAATAAATATAAAGTTTTCATTTCTTTCCTCCTCATTTTTCAATTCCATTCTAACTGATTCCATGCCTGTTTTCTTAGGTTGTCTTTATTTGAGTACAGTTGACACACAATGTTGCATAATTTCAGGTGTCTGGCATAGGATTCCACTTCTCTGTATCTTACACTGTGCTCACCAAAAGTGTAGCTACCACTGGTCACCATACAACAACACTATTGAAATATCATCGGCTGCATTTCTTATGCTGCGCCTTTTATTCCCATGACTTATTCATTCCATAACTGGAAGCCTGTATCTTCCATGCCCCTTCACCCATTTTGTCCCTCCCCTGCCTTTCCTTCCCTCTGGTAACCATCAGTTTGTTCTCTGTATGTATGGGTCTGATATCTGGTTTATGTTTGTTTCTTTATTCATTTGTTTTTGTTTCCACATATAAGTCAAATCATATCGTATTTGTTTTTCCCAGTCTTGGCATTTTTTTAATGCCTGTGTAACATTTGTGTGTGTGTGTGTGTGTACCAATGTATCTAGCTTATCCTTTCATCCATTGATGGATACTTAGGTTGTCTCTATATCTTGGGTATTGCAAATAAAGCTACAATAAACATAGGGGTGTGTATATCTTTTCAAATTAGTGTTTTCGTCTTATTTGAGGAATTATTTGGTAGTGGACTTGTTGGATCATATGGTATTTTTATTTTTAATTGTTTGAGGAACATCCACACTGTTTTCACAGTGGCTGTATCAATTTACACCCCAACCAACAGTGAACAAGCGTTCATTTTTCTCCACACCCTTGCCGACACTTATTTCTTGTCTTTCTGATTTTAGCCCTTCTGACAGGTAGAAGGTGATATCTCATTGTGATTTTGATTTGCATTTCCCTGATGATTAGTCATGTTAAGCATCTTTTCATGTTTCATAGCTTGTTTTCCTAACTTTGCTTTGTGGCTATCACAGTGTAAATACAAAACTAAAAAAAAAATAAGCATGCAAAAAAGAATATTTTTGTATCATCACGGCAAAGAAAACCACTTATGTTTGTCAACATACTTTCTTTTTGAAAGCCTATTTTGCCTTTCCTCTTTCACAATAACCGAATGATGAAGCTTGAGGACACAACAATTGTACACTTAGCATGTCCTGTCTACATCTAGATTTCTAATATCAGGAGCGGAAATAGGATATGACATTCTTTTTCAAGTTGAAGCTAATTGTGGGCTTGAGGCTAAGAAAACTACAAGAGAAATCATAACAGCAATTATATTTTGCATGCTGACTCTTCGCCTGGCGTGGTTCTTCATACTTTGTGTATGTTAACTAATTTAACTCCAAACAATCCTATGATGTGTTTTAAAAGGAGAAACAGGCACTGAGGTTGAGAAGTATGCCCAAGATCGCAGAGTTAATACATGATAGAGCTGGTATTCCGCTTCAGGCAGCCAACTTTAGAGACTACACACTTTACCGATATATACTAACATTCCTTCTCATCTTGGTGCAGTTTCGGAAATAGTGGAAGAATGATTGCTATTTCTAGCACGCTCTCTAATGATAAGGATAGAAGCAACACAGCCTCTTAATCTCTGACACAAGAGAAAATAGCCCAAAGGCGCATTGACCTCTGGTAATGGGTAATATTGATAACCATACATGCTGGCTTTCCTAGTGTCTCTAAAAAGTAAATTTATTCTAATTTTCTAGCATGAAAACCCCTCAATAAATATTTTGAAAACAGAAATCTAATTCTGGATGTAGAGTGACACTCGTACTTTATGTATGTTATTACCTTGAAATCTCATAACAAATCTCATAATCTGATTATTATTATCCTCATGTTATGAATGGGATTCAAAAAGATTGTGAACTTGCCCAGGGTCATACGGACAATGACCTACACTGTTAAAACCAGCACCTTGTACACATCCAAATCCCCATGTACTTTCCAAAACAATGTTCTATATTCTTAGTGAATTATAAGAGCCTGGAGCATTTTGCCCAGTTTCAAATATTATGCTTAAAGGACACTGTATTTAACTGATACAAAGTAATACCTTCAGTAATGCTTTGAAGCCAACAGAACTTTGATATAACAACATCTATGAGGATAGTTATTCCTTTGTTTTGTTTTCACATTTATATTAACCCTTGTGATAAGGAGCTTGAGTGGTTCTATCCAATGAAAACCACAGTAGCATAAAATGATATAAATGTATGAAATTGTTGTTCTGAAGAGGGAAAACTCATAGAAACAATACAAGTTCTACCTTTCCTTGTGATTTGTTAATCAAAATATCTATTTTTTTATTGTTACCTGTTCATTCACTCTAGGGTATGTGGTTTCCTTCCACATGACTGATTTTTTCCTGCATTTCATCCCATCATTTTGTTTTATGGAATCTTGTTTGAGTGGCTTGTGTTTTGTGCATGTGTGTTATCCTTGCAGAGATAGAACTCTCGAGGAGCTGATAAACCTACCGAATCCTACCGAAAACGGAATCTTCCAAAGACTTAGAAAATAACTTTAACTCAGAAGAATGAGTGCTCTGTAGATGAAAAGGCAGAAAAGCTGTTCAATGGTGAAATGGCAAGCTGAGCTAGAACCAGCCAGGAGTATATCCTTCAGACAGGAATCTGCAAGGTGAGCTGCTTATCCTGTCTGACCATTCTGAGCACCAGATTCTTAATTTCAGTTGGCCGGTTGGCTTAAGTCCATCTGACCCAGACATCTACCTAAGTCAATATTTTATAAAATTAAAAAAAACCATCAATTAGAAATATTCAAAGCAACACTATAGATTGAAAAATTATGTATAGTTTGTATACAGTATTAATCCTGGGTATGATATCTCTGTTCCAAGTGTAAAACGCTCTAGCTGTCCCGGTTTGGCTCTAACATACAAGTATTTAAACTTTCCGGTCACCACCCTGATACGTGCCTGGGAATTGCTAAAGCATTTCTAAGTATCCTGAGATGTGAAGGGAAAGTATTTTCTGGAGACCGATCAGCTAGAGTTACGGAAGCCAAGATCAGGAGGTAAATGTACTGTCAAAAAAGCTGGTAGTGAGATACAGGTTCTGAGAATAAAAAGGAAGATTAGTAAGGAGCCACTGAGAGGAAAAGCAGAGAACCAAACTCCCTGGAATATTGATCATATAACTTTTCTGTGTATTTACTTTTGGGTACTAAATGGAAGGAACAATACATTTAAAGTAGCAAGATATTGGGACACCTGGGTGGCTCACTCAGTTAAGTGTCCAATTCTTGGTTTCGTCTCAGGTCATGATCTCATGGTTCTTGAGTTCAAGCCCCATGTCAGGCTCTGTGCTGACAGTACAGATCCTGCTTGGGACTCTCTCCCTCTCTCTCCTTCTCTCTGCCCCTTTCCTGCCTACACTTTCTCTCCCAAGATAAGTAAATAAACATTTAAAATATGTTTTAAAAAATAAAGCAACAAGATATTGGGGTGACTGGCTGACTCAGTTAAGTGTCCAACTCTTGGTTTCGACTGAGGTCATGATCTTGCAGTTTATGAGTTTGAGCCCCATGTTGTGCTCCATGCTGACAGTGTGGAGCTTGCTTGGGATTCTCCCTCTCCCCCTCTCTCTGCCCCTTTCCTGCTCATGTTTTCTCTCTCTCTCTAAATGAATAAATAATCTTTAAAAATAAATTGGCAAGAAACATAATATAACTTACACTTTTTTGTTTTTTGTTTATCTTTTAATATAACTTATTGTCAAATTGGTTTCCATACAACACCCAGTGCTCATCCCAACAAGTGCCCTCCTCAATGCCCATCACCCACTTTCCCCTCACCCCTACCCCACATCAACCCTAAGTTTGTTCTCAGTATTCACAGTTTATGATTATTAAATGCTCATTCCACATGCCAGATATTGCTCTAAGCATTTGCATGAAGTAACCAATTCAATCCTCAGAACAGCCCAGTGAGTTTGATTTGTTAAGAAGTTCATTTTGGGGGTGTCTGGGTGGCTCAGTCAGTTGAGCAACCAACTTCAACTCAGGTCATGATCTCACAGTTTGGGGGTTCGAGCCTCATGTCGGGCTCTGTGCTGACAGCTAGCTCAGAGCCTGGAGCCTGCTTCTGATTCAGTACCTCCCTCTTTCTCTGACCCTCCCCTGGTGGTGCTGTCTCTCTCTGTCTCTCAAAAATAAATAAAAAAACATTAAAAAAATTAAAAAAGAAGTTCATTTTGGAAAACCAAAATACAGACAGGCATCACATAACTCCATCTATCTCCATAACTAGTTAGGGAGAAAGAGTGTTGAGGAGTGTGAGGCCTAAATTTGAACCCAAATGGTTACAAAGTCCCATGATATTATTTGTCTTGCTGGGTAACCTTTTCAGATTGGATAGAAATCAGCCTCATGTTGGGTTTTTCTTTAAATTTACTGGTATTTTTTTTTTTAATATTTACTAGTTTTCCAGTAATTTTTTGTTGGTGGTCCATGTATTAAGCAATTTCATCTGATTCCAAAATCAGGTTAATTTGTATAGAGTAATAAGTCATGCAAAATTTATGACTCTGAACACCTTTAACCTACTAATTCAAGGTCAGATTTAGGCTGTCTCTTATAAGTATCAAAAGTTTTGTGAAATGCCCATCTTTATGAATCTCATTATTTCTTTTCTTTTAATGTTTATTTATTTTTTTGAGAGAGCTATTGATCAGGGGAGGGACAGAGAGATTGGGGGAGAGAATCCCAAGCAGGCTCTGCACTGTCAGCTTGGAACCAGATGTAATGGTCAATCATAAAAACCTGAGCCAAAATCATGAGTCAGATGTTTAACCAACTGAGCCCCCTAGGAGATGCTGAATTGGACTCTTTCTAATAGGTCTCCTACATTTTACAAGCATGTACCTACCTTTGGCCCTTTGACAGTAATGAAGCTTGGGAATGCAAAATTCTATATTAGATCTGACCTGGGTAAGTTGTGTTTTGTTATACTATAGCCATATTCATTCTCACACTTTCTCTGCATTGCTCCTAAACTGGAGGTATCTTTAAAGTTTTACAATTTTTGTAATGTAAAGCATAGTTTTATGCCAGTTTTCTAAGAAGGCTTATTTAGCACTGAGGTGGTCTTCCTTAATGGAAAATTCTGAAAAAGAAATATCCTGGACCTCACTAAAATTCACGAATACATAGAGATTCAAGAAAAGTTCTTCAGTAGCAGAGCAGTGCAGTGTCTGAACTTTCACTAAGGGTATTTTTGTTATTTTGTTATTTGGAACTGGCTTTGGGTCACAAATTGGGAATGCAAATTGATGACATCTTTTCTAGGGTTTAGTTCTTTGAAAGTATTTGCATATCAACAAAGGAGAGTACTAAAATAACTATATATTTTTTATTCTCCTCAAATTTTTAGATATTTTCAGAAGATCCACTTCCACTCTGAGTTCTAAAAGGAGTATTGTCTTGTGGATAGGAGCATGGACTTTGCAGGAAATTTTGAAACTGCTTCGGCCTTTATGTGAAGAGTGATCACATTTCAAAATTTCTACTGCTTGTAAGCAAAAAGGGAAGAACTATATATAAGTAACAATTGTCATAATAATGAAGTTTACTTATCACTTAGCGTATATATTCTTTTCAACCTCACAGCAGCACAGTTATCTTTGAAAGTAAAAAAAAAAATTAAACTTGAAGAGGAATAGAAAAAATCAGAAACTTGACTAGATTGCTAATGAGCTTGGAGCAGAGCCCAGATATCGGACTGAGGCTGTCCAATTCAATGTCATTTGATATAGCACCTTTTTTGTTGACTTAATGTAGGGCTGGGCATAATAGGCACCAGAAATGGATTTACCAAGAAGCTAATTAAGCTGAACTTAGGACCCTTCAGTTGCACAGACACTTTTCAAAGCTCTGTGCCTAATCTTGTATTTATACTTTTGTCTTTCTATTCTTATAAATAACCCTACAGATGATGTAAGTTTTAGGCTAGCTCGACCTCAGCTAGTCATCCCATAATGTTAGCTCTCATTAGCATAAGCATCCACTTACTATTGCTCCTTATTAGAATATTTATGGGGTTTGTGCTGACATTGCAACTTCTCGTTTCTCTTCTCTACTTCTTGTTTGCCAACAACATGTACCTTCAGTCCATTCTTTGTTTACCTGGCATTCTCTGTAAGGCTTCCTATCTATAGGCTAACTTAAGCAGAGATATGTATATAGATTTGTCAGATGTGAAGTGCAAAATATAGATGAGTTTTTATCCTTGGTATCATTAGTCACATGCTTTTGAGAAGTGAGAAGATATTCTAGAGAGATGTGTCTTCTAGTTGCTTCTCCCATTTCACTCCCCACTGCCTCTACAGTCTACCATTTGTCATAGTAGAGTGACAAATACTGAATAAATACTGAATAAAATACTAAGTGTTCTGTAAACTTAGCATGGCCTTGAAATCTATATAAGAGTAATGATAAATACATTGAAAGTCTTTATTATTATCATCATAACAATAATTATACCAGAAAGTATATGATGCAGTCATAAGCTAAATGAATGACCTACATTATTTGATAATTATAAAACCTTGTGAGATTGCAATTTGATTCTCAATTTATAGATAATGTTACAAAGTCATAGAGAGATTAAATGACTTACCGAAGATCACATCATAGGTGGTAGAGTCAAGGTTGGAACTCAGAACTGTGACCCCAAAGTCCCTGATCCAACTTCCATATCCTCTGTGGTCCTTCTACCCCATATTACTCAGACCACTAGTATCTCAACTCTGCTACATAAAGTATGGGTATAAATAGTAAATTGATTCTGGGGGGAGAACCTCGAAAAACTAAACGCTTTATGTCTGAAGTATTCAGACAAATCATGGAGTTAATTATATATTCTAAAATTATGCAAATGATCTTTTTAGTTGTGAATTAATCAAGGTTAATCACTTGAAAAATAGCTTGTAAGTTCTTTTTTTTCCTAGAGATATGTCAAAGTAGTTGAAATTCTCTTAGTAAGCTTCCTTTTTAAAAAATTCCATTTTTTTCCCTGGCAGATGAAGACTCCTTGAGTTATTTTGGTGTTGAGCAACAGTCACAGTAGGTGATTAAATTAGAGGCAGGTGTAAAACCCCTAAGAGTTACAAGACTCTGCTTTCTGATCACTAGGGTTATGGATCAGCCGAAAATTTCTGACACTTGAATGCTTTCCTTTTGTGTAGCAGGAAAAGAAATTAATGTGACTTCCTATTTAGGAAGAAGAGTTAATAAAGGAATAGAATGAACATTCAATGAGGAAGTTACAATTTATCTGCTTATTTGAATGCAAACACAACACATTCTAGGCTGTGGGTTTTAAAGTGCACGCTAAGAAAAATGCAAGTAGAGCAAAGGAAATGGCAATCCTATCAGCAAACAGTAAGCCTAGTAGTAACTCCCCATTCATTTTCAAAAGACCCTATTCTAGTGACTTTAAGTAAGTTTCTGAAGGTCCTCTGGTTAGAATGAAGCTCATGCTAGTTTGCTATTGTCTTTCATAATTTTGTAAAATCAATAGAGCTGCACTGATGTATAACATGGGACATATGTCAAGTCCATCATGAAAAGGAGATCTGACTCTGGAGTGTTTGGGTATGTCAGGTTGCTACTATTTGTCTTTCAGATATGTTTAGAGATGTATTTTCAATCTGCATTTTGCACCACAGATATGTATTTTTTATCTTCTCAGTAGTATACCAAAATACCTGAGATTTGAGTATCACAAACTATTCGTAACAAGTAAGTTCCTAAAATTGATTGCTGTTAGACATCTGATGGTTTTTGGCATGTTTATGATTTTTCTTCTTTACTTTCAGGAAGTGGATTAATTTTTTTCTGCATTAATTTTTTCTTTTTGAAAAATAATGTTTTGAAATATAAATCTTTGACTTTATGGGTTTTATGTTCTATGGTTCTTAAGTTCAATAGCTTTATATGGTTTGAAAGGCAAGATTCATTTTAATATTCAAATATGGTTGTGTTTCTCTGCTGGGTACTAATAAACTGGATGTACCTATGGTCTGATTCTTCCTGGATCAGAGTGAATCACACTGAAGGATCTACAAATTAAGTTTCATAAGCAAATGCTAATAAACTTACAATATATTTTCCCAGGGTGGCTAAAGATGGGAATACTTTAGTTGTCAGACCCTACCAGCTCTAGGAAGGACTCTCTGCAAGTACATTTGTTTTCAAGTAAAGTCTTACATGAATCCTTTAGATAATTGGTATATTAGTACTCCAGGACATCCTTTACCTTGCAATCACAGATGTGCCTAAAAACCCAGTGCATTCAGGTCACAGTTAGAAACACAGTTATGTATAACAAATAAAATTCAAGTTTTTCAAGGTAAAAGCTAATGAAAAGATTTAGATTTAGGAGAATTACATTTCAGGTAAAACAATACTATCAAAATGAACTGTAAAATGACATCATTAAAAATATCTAGCTGTGTTTTTATTTGCAAAAAGTGCACAACACACAAGTCACCTATAGATGCTCAGTAAATCCTTACTGACTGAGCCTTAATGACGAGAGGTTTATTTAGTAACCTAGGTAATCAAAATTCATCGTTTTGGGGGCACGTAGAAGAAACATATCAATGAATAGGAAAGTGAGTGCTATATTTCCTAAAAGCTAGGTAGACTAATCGATTTTGTAATCCTAATGGTTTACCAATTATTTCAACTTTGTTTCAGATAACTAAAAAAATCCTAAAATGAGGAGGCAGGAGATGGGATGTTTGAAATTCTCACTTTCCATTTATTATAGTTATTTTATTTTCATTTTTATATGTATAGATATTTTCTTGTTTTGTTGACACCTTATTATGAAGACAAATGAAATATAAGAAACTTGCAGTGAAAGTATTTATGGAAACTATTATGGAGGTTGAGGTTTATCAGTTTCACAACTAGCTCCATTACCAAACCTTTTGACTCTTATTTCTATGCCTACACAAGACACCTAGATCTACTGTCCGAAAAACAAAACTCAGCCTTGTCTTTTGCTTCCACCAGGAATCTAATCACATCAAGGAGGGTTACAATGTGAAGTATGTCCTAGCCTTGACCTTATTTTTATTTTCTTGGAATGATATAAGATGACCAAACTCATTCTGATTTACCCACAACTATCCCAGTTTTAAAACTGAAAATTCTGTTCCAGCAGGCAAACCAGAATGTCGGTTACCTCAGATTCCCTCATTCTAGGGGTATTCTAAATTGTAATATTCCTGTTCTAGAAACACTATAGATACACACCGTATAGTTCACATATTGTACCTTTTCCAGACACTCAGACATTCAGGGAAATTTTTAAAAAATTTCTCTCTGAGTGAAAAATAAAAGCACTATTTCCTTAGCAAGGTTCATTGCACACATTTTTATCTGAGACATAGAAAAAGCATGATATTTTCTTGAGTCTTCTATGACTCATGTTCCTCCTTAGTGGTTGGGTTAGGATTTCCCCCAAGTTGCTTTCTGGGAGAAAATGCCTCCTAGTAGTTTATGCATTGTGTCCAGTCATGAGTACCCTATAGGGATCCCCACTCTGGGTGGGTCAGTGAGAGGTCAATCTGTCAATAAATCCTCAGTGAAGGAGTCAGAGGGACTGGAGAATATGCCTTTGTTGTAATATCAAACTCATCAGTGGACTTTAAAAGTGATCTAGAGGGCAGGCCGAATTTTTAGCTTGGGTCTTTGGCCACCCTTTTGTCATGTTAGACCCAGAGCCTCAGCTCCTATGTCTAAGTCTTACACTGAGAAGGAACAGTATCAGATGGTTATCTTACCATTTTCTCTGTCTCCTGCTGAAGGAATGTGATGCTGTGTCCATCCAGCTTATTTTGAGTCCAGAAAACTTATAACTGTGGCTTCTGGCACATTGCCTGACCTTAATTTGGGAACAAAGGAAGAAGACTGGCTCAGAGAAAAAGCATATTTCAAGATAGATCTTTTATCCCAAGTGAAAGTTTAGCATAGTGATAGAAACTGCACAATGAATCCTTGACCATTGCTTGTTCCTATGAGCATAGCTAGGTCATCTTTCCTGTCTCCATTCATACAATTCAATGTGTGACTGAGTTCCAACCGATAGAATGTAAATGGAAGCTAGTCCATGAAAACTTGCCATTTACTATTCTTTATGTTATTTCCCTTCTCTGGCTTGATGCAGATGATTATAACCACCTTGAAATTAATATGTCCAAGATTACAGAGCTACAAGATGGGCAGAAGTTCCTAAACAATTGTTTGAAGGAAAGATGCCTTGAAACAGGAATACTTACAGTGAATTTTATGAGTAAGAAATACAATTCTATTTCATCAATTTACTAAACTTTTGAGTTTTGTCTATACGATGCCTGGTGTTACTTTAAATAGTACACATAACCATTAAAGAAAGATTCTAGAACCAGGCTGCTAAAAGTCAAGCCTTAGCTATTCTACATGCTGTTTCTATGTTCTTGAGCAAATATCTTAATCTTTTTGTGACTTAGTTCTCATCATTTAAGTGAAAATGATGATGGGTACTTACTTCATAGCATTGCTGTGAGAATTAAATTGCTTATTACACATAAAACACTTAGAACAGAGTCTGGCATTTAAGAAGTCCTATATAAGTGTTATTATTTCACAAAACTGAGTTTCACCAGTCATTTTTATGTATATGTTTTTCCAAAGCAAACTTTTGATTTTTTTTTTTGACTGGCCTTAATTTTTCAACATTGCTACATTGGATCTTATTTGAGAGTCACTTATGTCTATGTTTCAAGGCTTTAAAACTAAACATATTATTGCCAGATTCTGCCACTCTCTCATAATTGTCATTGTTTCTCTATTTTTTTAATACAATTTTACTGATATATAATTCACACACCATGCAACTGAACTATTTAAACCATGCAATTCTTTGGCTTTTGTATATCCACAAAGCTGTCTGTTGGTCACCATTATTAGTTTTTTTTCTCTATCTCTGAGGACTACTACACCCATAATATGTTAGGAGGTTGTGACAACAATGACCCCAAATTCTAAATCGTTGAGCGCATTCACAGGATTCCCTGCTGGGATCTGGGACCTCTGAGTTTTTGGCTCTGAGAAATGGTCTGGTAGCCAGTTCTTAGGTATTCAGCCTCAAGAGACTACTGTTTTGTTAAGGGAAGTGGGTTAAGGTACTTTTTTGTACTCCTGTCTTTCAGCTTTATTGTGATATTATCGACATATAATATATGGAAGTTTAAGGTATGCAGTGTGATGATTTGATACACAGATATATTGGAAAACCATTATCACGGTAAGTTTAGGTAACACCTCCATGTTTATCACCATTTTTTAGGTGTGTAAGTGAAAAGCATTTAAAATCTGTCTTAACTTTTAAGTGCATAATGCAGCATCATTAGTTGGAGTCACAATGCTGTACATTAGATTCCTGGGACTTCTCATAGGTGGGAATTGTACACTTTGACTAACATCTCCCATTTCTCCCAACTCCAGCCTCTGATAACCATTATTCTATTCTCTATGAGTTTGGCTGTTTTAGATTCTGCATGTAAGTGAGCACATATGGTATTGTATTTCTATCTGACTTATATCATTGCACAAAATGCACTCAAAGTCATTACATGGTGTTGCAAAAGGCAGAATTTCCTTCTTTTTTTATGGCTGAATGACAGTCCATTATATGTATACAACTCATTTTCTTTACCCATTCATCCACTGATGGACGTGTAGGTTGTTTTCATGTTTTAGCTTCGGTGAATGATGCTGTAAGAATCATAGGGTACAGATTTCTTTTGGAGGTAGAGTTTTCATTTCTTTTGGATGTATACCCAGAAGTGGGATGGCTGGATCATATGGTAGTCCCATTTTTAACTTTTTGAAGAAACTTTATATTTTTTTCCATAGTGTTTATACCAATTTACATTCAGGAAAAGGCTCTTTATCAGTTCAAAGTGTCTGCCATGATGTTTTAAATTTTCCCTTTGAGGAAAGACTCCAAATTTTTAAGTAACTTTTTGTTAGTCAATGATAGATTAATATCCAACATTTGGCTTGAAATTTTCCAATTGATTTATTCATTCCAGTAAGTCATATAATAAACTTCCTTATTTCTCTGAACCACTTAATATAAAATAGTTCATTCCCTGTTGAGGCTGTAATTCTACTTTCAGAGTAGTTTCAATAACTTTTCTGACTATTCAGTAGTATTCCAAGGATTATGCATGCAATATAAAGGAAAGGGAGCTCTTGATAAAACACCTGGATTGTTATTTAAGTTCCTAATTCCAGTTGTTAGTTCAAAAATTCTAGATGAGCTACCAAATGTAAGCCAAAAGTCCATCTTCCTTGCACAGACGGATATACAGCCTGGACACAAAGCCTATGGCTTTTCCCTGAATTCAACCCTTCCTGACCCCGAGGCTAAGTGGATTTCACAAGGGAACATTTGCACAAAGATATGTGGTAGTTTACTTAAATCCCTCACTTTCATTTTACTTCCTTAGCTTCCCAGGTGTCTCCATCCTTGAAGTCAGATAGACTGATCTGCCTCTTACTGACCTTGCCAGAAACTCTTTCTCAAGTACATTGTGATTTTTATGGTTTCACTAAATGTTTGCAAGCAGGTAGAACATTTTACAAAGTGTGGGAGTTTCTTCCTCTAGTTAACTCTGAATTTCCTGGCAGGTGTCCTCTTCATGGTTTAGATAGTTCCATACCCATCTAAAATCCCTACTCGTTAAATGGAACCCTCTTTGCTTTATGTAATACTAGGATTTCTAGTCAAGCTTGTGCACTGCAATAGACCACCCCTAGAGATAAATTCATAGCCAGAAAGATTTTTCAAACGTCCACATTCCCCACCCATCTCCAGGAAATTCTAGTGAATAAACTTTTCTCAATCTCTTTATAAAATCAATAACCATCAAAAAAGGCCAGAGAGTTTTCAAATATTTTGAATAGATCTTATGTATTGTAGATATCCAATAATAAAGAAACAATGAACTAGAGACCCACAATGTGGTGTGATTTAAAAATTTAATGGAATATTTGATTTATGTCAAAATACATTGCATGTCAAAAGACCAGCTTCTGGATTGTGTTACTTTTATCATGATGAAAAATACCATTAAATGTGTCACTGAAAATTAAGTAATGAAATGATTTGACATATGAAAGAAAATTTTAAAATAGTAGTTTTTCTTCCAGCTGTCACAACTCATTTAGACACCAATTGTCTGCAATTACAAATCTCTGAATCCAAATGTCAGCAAATGGCTCCTTGCGGTGGCAAAGATGTGTCTAAGGTGAATATGAACATTAATTTCCAGAGCCGTATCAAGAAAGAGACCTGTGATTGGTCTATTCTTTTATTAGATCAAAAATATGCACAAACATTGGAATATCTGGCAGAAATAAAGACCCAAATCTAAGGCATCTTCAAGAACATTTTAAGTGTGATACTATTCTGAAAACATTTTTCTCTTGTCCGTGTATTACATCCCGTATGCTCCATCAATTTTTTTCTGCACACTTCTAGAAACACTGCCAATATATCTGGAAGAAGGAGAAAAAGATAAGAGAGGAATACATACTTTTTCAGATTGCCCTGCCTGTCAGTATGTTATGGTCATCTTATCTCACACACAGTTATTACATGTTAAAAATGTCATTTTTTGAACATAGTTTTATAGAAGAAAACTACTAAAGTGTTTGAGAATGGTCCTGACAAATCTTAACAACATCTTTTGTAACTATTATGGACTAGAGATACCCAAAGGTTAGACCTTTGAGACAGAGATACTTCTCTTTCTTGTAATAAAAAATACTACAGAATGATATGTTAAATAAATATATAGAGAATATTATATTCATATGTAAAAATAAATATTACCTTACATGCTTTTTAAAAATAATAAAATAAGGAAAATATGCTATTGTAGAAACATAGATTTAACTAGTTTTAGAAAGATTTTATATTTTATGATATAAAGTAATTGGATACTTGGAAAAAAGTTTGTTCTTATTTTTAAGTATAGAGAAGCATTTTTGCCATAATTAGGTTCATTTTTTATTGTAAAATGAATGATTAAAACAAACTGCAACAAATGTTGGATTTTCCTAGTATTTGTTTAAGTCTATGATCAGAATATTATAATTCCCATTATTTCTCATTAGAATGTTCTCTTTTCAGAAACAAACATTTCTCAAATCCATACTAAATATAATATTAAGTACTAACATTTTCTCCATACCTTCTCTGATTAACACTGGAAAGCAGTACATTATATTAGTTATTAATAGTTAAAAAAATCTGTCTTCATAGAGAGCTCTATTGTTCTGTCTCTTCCTTCCTTTCTCTGCATAACACCCATGGGGTTTATGCTAGACTTCCTCTCCAAAACTTTCTAATTCTCATCAGATTCTTTCTTCCCTGAAATAAAGGGTAACTGGAGATTTGTATTTATTGACAGTTTTTTTGGGATACTGTTGCAGTGGGCTAAAAGATGACTGCTACAGTTACCAGATCCTACTCCCTGGATCTTGTATGGTAACATATACTTCTGCAGATGTGATTAAATAAAGAATTGTGAGCTGAGATTATCATGGATGATCTGGGTAGGCCTTAAATGCAATCACATGTATCAATAAAGAGAGGCATAGAAAAAGTGGTTACACACACGGAGAGGGTGATATGAAGCTGGAGGCAGAAAATGCAGTGATGCAACCATAGACCAAGGAATATTGGCTTCATTTTTTAAAAGATGCTACCATATTCAAAATAATAATTGGTGAGCGAGGTGGGTAATAAAATAATTGAAATATTTAAAGAAGAAATATTATAGAAAATTATGAAATGGAATGAAAAACACTACAATAAAATTCCATTCAACTTTTATCAAACCTTATCAAGTGGACTTAGAAGTGTGGATGTAAATCTTTGCTTTTGCTCAGACTATGTTTTAAAGTATTGAAGAAGAATTGTGGATATGGACTGTTGGACTAAGAAAAGAAACACAAATTCAGTAGCACACCAAAATATCTACTGCAACCACAAATACAGAAGCTTCTAAGTAAAGTACTAGTAAATATAATTAATTGGTTTACAACAAAAATAATTATACATGAGCAAAATATTTTGCCTGGAATTCACAAATGATTTTATTTCCAATGAGAAAAAAAGTTAAGAAATCAACAATTTAAAAAAATATAAATAGATAACTCAGGAAAAAAGAAGCAGTTAAAAATGGAAAGGAATAATGACTATAATTACTCTTCAAGGAAATACAAACTAAAACAACATCTCAGTTTTTCAAGCAGGTTTGCTGCAATTTTTGTTTTTTAGTACCCAAAACTCAACAACAGCAAGTATATCATGAGATAGACCCTCTCATACTCGACTTTGGGGAATATCATTTAGAGCAACATATTTAGAAAGTTATTTGGCAATAATTCTTAAGAGTAATAAAATATTTATACCCTTTGACCTAATAATTCTACTTCTGAGGATCTTTCCTAAGAGATAATTTAAAATGCAGATGCTTTTTGCTCCAAGATATTCATCACAGCATTTTTGGAATACTAGAACTTCGGAAATAACTTTATGTGTTTCAAAACAGGAAAATAGGTATGGTATGTTGCATTTATCTACTGATTGATTGATTGATTAGTTATTGGGTTTGCCATATGAATTAAAATTTGCATTTGTTAGAACAAAGAATAGCTGAGTTAAAGATATGGATATTAGCAAAACAGGATTTAATATAATAATATCAGAAAGGGAATATAAATATAGTGTAAGGCTTAACAATGACTAGAAATCACTAAATATACATGCTGAGTTCAATAAAGGCTCCCAAATATGTCTACAACTTAAACCCTAGAACCTATGGCAAAAGGGATTTTGCAGATGTGATTAAATTGAGGCTCTTGAGATGGAGAAGTTACCTTGGATTGTGCAGTTGGACCAATCTATTCACAAAGTCACTATAATAGGGGTGAGAAAGGAGTCAGGTAGAGTCCAAAAGGATGGGTGATGATAGAAACAATGTTTAGAATGATGTACTTTGAAGATGGAGGAAGGGCCATGTGCAAATCAAGGAATATAGACAGCCACTAGACGTGGAAAAAGACAAGGAAACAGATTCTCCTCTCAGACCTTCCAGAAAGAACCAACCTTGCCGACATCCTGACTTTAGCCTGATTTTTGACCTCTGTCCCCCAGAAATGTAAGATAATCAATTTTTATTGTTTTAACTTACCAAGTTTATAGTAATTTGTCATAGCAACAGTGCAAAACTAATACAACAAATATACAGGCATGTCAGTAAAATCTTTGATAGGAAAATTGCTACTCATTAGAAACATTTTTTTTTTGTGCTTGAGTATAAGTTGACACACATTCGCTTCGGATGTACAACCTAGTGATTCAACTTCTTTACACACTGTGCGGTTCTCACCACAGTGAAGCTACCATCTGTCACCAAACAACACTGTTGCAATTGGCTATATTCCCTACGCTGTGCCTGTTATTCTTGTGACCTCTTCATTCTATAACTGGAAGCCTGTATCTCCCACTCCTCTTCACGCGTTTCGTCCATCCCTCCCCTACCCCTCCAACAACCATCAGTTTATCCTCTGTATTATAGGTCTGATTCTTTTTGTTTGCTTGTTTATTCATTTGTTTTGTTTTGTAGATTCCACATATAAGTGAAATCGTATCACATAGGAATGCCAAAGGATCATTAAGTAAATGTAAAATTACATTGTGGAACGTTTCACTGGAGGAGATAATCAGTGTTCTGATTACAAAATATGTGTGATAATGACTTGGAAGGTCAGGCAACAGGTAGGAAAGGTGACAGATATTGTGTATAAAAGCCCCTGGGGAACCTGAGAATGTAAACAAGCTAAGTCTGGAAGCATGAAGTGCTCTTTTGAGGCTGTCCAGATTAGGAGTGGAATAAATAGCTGCTTACAGTATATAAATATTTTCATTATTTTTGTGACCTCGTAGTGGCCATGGAAGTTTAAAAACCCTAAATGGCAAACACCTCATAAATTGGATCTTTTACAAGCCCATGAAAAATAGGCTTATAAAATGATTATATCAATCATTATTTTATTTTATTAAATCATTAACATCAAATGAAAAAGCAAGAGACAAAATTGTATGTACATATGATCTCAACGAAATTACTGAAGTATAGCTAAAAGTCTAATGGAAAGTGTAAAAATATTCTGAGTTATGAAATTTATCAGTGATCTGCTTTGCTACTTAATTATATATTAATTTGTTTCCCAAAGTATCTAAAATGCATATGTATTTTATAGTCAGAAATTATGAATCAGTAAACATTTAATTAATAATTTAGTTATATTTGTGCTACAGATTTCTACAGGTGTACTTGCTTTACAATTCATATCTATATTGAGAGAGAAGATTATTGTAGCGTTTATTTTATTAAACAGCTTTATGAAATCAACTTTATAGCCACAAACAATGGATATTTTAGTGGTTCTTTTCTAAAAAACACTTGGGACCTCAGCCATCTGAAAACAAAGTATACATCAAAATTTTAAAAATTAAAACATAGTAAATTACTATGTGCCAGATGCCAGCATCTTCCTGTTTCATATAGTAACATGTTTAACCCTCAGGACAATCCTAAATTGTTGTTTCTCATTTAGCAGATGAGAAAATTGAGGGGCAGAGAGATTAAGTAATTCATTAAAAGTGTATATAGCTAATTAATGGTAGAGTAAGGATTCAAAAACTGGCATCATAACCCCAAAGTCATACTTTCGTAACAGGATTCTTACACAGAGTGTCATGACACCAAGGTTTTTCTTCCCAGGAAGCAACTTCATTCATGCAGGCAGGGTTTAGTTGGGTTCCTACCCAAAGAACTGAGCCCTCAAAGCCACATGGCATAGTTTTTAATATATTTTCTATTTCTTTGTCTCCCATATACAGTAACACACAAACATGTAGTCTGATTAAATGGTCTCATGTTATAAGTCATGAGGAGTGTTGTCACTTATGCCTACAGCCAGGTTCCCTTGAGGTTGTTTTTGTTTTTTTCCTTTCCTTAGGGAGGGGACCCTACCACACTCTAAATGCCCTCATTTCTTAACTCTAAAATCTTTGCATGTACAGCTTTAGAATGAAAATTTAAGAGACTGAATTTTATTTTTTTCAATTATGAAATTTTGTGATATATATTAATTTTTGGTGCTTTGTTTCCATATAAATGCATAATGTAACTATTAAGCAGGAGTGGGTCTTGGTTTTGTCAATAATAAATTACATAAATATATATTATATGTTATTTCAATATAAACACACACATTATACATTTCTTGTATCTGCTTTTTCCCACTGATCTTCATTTCACCAGAGTATCATTAAATATTCTACATTCATACCTGTTAACTCCATCTGTTTTTGTTGGAGAATTATATTTACATAGGAGTAGAACTTACCCAGGCTGTGAAATTAGTTTTTCAGCCCATGAAGTAGGGAATGGGACCCAATACACATGAGGATTTATTACTTTTTTTTATTGTTTATTTATTTTTGAGACAGGGACAGAGCACAAGTAAGGGGGAGGAGTAGAGAGAGAGGGAGACATAGAATCTGAAGACAGGCTCCAGGCTCTGAGCTGTCAGCACAGAGCCCTACTCGGGGATGGAACCCATGAACTGTGAGATCATGACCTGAGCCAAAGTTGGTCGCTTAACTGAGCAGCCCAGATGCCCCAGCATATCTGTGAGAATTTAAAATCTAAGAACACGTTGGGCCTTTTGGGTCTATTATACTTAGAAAAACAGATACCATCAATCTGCTGACAGAGAAAATATCAGGCGAAGAGAACCTGCACCTAAATGCTATTGGGAAGCAAATGGGGTGCACAGTTAATACTCTCAACACTGCCGTCCCTTCTCCAAGCTGGCCTCTGGTTTGTGTTTCAGACTCTAGGAAAGTGGCTTGGAATATTTAGGGGAAATACTGCTCCATCAAACTGTGCAAGGTTTCTGTTGCTTGTGACTAAATGATTCCGGGTTGAAACCATTATATTTTGAAGAGGAAATGTTTATTTTAAAGAACTATAAAAAGGATTTTAAAATAATTCCCTCCTGCCAGCAATATCAAGAAATTCAGCATTTTGTTTTAAATTGCTTTAAAAAATTAAATAATATGCCTAAAGATAACTTGGGGTTTCTCCATTGGTTAGTTTTCATTAAGGGACTCACAGGCATACGTTTTGTTTTTAATGCATTTTAATGTGAATAATGAATGGTTTTCTCACCCAGTTTTTTTGGGGGGGGGTTGGATTTAGAAGTGCTAGACTGATACTATTTTTGAGTATAATGGATGGTTTCATGTCATAAGGGAAGTTCAATGAGATATTAAAATAAAATGTTTTTAGACTAAGTTTATTTTTAAAAGTAATTCTAATAAATTTTTATTGCTCTCTGTGTAAAACTCATTATACAGGTATAACATTTAGGAATAAAATGAAAAGGATTTATTTGCTTTATAATGCTCTCTAGTATTTTTTTTATATCAGCAAATTACATTTGTATAGAAAATTAGAGAAATATTAGAAATGAAATGAAAGTCATATATATCCCTTTCACATAAAGATAAACATTTAAATTATTTAATGTATTTTCAATCAGTCTTTGTTTCTATATGAATCTGTAATCTCTTTAATAAACATTGGTGTTATAGAGATAGTTTTAATTATGCTTTTTCACTTAATATGCTTATGAATGTTTCTTTTATCATTAATATTTTTCTAAGCCACATATATTATTAAAATTTCTCAAAGATTCAACTCTGCAGATACTAGTTTGGGACATTTATATGTTTAAAACTTGTATTAATACTGCAATAAATATCACTGTACATTAAAAACCATCAACATAAGATACTTTGCTTTTAATGGCTTCCACTGTGGTTATTTTTTTTGTAAGATTTGTTTTACCAAAAATTGGGAATGTGTATATCCGAATACTTTGTCTTATATCATCTAACCCCTAGAAAAAATTTGTCTATTTTAAGCCACTGTTACGTTTAACATTTTCTTGAAAGTCATGGCATATTGAACATTTGCAGAATTTGGCAAGGGTTTCTACTTATTTTTACAATTTTAAATATGTTTATTCCCTTACCAATAAGTGTCAAATGCTGTCATATGTTATAATTTTGAGGTAGGCTTCAAGATCATACTGAATAGACACTCAAATGTTTACGAAGCAAACATTTTGTAACAAGATTAACCATGAGCTACAATTAAAATGAATCTTTTGTTGGAACACCTGGGTGGCTCAGTCATTTGAGCCTCTGACTTCAGCTCAGGTCATGATCTCAGGGATCTCTCATGGATTCCAGCCCTGTTTCAGGCTCTGTGCTGTCAACTCAGAGCCTGGAGTCAGCTTCGGATTCTGTGTCTTCCTCTCTCTCTCTGCCCCTCCCCTGTGCATGCTCTGTCTCTCTCTGTCTCTCTCTCTCAAAATAAATAAACATTAAAAACATTAAAAAGGAATCTTTCACTAATATGAGGTTACTTAAACAATAGGTTAAAACATATGGCAAATCACAATACATCTAATCCAGCCAGTTATATTTTATACATGAAATATTGAGACTATTTACAAAAACTACCTATTACATATGGAAAATTAAATTGATATTAGATTTTTAGTGCCTAAATATGCCTTACTGTATCATGGAAAAAAGATTCTATTAAATTTATTTTACTGTGTAGTTACAAACTGAGTATCCTGAATTTAATTGTCATGTAGGTTAGCTTTAACAGGTTTATTAGCTGTCAAAGGAAAGTAGCATGAACCAAATTGGATAGGAGCTTAGAAATTCCTTATGTATCTTTACATTTTAAATAATAAGTAGTATTTGATGATAATAGACAATATATAGGACATTTAATATTGTGCACATTGGCCCCTCCTCCTATATTGTGAATGGATTAACCAATAGTACTGCTGGGTACTATGATCAGGAAAGTATTTAAAATTTTTTTTTAATTTATTCTGAGAGAGAAAACACAAATGGGAGAGGGGCAGAGAGAGAGGAAGAGAGAGAGGCTCTGATCATGAATCCTGCTGTGGGGCTTGAAACCACAAACCATGAGTTCATGACCTGACCAGAAGTCAGGTGCTTAACTAAATGAGCCACCCAGGTGCCCTGATCAGGAAGGTATTTTATTTCATTATTTATTGAAAAGAGTAAGGTATTCTTAAGTACTATGATGCATTTGCTTTTCAGCATGGAACTCAAGTAAAAGTGAATATTCTGCCAAAAGAAGATTTTAAAATTATTTACCATAATATCAGCATGCTAAATTATTGGCCACCAGATGCTCAGTCTAGAAAGAAAGATTGAGCTCTAGCATCACAGATTCTTTCCTAATAAGAAATAAAGCAAGTACCTAGCAGTTAATGGGAGACTAGAAAGCAGTAAGATTGCTATGCACTTCAGTTCATAAAGATACATCATTTAAAATAAATTGTGGGGGCGCCTGGGTGGCTCAGTCGGTTAAGCCTCCGGCTTCGGCTCAGGTCAGATCTCATGTTCGTTCGTGGGTTCGAGCCCCGCATCGGGCTCTGTGCTGACAGCTAGCTCAGAGCCTGGAGCCTGCTTCCAGTTCTGTGTCTCCTTCTCTCTCTGCCCCTCCCCCTCTCATGCTCTGTCTCTCTCAGTATCAAAAATAAATAAAACAAAAAAAATTTTTTAAATAAATTGTGGAGGAACGCCTAGCTCAACTCATGGCTTATAAGTTCGAGCCCCGCGTCAGGCTCTGTGCTGACAGCTCAGAGCCTGGAGCCTGCTTCGGATTCTGTGTCTCCCTGTCTCTCTGCCCCTTCCCTGTTTATGCTTGGTATCTCTCTCTCCCTCAAAAATAAATAAACATTAAAACAAATTTTAAATAAATTTGTAGGTGAAAGACTGCAAGCTTAGCAACTGAGCTCAGAGCATCCAAATGATATCCAACTGCAAAAGAGAAGGTGCCCAATGTTGGCAATAACTGAAAATGACCATTAAACTAAGGTGGAACTAGATTCCAAATTGAACCAGAGTAGAGAACTCTGATATGCTCTAATTAAGAATTATCATCCAGTTATCAGTGAAGAATAGAAATTTATATCAGAATGCCATTAAAGAATATTTATACTGTTTTTAAATGCATAGCTTTGTAAAATATTGATATACAGAATTATATGTGTATATCACTCACACACACAGAGACACACAAACAGCTCCTTAATTTCCTTCGTTAAAAAAAAAAAGGAGGGGCACCTGGGTGGCTCAGTCGGCTTAGGCTCAGGTCATGATCTCGCAGTTTGTGGGTTCAAGTCCTGTGTCAGGCTCTGTACTGACAGAGCCTGGAGCCTGCTTCAGATTCTGTGTCTTCCTCTCTCTCTGACCCTCCCCTGCTCGTGCTGTCTCTCTCTGTCTCTCAAAAAAAATTAATTAAATAAATTAAAAAAAACATTAAAAAAAAAAGGAAAAATGAGCCTGGGTGGTTCAGTGGTTAAGCATCTGAATTGATTTTTGGCTCAGGTCACGATCTCATGGTTGGTTGGATCAATCCCCTTTTTGGGATCATTGTTTTTGGTCATGTATCTGTCATCTCCCTTCTCTTGGGAGTAGCACCCCAACTTCATTTTCAGGGATTTTCTCTATTTCATTGTATGCCATCTGTGTCCTGTTCTTTTCTAGCATGTTCTTTGGCTGACCAAAGCTTTGGTAACTTGTACAACAATCCTGAGACATCAATTCTTGATTGGAGTTACAGAACAATTTCAAAGAGTTTGAGCACCTTCTTTCCCACCATATCAGTTCAACACCTGACTTTCAATTGAATCAGCATAAAAATGTTAAGGATTTCCTGTCAGAATTAATAGACTTTGTATCACTCTAATGCTAATCATGTACTCAATGCTTGACCATTAATTAGATAGCCTTCAGGAAAACGAACTATTCACAGAAGGAAATAGTAAAACACAGAAATATGGAGAAATAATTAACAAGTCCCAAGTTTCAGGGCATTTAAAATGTTAAATGTTACCTGCCAATTGACATTTTAGTTCAAGAACACTGGAAAAAGCATTATGCAAACAGATGTCCTGAGGTAGTAACTTTGTAAAAAGGTATTAGGTAAGAAGAGGAAGTTTTTTTCAGGCTCAAGTTACTGTTCACGTTAATGGATAATTTGAGATAATTTTAGTACTACTCTTATAGTTTCAAGCACTCTCTTTCTCTTATAAGAAGAATTTTCCCATGTATGTATTTTGTTAGTTTATTTGTGGTGCCTTTAATATTTTGAAAAAAAATTCTGCCCATTCACATTCAGAAATTGTTATGTCTAATTCTCTCCAAAAGGGTACCTAAAAGAGTACTTACAGAGTGCCATTGTTTGAATTTCTGGTGGATATCAGAGATATGTGGAGGGAGGAGGATTCCTCTGTCTAGTCAGCAGAAGTTTTACCCACATGAATCTCTGTCTAGTGATCCAGAAACCCAAAAGGGCTCCACCTCTGTAGTATCAAATTCAAAATTAGTCTTGCAGACTCTAGCTTTGTAACATGCTAAGTCACTCATTTGGTTAATTCCAACACTAGTTTTTCAACCTCATCATAACCTTCAATATCTGCATTTTTCTACATTAGCATTTATTCAGCAATAATTGTCTATCAAATGCCTGCTCTGTACTATACTTGCTTCCAGACAGTAGGAATAAGTGCTAAACAAAACATGCAAACTATTTCCTCAAGGGCATATTTTAGAGTTGGAAGCAAATAAAAATATATGTGTTATAATCTAGGTAGAAATAAAATGGGTAGAAATGAGTAATTTAAAACCTCTAGCAGAATAATGGTATATAGAAAGTGATGGGGTGTGTGTAGCTCTTCTAAATGGAGTGTAATTATTAGCTCTTGCCACCATATTGTTGCAAAACAAAATAACTTAAAAAATTCAGCGGCTTATAACACAAGTATCTGCCTGCTGGATGGAGTTACGTTGTCTAGGTTGGGTTTGGCTAGACTTGCTTCCCTGCTTCAGATGGGGTCCCATTTTCCATGTTTTTCAATCTCCTTAAATCAGCAGCTACCCATAAATGCACTTTGTATTGTAAGGGGTCCGAATACATGAGAAAGACTAATTGGGCAATCACATTCTGAGCCTTTGTTTTTGCCAAGTCTGCTAGGATCTTTTTGGCTAAAGTTGGCTGCATGGCCAAACCCATAATCAAGGGGCAGAAAAATGCAGTCTGCTCAGCATAAGGCCATGCACAGTTGTAGCTATATGAAAGTGAAGAATGTAGTAAAGAGTAGCAAAGTGAAAAGTTGAGACCAATTATTCTATTCTCCACTTTGAATCAATGGGAAAATTACTTTAAAATTCTATTCAAGACCTGAATTAGGTGAATGAATAAGTAATGTGAATAACAGTAGAGCATGCCAGGCAGTAGGAAAAGCAAATGTAAAAGTTTAGAAGTAAGGACACGTTAAAGAGACAGCAGTTTGGTGTGGTAGAAGTGGAGTAGGTGTTTGGAAACATAGAAGATAAAGTTAATAGGTACTCAATGTTAAAATCATTGCAAACCTTGAAGTCCTTTGAAATAAATTTGTTTTTCTAAAGGAAATTTTTATACCTTTTTTAAAAGTTTATTTATTTCGAGACAGAGAGAACACAAGTTAGAAAGGAGCAGAGAAGGAGGGGGACAGAGGATTTGAAACCAGCTCTCTGCTGACAGAAGAGAGCTGATGTGGGGCTGGAACTCACAAACCATGAGACAGTGACTTGA
This sequence comes from Suricata suricatta, assembly GCF_006229205.1. NCBI lineage: Eukaryota > Metazoa > Chordata > Mammalia > Carnivora > Herpestidae > Suricata > Suricata suricatta. The sequence continues at coordinate 106,530,850 of NC_043706.1, read as the reverse complement.
GCTGAAGTCAGATGCTCAACTGACTGAGACACCCCAAATTTGTGTTTTATTCTAGGTTCATTGGAAAGCCTTTGGGAAGTTCTGAGCAGGAAATAGTTGTGATCAAATTACTGTTACTAAAAGACCACATGTAGCTACATAGAAACTGACTCTATGTGTGTAAAAATGGAAAGAGAACAATCCACTAAGGGATTTTTGTAGAAATACAAGGGAGAACAGGTGATTCATGTTAGGGTGTTATTAATAGAGATGATAGGAAGTAGAATTCCTGATACATCTTGCTGGAAAGACCAATATTATATGATGATGGCTTAGGTATTGGATGTCAAAGAAAGAGAAGATTCAATGATGACTGCCAAGTATTTAGTTTAAGCCACTTGGTAAGTGATGTGCCCATTTAGTAAATGCGAAACACCCAAGGAGGAATGAGGTTGGTGGAAGAATTAAGAATTTGCTTTACATTGCTTAAGTTTGAGGTGCTTTTTGAGCATCTAAATTTTTAAGGTTCAAGAGAGTAAGGACAAAAGAAATTGGTGTTAAAGATACAAATCTGGGAGCTATCAGAAAATAGATGGTATTTAAAGCCTTAAGATTTGGTGAGACCACTTAATGAATAAGAAAGAAGCTCAATGATTCAGTTCTGGGTGCTTCCAAAATTTTTATTCAAAAAGTATTGATGGAACACTAAAGCGATACTAATAAGTGTCTGGTAAGGCTGAAACAAATACAAAGGTATGTGGTGTCTGGAACCCAAGGGGAAAAAAGGAATTTCAAGAAAAAGAGAGTGATGAACATGTGTCAATTGTTGCTTGAGGCATCTAGAAAAGATGAGGGCTGACAATTATTCATTGATACTTAGCAAGATGGAAATCATGAATCCTTTTCACAGGAGAAATTTCTATGGAATGGCAGAGATGAAACCTTATTCAAATGTATTAAAAAGAGAGAATCAGAAGTAAGCTAAATCAAAATATCCAGTTCCTTGGAATTCTGCCAGCCTGTTAACTCCCAGCTACTTTAACATTTACGTTATTCCTTACTTTATTTCCTGTTTATTCTAGATCATATGATCAGAGTTTTCAATCAGTTTTATTTGCCTTGCTATCTTGCTCTTTCACTTGCATACTTCCCCCCAAAAACCCAAATCTTGACTACTACTTCCTTTTTATTTTTATATTCAGACAATTGAGCCCTGCTGAAGGAAACCACAAATTCACAGAGACTGATGCCTTGAAAAATTCATATCATCAATACCATCTGTCATTTTCCCTATGTTCTCCTAGTTATTTGTCTCTCTTCTATTCTGCACATCTATAATTTACTTGGTCTACACATATTCTTTCCATTTATAATCTCTCATGAGAAAGAAGTGTCCTTTCTTATAATTTATCTATCCCATTCTCATGTAGCCTCCTACCTCCTCAGTCATCTTGCTACATCAATTATCTCTTTTCCTGCATCTTCAAAAATCACTCCCCTCACTGGCTCTGCTCCATCAGAATTTAAATATTCTCAATTAATTTCCATCATAAATACAATGTTTTCCCATCTCTCTTTCTGCTCCCATCTTTCACTCACCTTGCAACAGTGGCCAAGTTTCTTAAAAGGATTGTCTCCCCTTATTATGGTCATATTTTATACCCTTTTCCTAGCCTATTCCTGTAGTCTGGAACATCCTCTCATCTGCCCACTACATTAAAACTTTCTTGTGATCATAACAGTAACTTTACTTATATATCAGGGTATTTTGAAAAACTAATATAATTTGATTTTTTACCCTAGCACTTGACAATGTAGAATAGTTTTCTTGAAATGTTCTTCTTAGTTGGCTTCTGTGATGTCACACTTGTTTTCTTCTTTTCTTTCTCGGTGCTCCGAGTAAACATCATAGGTGGTAACACATAGTTAACTCACAGGGTTCCATTGACGTTTTATTCTTTTCTCCCTTTGTGTTCTATTACTGTATGACCTCATTCATTCCCAACACTTTCATTATCATTTACATTATGATAACTCACAAACATATCTTCCCAGACATGTATATCTAACAACTTCCTTGATATCTCCATGGGGCTGTTTCTCTGATAATCTAAGCTCAACAAAAACATCATTTTGACTCTACTCTCAGAAACCTGACTCTCCTCTAAGATCCTCTAAGCCAATGATTAGAGCCACCATGCATTTAAATACCTAATAAAGAAAATTGGATAAAAATTACTCCCTTTGTTCACTCTCTCACCTAATCAACCAAATCCTATTGATTCTATAAAACCTGTAAATTTCTGGATTCATTCAATTCTTTCCATCCCCTGTGGATCTACCAGTTCAAGAAAGCTATCACCTCTCTTATGAATTTCTTCAACAGCTCTCTAAACTCAGTTCCCTGCTTTCAGTCTCAACCCTCCCATTTATTTATCGTGCAAATATAATGCTCTCATTTGCTGCTTTACACTTTTCAATGTCTTTGACTTTTTTTGTCTTGATAGATTTCAAATCTCTTTGGGCTTGCTACATACTATGTGGTTTTTGGAACACTTTCCCGCATTCATCTCTCATTCTTCCAGCATCTAACTATACCCTATGTATCTTTAAGGTTTCAGCTAAGATGCCATTACTTGCTGGGTATTTTTCATCTTTCAAATTCTGACTTTCTCTTTTTATATCACTTAACATTTTGAACTATATAACTCATATATGACTAGTTTCTTCAGTACATATGTACAGATAAAGTTATATTGACATTGACACACCTTTCTTGTTTTTGCCCAACACTTGTGCCCATAGAATCTCTCCTACCCATCCTCCTGTCAAAATTTCAGAAAACCCTTGAAATGAGTTAGAGCATCAGTCAGTACATATTTTTCTAAAGGTCACTGTGAGGCCAGGCAATATTTGAGGTGCCAGGAATGGAGAAGTGAAGAAAATGGAAAGCCCACAGAACTATGAGGTAGTCAATAAACATGTAAACATACACATAATTTCATTTATAGGTAAACGTTGAAAGCAGTCAAACAAGAAAATCTGGCAGATTAACTAGAGTCCAGAGAGGGAAGACAAGAGGGTGTCATTTTACTTTAGAGAACTGTGAATTGTGCCTGAATGGTGAGGCAGCCATACAATGATTTGGAGAAAGAGAACTCCAAGCCAAAAGAACATACTGGTTTCTTGGCATGAAAATAAGTTTGGCATATTTGAAGGCAGAAATGAGGCTCTCGCAACAGCAGCATTAGTCAGAGGGATGAAAAAGAGCAGTTCAGAGAGTTATTCATGGCCATGTCATGCAGGGCCTCATAGGCATGGAAGGAGTTTGGATTTTATTCTGGTTGCAGTGGGAAATCGTTAAGGGGTTAAGGGGAACTGGACAGTGATATAGTTTCATCATTTGCTCATGAGTTTTTGTGAGGTGAGAGGACTCGCCTGTTGTCACAAACTAACCTCTTCCATGTAATCAACGGGTAGATAAGGTGCTAGGTCCTTTAAACCTTCAGAATGAAATGGCTAAAGGACAAACTTGCAAATCAAATTAAATTAAATTAAAGCTTGCAAATTTTTTATTGCTTCTCAAAAACGGACTCTGTTGTATCATTACGTTAATAGATTTTTTCTTTTTTATTTAAATGCTGATTTTTGAGAGGGAGAGAGGAGAGGGAGAGGGGGAGAGAGAAAGGGAAGAGAGATACAGAGAGAGAGAGAGAGTATGTACAAGTGGGGCATGGGCCGAGAAAGACGGAGGTACAGAATCTGAAGCAGACTCCAGACTCTGAGCTGTCAGCACCAGAGCCCAACGCAGGGCATGAACCCCCATATGAGGGGATCATGACCTGGGCTGAAGTCAGACTCTTAGTGGCCTGAACCACCCAGGTGCTCCTCAGTATGTTAATAGACTTTCTGCCTTCTGGGAGTGAACAAAGAGTAACACAGAGAAGCTCACTCTATTTCTCCAGTGTTCTTCTGGTGCTGCTTCACATGCCATAATGTCTCTGAAGCTGGGACTGTGACTTGTTTACCATTGTATCCACAGACCTGGCACAGTGCCTGGACAAGACTCAGTTACTATTTGCAATTGTTATTGATTTATGGAGGCAGAGGGAAAATTTTAAATTCTCTCGATGAAGGTTGTTCCTCATGGAGTCTGCATGTATGCCTCAGTGGTCATCACCCATTTCCCTGAAAGAATGGTCCATAGCTCACTGCCATTTCCCAACACGGAGTATAAATTACTACATCTCCTTGGAGGATTTGAGGTTTCATTCCTTGAACCACAACTAGGTGAGGACTCCCTGTTGCTTGCTTGCATTTACTTAGATCCCAATGCAGGGTAAAAAAAAACAAAAACAAAAACAAACCAAGAAAAAAATGACAGCAAAAAAAACTAATTAAAATGAACAAAAAACAAAAAAGAAGATTGGATTGAAAAGGCATATGTTTTTTTCATTTGCATTCGGAAGTGTAAATGACAGGATCTAGAGTTGTAGGGTAGGATAGTGATTGACAGTAATGAGTAACAGTTCGGAAAAGAGAAACATATTGCTAGAGTCACAAAACCTGTAATGCCCCAAACATTTTCCATCTTTGAAAGATTGGCCTTTTTGCATTATCTTTTTTTTTTTTTGTCAGATGAGTTGTAGCTGCCATTTTCAGCTCAGTTTCTTTTGCATTTGTGCTCATGAAAAAACAAAACTGCAAAGCACAAAAGCTCTACATTTATATGTTCAGATGAAAAGCTGAAATCCCAAACACAGAGAGATATTGACAGCCCTGACAGATCCATCTCTGGCTTTAACAGTCAAAGATGGTTGAATGGAAACACTAACAGTCAAAAATAACTTCTTTTGTTACAAAAAATAATGAGGAGGAGATGATTGAAAGGCTTTGGGACCCAACCGAGTATCACAAAGATTATTCTAAAGTTTTGGACCTGACATTTTGTCTACTGATTTTCATCCTGAACTTCTCAAAATGAGCCTCAGAGAAATTTGCTTCCCAGGTTACTAATTTAAGTAGAGAATTGAAAACTGAGACTTTCCCCACAATGCCTCTTTAAAACACTTGATTCTAATTTTTTTCCTACTATGATTGATACCCTGGAGTCTTCCCTTAACGCCCTCCACACCTTCCTAGATCAGTGCTGAGAGTTTGCCCTGCGTTTCAGCACTTTCCCAGCTGCATCCCCATCCCCGTCACGGCCTCCTCCGCAGCCAAATTCTCATTGTCTGCAGTGTTACTGCATGTCATAGTTTCATAAAAACAGGGTAGGAAGGCTAAATACTTAAAGGCATTTTTTAAGATTCAGGAAATAGACTCAGAGTTATAGTTCTGTGAAACCATCAAACCGTTTAGGAAAGACTTTTTAAAAGTGGTTGTTTAATGGGATTTTTCGTGTTCTAGTGAGATATATTGACAGCCTATAGCAAGCCTTATTTCTCAAAAAGTTTGACTTGTTTAAAAAAAAATGGACATTGTCACCATTTAAGAAGGATTGAAATTCAGCAGAACTCATTTCCCCATATCTATAAATAACTATTTATTGAAATTTACCCTCTCACAAATTCTATTTCCTTCCTACCTACAAAGCTGTGCCTGAAAAGTGCCCATTCCTCATTAATATTCATTGGAATTATTTTGTTCCCTAATTTTTTTCTGTTCCTTTCTCTATTTCCAAGCATACTGGTGCATTTGGGGAAACTAAGAGTCATTAATTTTTGAGCTACCTTTGAAATTTCAGCTGTCTTACATACTTTTACCAGACTGATTCTCTGCCTTTTTTTTTTTTTTTTTTTTTGGCTCAGACTAAACTTACTTTAACAGAAGACAACAGTCTCAACAGTCTAATTGATGAGGTTTGGTTAATGAGTTAGTATTTCAGAAGCTAAATAAAACCTGAGGCCATGTAATCGCTACCCAGGCCCTCATCCTTACAAAAAATAACATCAAATTGTTCACGGTTTTCTAAGCTGCTTTTAACATGCAGCATTGTACTGTGATATAATTTTTCAATTAATCAACATAAATCTGGTTTTTTAAATATATTTACCAAATATTAAGTTTACTGGGCCCAATCTCACAGGAACCCTAGAGTAGCATGAATTATTGGAAATGAGACAGAATCATTTGACTGGGAGAACTCTGGAAGGTTTTCCTTGGCTCCTTGACACAGCTCGTATATACTATGGGATCACACTCAGTTTAGAAAGGAGAGGCTTCATGAAGATTTTATAAGATCTCAAATTATATTGATTTCCCTAATATTCTTTCTTCAATTTTGTCCTTACAAAATTGTAAGTGTAATATCACTTACAAACACGTGGTGTAAAGGGCATATGCTCAAGGGAAGGAATCAGCGTGTCATCAAGGAACATAACTAGTTGTCACACCTGACCGCGTTTGCTGCTATGACAAATGAGCGGGCGGAGTGCCGCTCTGTCCTGAGAGTTTTGGCTTCTGGAGTCTGAACTGGGTTTGAACTTGGGCGTTGCCATGGGCCAGCTGGATGACTTTGGGGAAATAACCACTTTCCTCTGTGCCAAAGGTTCCTTACTAGTAAAATAAGGGATAATTATAGCACCTCCCTCATAGACTTCCACGTGGATCAAAACAGTGAATACCCATAGAACTTAGAACAGTTGTCCGTGGGTTCGAGCCCCGCATCAGTCTCTTAGCTGACAGCTAGCTCAGAGCCTGGAGCCTGCTTCCAGTTCTGTGTCTCCTTCTCTCTCTGACCCTCCCCCTCTCATGCTCTGTCACTCCTGTATCAAAAATTAATAAAACATTAAAAAAAAATAGAACAGTGCCTGGTCCATGTAGATATTCTCTTCATATTTGTTCTTTGTTATTGAGCATTTTGATATGTTTTATCATCATTTTTGCATTAATATAGATTCTTTAAAAATTCTATTACAGTATTATTTACTTATGATTACTGAGTTCTTTGGCCTTCTCTCTCTCTCTTTTTTAATAATTTTTATTTATTTTTGAGAGAGAGAGAGAGAGCATAAGCAGGGAGGGGCAGAGAGGGAGGGAGACCAGAATCAGAAGCAGGCTTCAGGCTCGGAGCTGTCAGCACAGAACCTGATGCAGGGCTCAAACCCACTAACGTGAGATCTTGACTGGAGCCGAAGTCAGAGGCTTAACTGACTGAACTGCCCAGGCGCCCCTGGCCTTCTCTTAAATTTTGTATCCCAGGTGAGTGTCTCATTCATTGTATTCTAATCCTGACCATGTCCGTGAATTATTGCCATTACTAGCTTTCTTGATGTACCTGATGAAATTTGAAAAATTCGTTTCTTCTTCCTTTCTTCTTTCCTTTCTTCTCTCTTTTTCCTTCTTTCCTTCCTTCTCTTTTTCTTTCTTTCTTTCCTTCCTTCTTTCTCATTTTCCTTCCTTCCTTCCTGTCTGTCTGTCTTTCTTCCTTCCTGTCTGTCTGTCTTTCTTTCTTCCTGTCTTTCTTTCTTTCTTTCTTTCTTTCTTTCTTTCTTTCTTTCTTTCTTTCTTTCTTTCTTTCTTTCTTTCTTTCTTTCTTCCTTCCTTCCTTCCTTCCTTCCTGTCTTTCTTTCTTTCTTTCTTCCTTCCTGTCTTTCTTTCTTTCTTTCTTTCTTTCTTTCTTTCTTTCTTTCTTTCTTTCTTTCTTTCTTTCTTTCTTT
>NC_043706.1:106486118-106523110 GCF_006229205.1 Suricata suricatta | reverse complement strand
AGTGTGTAAGTCAGAGAGGCGCAGAGGGAGAAGGAGACAGAGAATCTTAAGTAGGTTCCACGCACAGGTCAGAGCCCAAAGCGGGGCTCGATTTCATGACCACGAGATCATGGCCAGAGCAGAAATCAAGAGTCAGATGACTAAGTGACTGAACTACCCAGGCACCCCTTTTTTTATTTTAACCATTGCAACTGTGAAATCTATATGAGCAGGTGGAGCACAGTCATGAGAAGTATGGCTAATCTATAGTACATGTAGAAAACATATTTAATGTATATGTATGTTGGTGATTTAACACAAAGCAAATAAATACTCATGCCACCACTACTCAGATCAAAAAATAGAACATCACCAGCATCTCATACACCATCAGCAATAATAATCCTTTTTTTTGCCAAAAGGTTGACTCTTTTCCTAATGTTTGTGGCAATTGCTTTCTTGCTTTTTTGATCATTGTCCATCTAAGCATGTATTTTCAAATTTTATAACTTCCATGTGCCTGCCTATAAAATTTATACAAATAGAATGATGCCCATACATTATGTATTCTTTTATGCCTGTCTTTTTTTTAATTCAACATTAGGCTTGTGAGATTTATCCATGTTGTTTGTTGCACAGAGTTGTAGTTTGTCAAATTTCCTAACTGAATAGTGACCCATTGTATAAATATACTAAACTTTATCTATTCTACTGTTCATGAGTATTGGGTTTGTTTTCAAATTTTTTCTATTACTAGCAATATTACTAGGATTACTCTAGGACAAATCTCTTTGGAAACTTATGGTACATATACTTGAATGGATTAAGTATGTCCTCGAGACTAGAATTAGTATTAATGCTGGTTTTACAAAAAATAAAAGTAGTTTTAGCAGTTTTTACCTTTAATCTAACTTGTTAAATCTAAGAGTTCATCTGGAGATTATTTGGTATTTTCTGTGTACACAATCATGTCAACTGTGATTATATGGTTAATGTGACTAATGATGGTTGTGTTTCTCTCCTTCAAATTTTCAAATCTTTCAACATTTTATGATCGCCTTACTGCAATAAGACCACCACATCTAGTACTATGTTGAATGAAAGTGCCTGTGTTTTATTCCCAGTATCACAAGAGAAGCCTCCAGCATTTCATTATTAGATGAGTTTACTCTTGATTTTGTGTAATGGTCATTTGTCAGATTAAGGAAGATCCTTACTATTATCAATGCCCACACAAACATTAAAGAATGAAGGAATTATCCATAGTGAAATAAGTCAGATTGAGAAAGGCAAATGCCATATGATTCCAATCATAAGTTGAATCTAAAAAACGCACAAACACACAAGTGAATTAAAAAAAAAAGAATCAAACCTATAAATACAGAGAACAAACTGATGGTTGCTAGAGAGTAGAAGAGTAAGATGTTGGGCAAGATGGGTGAAGGGGAGAGGATGATACAGGCTTCCAGTAATGGAATAAATAAATCACAGGAATTCAAAAAGGTGTAGCATAAAGAATACAGTCAATGATTTTATAATAAGGATGTAACAGGACAGATGGTAGCTACACTTGTGGTGAACACAGCGTGATGTATAAACTTGTTAAATCACTAAGTTGTACACCTGAAACCAAAGTAACATTCTGTGTTAAATGTACTGAAAAAAAGAGAGTGTATTATTATATCAAACAATTTTTCTACATCTATTGAGATGGTCACAGGGTTTTTGTCCCTTATTTGGTTAATGTGTGAATTATGTTAATTATTTGCTAATGTAAAACCAAATTTATATTTCTGGATCAACCCAAATAGGACAGGATGTTTCATTCTTTTGTATGTCACTGGGCTGGTTTGCTATTTTTGCTTTAGGGATTTTTGCATCTATATTTATGAAGAAATTGGGTACCTTGTAACTTTTCCTTCATGAGATGTTCATATCTGATTTGATATCAAGGTTGTCATGAATATAAAAACATGAGTTTGAGTGATAATTTTTCATTTATTCTCTGTAAGATTTTGTGTTAACACTGACATTCATTTGTTCTTAAACAGTTGATAGAATTCACCAGAGAAGACACCTAGGGTTAGAGTTTTTTCTCTGAGAAAATTTAAATTGTGGATTCATTTATTTTATAGACTATTCATGTTTTCCATATCTTCCTTTGATTATTTTAATCATCTGTATTTTTCAAAAGATTTATCTATTTCCTATAATTTTTCAATCTCATTGTGTAGTGGTTGGAATTGTTCTCAAAAAGATATGTTCAATTTCTCACCCCTAGCACCTGTGAATATGACCATATTTGGAAAGAGGGTCTTTGCATATGAAATCAGGTGAAGGACTTTGAGAAGAGGCCATCCTGGATTAACCAGGTGGGCCCTTAATTTAATGACAAATGTCCTTTTAAGGAAAGGAAAGAAACACAGTCAGACATAAAGAACTGAGAGGGGACAGTCATGTGAAGGTGAAGGCATAGGTTGAGGTCATGATGCTATAAGCCAGGGAACACCAAGGATTGCAAACTATTACCAGAAACTAGGAGAGACTTATGGAATAAACTCTTGCTCAGAGCCTTCAGAAAAATGAACCCTGCTTGATTTAGAATTTTGGGCCTCCAGAACTGGGAAATAATACATTGCTGTTCTTTCAAATCACCCAGTTAGTGCTAGTTTGTTATAGCGGCTCTGGGAAATTAATGTAGCCATGAACTCATTTGTAATATTCTTTTATGTTTTTAGTAATGTCTACAGGGTATGTAATTACATCATTACTTTCTTTCCTGATACTATTTTTCTTTCTTCTTCCTTCCCATCTTGTTTTCTCTTTTTCTTTATGTATTTGATTGGTCTTATTAAGGGTTTATTAATTTTATTATCTTTTTAAAGAACAAACTTTTGGCTCTACTGCTCTTCTCTACATTCTTTTTCTAGTTTTTTTTTTTTAAGTTTGTTTTTGAGAGAGTGACAGAGAGTGGGAGTGGGGAGAGGGGCAGAGAGAGAGAGAGGGGGATAGAAGATCTGAAGTGGGCTCTGGACTGACAGCAGACAGCTTGATGTGGGACTCAAACTCATGAGCTGTGAGATCATGAACACCTCCGAAGTTGGACTCTTAACTGACTGAGCCACCCAGGTGCCCTTTATTTTCTAGTTTCTTATTTCCTGAATTATCTTTACTCTTTCTTTCCATCTACATTTTCTGTTTCATCCCTTATTCTCTTTCTGACTTGCCTAAAATGGACATCTCTCATTTCTTTCATGTATGCATTTATAGCTGTTAATTTCCTTTTATGCATATTTTTTCTTCAGTATCATTAGCTTGAGATATTTTAATTTTTCCATTGAAATTTCTTCTTTGATCCATATAATATTTATATTTCCTAAATTCTGAAAATATGATTTTCTAGCAATAAACCACTAAAATAAAATATACTAATAGGGTCTGGATGGTTCAGTTGGTTGAGTGTCTGACTTCTGATTTTTGGCTCAGGTCATGATTTCACAGTTCATGGGATCAAGCCCCACATTAGTCTCTGTGCTTTAAGCACAGGATTCTCTCTCCCTCTCTCTGTCCCTCCCCTGCTCAGTTTCTCTCTTTTTTTTTTTCAAAATGAATAAACTTAAAAAAATAAATATATGTATATATATTCAGATAAATACTAACTAATAAAATAAAACACATAAACTTTTGTTCTCATAAGTATTTTGATTTACTTTATAGGTCAGCACATGAACAATTTAAAAATATAATATGATTTATTTTGCAAAGAATGTTTATTCTGCAGTTTAAACTGTACTGTATGATACATGTCTTATTATGTTGGTTGTAGGGTCAAATCTATCTTTCTGATAGTCTTTTGTCTTCTTTAATCAGCTCGTGAGATGTATGTGGGTTTATCTATTTTCCTTAAAACTTTGTGTACATTTTTGCTTATATAATTCAAATATATGTTAAATTCATTCAAATATGATGTTATCTATTCCTAGTTCATTATAAGTTTTTTTTTTGTTATGTAGTACCCTTATTTATATATAGCAATGCTTTTTACTTTGTAGTTAGTTTTGTCAGGTATTTAATGTTGTCATTCCTACTTTAAAATGATACTACAAAGCACATCTTTTTAAAATCTCTTTTTCATTTTTCTGTATTGTTATATTTCAGATGAGTGTTTTATGAACAACATATAGTTGAGCTTGGTATCATTAATCCAGTCTGACTTCTCTTTTAAATGGATCATTAGTTGCTTTACATTTATTGTAATTACCAATATTTTTTAGTTTTACCATCTTAGTCATTTCTTTTTATTTTAAGATTGTTTTAATAGTTTATTGTCAAATTGGTTTCCATACAACACCCAGTGCTTCTCCCCACAAGTGCCCCCCTCCATGACCATCACACCCTCCCCCCCCTCCCCCTTCAACCCTCGGTTCCTTTTCAGTATTCAATAGTCTCTCAAGTTTTGCATCCCTCTCTCTCCCCAACTCTCTTTCCCTCTTCCCCTCCCCCTGGTCCTCCATTAGGTTTCTCCAGTTCTCCTGTTAGACCTATGAGTGCAAACATATGGTATCTGTCCTTCTCCACCTGACTTATTTTGCTTAACATGACACCCTCAAGGTCCATCCACTTTCCTACAAATGGCCATATTTCATTCTTTCTCATTACTATGTAATACTTCAATGTATATATATACCACATCTTCTTGATCCATTCATCCTAGTCATTTCTATTTTTCCTTCCTCCTTTGGGTTTTTTCCCCTCTTTTTTGACTTCTTTTAGATTGAGTTTTTTAAAAATTCATTTTCTTTTTCTATTAGCTTGAATAATATACATCCTTAAGATTCTTTTAGTGGTCTTTAGAAAAAGCAATATTCTTCACTTACCAAAGCTTCATCCTAATTGTCATTTTCACTCTGCTTCTGAAAGACTCAAGGATTTTGGAATACTTTACACCATTAAAAAATGTAGTTAATTTTTCCTATATTTTAAAGACTTTAAAGCATCATTGTGAATGTTTTTTATGATCAGTACCCACTCAAATATTTTCATATGCTTATCTTTTCTCTTGCTCCTTAATTTTTTTCTGATGTTTCTTTCATTCTGATTAAATAGAAACTTCTAGATTTTTTAAAAAGAGTTTATTTATTCGTTTAGAGAAAGGAGAAAGAGAGAGAGAGAGAGAGAGAGAGAGAGAGAGAGAGAGAGAGCATGAGATGAGGAGGGCAGAGAGAGAGATCGGAAGAGAGAGAATCCCAAGCAGGCTCCACGTTCCATGCTGAGCTTGCTGCTGGGGTACATATCAGCACTGTGAGATTATGACTGAGCCAAAATCAAGAGTGAGAAGCTTAACTCCCTGAGTCACCCAGAAGCTCCATTTTTTAAAATCACAGGTATTATGTCTCCATATTTTGGACTTCTAAAAATGTTCTTATTTTACCTCCATTTTTGAAAGATGTTTGTAGGTGGGAATAGAATTCTCAGTTGTCTTATTTTCTCTAAATATTTTAAAGACGTTGTCTTCTGGCTTAAATTTTCCTGTATAAAAGTCAGCTGTAAGTCTGACTCAGCTGATGCTTCTTTTTAGGTAACCTCTTTTGGTTTCTCTTGCTGTATTTAGATTTTTTTTTCTTTTATATTTGGTTTTCAGTGGCTTTACTGATGTGCCGGAGGGTATGGTTTCTTTATATTAGTTCTTCATGATGTTCTTCATGCTTCTGAAACAATGATGTGATGACATTCTTTAAATTTGGAAAGTTCTAAATCAGCATTTATTAAAATATGACCTACCTTTTGAGGCCTCTGTATACCTAATAACATTCTTTCAACCATCTTTGTTTTATACCCTACCATTTATATTTTTCATCTTTTTCTCTCGGATTTAGTCTGGATATATTTATTTAACTTACCTTTGGCTATGACTAATCCTCTATATAACCTATTAAATGAGTTCTTAATTTCAGTTGTTGTGCTTTTCTGTTATAGTATTTCCATTTTTGGAAGCTTTTACTCTCTTTCCAAACTGTCTCACTTATCTTCTATCTCCTTGAACAAGTAGCATACATTTCTTAAAATCAGTGTCTGATATCCCTAATATCAGAGGCTTTTGGAGTCTCTCTTGCTGGTTCATGTTATCTTCTTTCTTTATTGCCTGAGTATTTTTAAGTATGTCTTCTAAATATATTTGCAAACACCTGGTAGAAATAATCTGTGACCCAGGAAATTATTTACCCTCCAAAGAGGATCATCATCGTCATTATCATCATCATGATGATCATCATCATCATCATTTTGGCTAGGAATTACAGGGAAATAGTTTTTCAACATTATCTTAACACAATTTCTGGGTTTAATATTATATGAGGCTAAGCTGCAGTTCTTGTGGGAGGGTCTTATTTTGGATTTACCTTTTACTCCCAGGTACAGCCTTTCAGGGCTGAGCAAGCACATGTGTGTGTGTGCGTGTGCGTGTGTATTGTGTGTGTGAGACTGTACTCCAAATGTACTCAAAATCTCTGTTCTCCTTGTGCGTGAAGACTATCCAAAATCCAACTAAGTCTAAACTACAGATGCCTCTTGTGAGATTTCAAATAATCTCAAAAACAGAGAATCCTAACCATAACCTGAGCCTATATCCACACCAGATCACTGCTTATTAATCTTCATTGTTTTATTAGTTCAAAATATAGGCTTTTAGAAACATTTTGTCCAGATTTTCTTGTCTTTGGTGGGGGAATTGGTACTAATTACCTCATCTGACTTTACTGCAAGTGGATTTACTTTTCATGTATAAGCCCATTATACCAGATAAAGAAAATTTTCTATGTCATTTAAAGTCACTGAAACAAAATCCAATTTCTTGAGGCATGTTTGTTCAACAGCAATATTCTAATTCAATTATGAAAGCCTTTTTACAAACATAAAGCCATTCAAAATTACCCAGTCTTAAAGGGTTCAAGCAAATATTGGGAAAGAGGTAAATCATTTGAAGTTTTTTATCCACATTCATTTTCAGCTCTAGCTCAATATTTATACTGTTACTATTATAACTATATCAAGGGCCTGGCACTATGCTAGGTACTAGAGATACAACAGGACTATGTGAAAGGGATAGACGGAGTCTTTGCTCTAATGATCATCGCTTAGAGAGAAGTGGACAAGGCACCTAGGATTGTGAGGTAATCTTTGAAAAGTGCTTAACACAGTTTCTTTAACACTGTTTCTATGAATACATACAAACATTTCCAAACTGCCCAATGTTCCTAGGCCCCCATAGACCCACATCTCACACTGAGTGGATTTATGGGAGTAGGCACGGATGTGCAAACAAATTAGGCATTGGGGAGCTCTTCATGTAGCCACGTATTTTGATTGTAGAATGTTATTGATTTTACTGCTTGGTTCAAAATATAGAAAGATATTTTGATAAGTGTGTTGAGGGACACACATTTCTCTTTTGCCTCAGACTCCACTATGGTTTTGTGGAGCACTTACATGGATGTATGACAGAAATAGAAATGGATAAAATGCTGATGTAGGTGCTAAAATTGCCAATAAATGAGGCTTGCCGGCACATAAAGAGATGGCAATGATATAAAAAGTCTAGTAAACGCATGCATTTTGGTAAAAGAAGATTTATTTTGTTGGAAAGCTAATGAGAATTAAGAAGGAAGACCCACGATTTCTCACGACCCCAAGGTACAAGAGAAAATACTGCACTTGCTTGACGGATTGTGTGAGGAAAAGGGTCCTCAGGGTATGGCCAATCCTCAGAAAAACACAAAGGTGAAGGAAATACAGAGTAGAGGCTGAGGATTTTGCTAAGCAAAGACTATAATTTCAAGATGGTAATGTGTACTTTCAAGGGAAACAGAAACAACAAATTAGTCCTTATTCTTTTCCAAACTGTGCATGATGTTCTGGACCAGGGACAACCACATGCTACTTCTTTTTCTTTGTTTTATAAAAGTTATTCCCTCCTCACCATGATGTAAATAAGTATAGATTATTTAAATTTATTATTTAGCTCTGGGTTTAGGATTATAAACAAACATATAGATCAGATCAAGAGTATTGCTCATCATCCAGAGATAAATGAAGTGACCAGTTTTCTTCACATTCTTTGGGAAAAGGGTAAATGTTAAAAAAAATCTTTTTAATGTTTATTTATTTTTGAGAGAGAGAGAGAGCGAGCAAGCATTGAGTGGAGGAGGGGCAGAAAGAGAGGGAGACACAGAATTCGATGTAGGCTCCAGGCTCTGAGCTGTCAGCACACAGCCAGATGTGGGACTCAAACTCACGGACTGCGAGATCATAGCCTGAGCCGAAGTCAGACGCTTAACCAACTGAGCCACCAGGTGTCCCGGCATGTTTTTAATTACATGTGAGATAGTTGCATAAATAAGACAGGACATTACCTATCTGTCATCTCTCGATCTATCTATCTATCTATCTATCTATGTATCATCTATCTATCTATCTATCTATCTATCTATCTATCTATGTATCATCTATCTATCTATCTATCTATCTATCTATGTATCATCTATCTACGTCTGGGATGAAGTATATGTGATTTGTGTGTGTGTGTGTGTGTGTGTGTGTGTGTGTGTGTGTGTTTCTACTTACATACACAATCAAGAAGAGATTTTGGTCAGCTTAGTACTCCTCTTCACCATCTTCTGACAATAGGATCTTTCTCCTTGGTCAACTGCTCGTTCTTTCCCCTTATTCTGGAGGCTCCTGGTAAGGCTGCCAGTCATTACATGAGTACTGAGCTACTCAGGCCATATGAGATTGGCTCGGGCCAAAGTGACCTATTCTCTCCTGGTCACAGAGATGGACAGGGAGATATGCATATGATGTAAGTAATAAGGGTCACCAGTTAGGGTCTATCTCTATAATTTTTACATATGAACATTGATAAATAAAATAGCTCTCACTTTCTTCTGAGGTCATAATCTTGATTAATTTGAGTGAATGTGGGACTCTCTATAAACAGGCTCATAACTTGCCACTCTGCATGGAAAATATCTTTATAAAGTGGGAAATACTGAAGAGATATACAGATTAAAATGGAGCTGAAAAATGGAGAAAGTACCGGTAATATTATTCACATCACACATATTAGAAGTATATATAACCATCCACCTCTTCTGGGGATTCAGAAGAACAGAAGGGAATTGGAATTTATGCTAAGTGGTATTTTTGTTAAAAGGAAAACAACTATCAAGGAGCAATGTAAAGAGTAGTGGACTAATTGCAGTGCGCTAAAGATGATGTAAATGTGAGCAAGTCCTTCAGGCTTCCTGGCTTCTCAGTTCTTTCCTCTGCAAAATGACAAAAGTAACCTTTCAGTATTTTTAAGATCTTCAAAACTGTAAATGTACATGTCCTAAACACTTCTAAAGTAACTCCACTTTGAAATAAGTGTCCCATCTATGAATAGGCACTTAATAATCTTTTTCTTATAACATTTTACGTTTTTTCTTTTCCTTTCCTTCACCTTTAAGCTTTCTGTTAAAAACAAAAAATATGATGCTGCTAGATTAATCCATTACAGTGGAATGTAAATGTAATCAGTGACTAAATCAAACGTATCTCTGGTCCACAACATTTCCAAAGCAAAAACAAAATTATATATCCTTCTAATTTGAACCAGCTGAAGTAACTGCTGATTTTGACAGTTCCAATGAAATGGTGAATTGTCAGAATTGATTGTCTCCACAGATTATAATGCTGAGCACTTAAGTACAAAGAGGAACAATAGTCCCTAAACCACATTTAGAGGTTCTTGAAGTTTGGCATTGGAAACACCCATAATCTGTCCTTTCAATGATGTCAGAACCCTTTCAATTTGTTCTTCTGACTCTTCCCAAGCTCATGGCAATTAAATTCATCGTCAGTGTCAACTAGGACAAACTGTAGTGGCTACACAGAATATTGTGTTGAAGTTTCCAGACTGTATCCAGGCTCTTGGAGAGAAGGCTAAGATAAATAAGAGGTTTCTACAAAGTCCGCAATCTTCAAAAATAAGACTTTTGTGACTATGATGGGGATGTACCACCTAATCACTAACCTAATCTTGTGTTCCAAATGCTGTTTGCCTTTTGGTAGAAAATTTTCAGGTTCAATTTCTAAATGATAAGACTAAGCCTTTGATTTGTGTACAACAGGCTTCCCCACTGGGTGATACATTTTGGGATGAGGTCACTTTCTACATTATTCTTCATATCCAACCAACCATCTACTCTACTTATTGGCCATGCCAAGACAACATGAATTTAAATCCCAAGTGTCTTTCACAACTCCAATTTGTTCCCAGCATGAAGTGCCACTTATATTGGTTTGAATTTCTATTCTAAAGTTAGACCCATGATTTCTGTGTGGGATGTAGAGTTGACAAAACACAGATTTTTTTTTTCCTAATGCAAATCCTACATGCATTGGCTTTCAGGTAGTCAGGCTGACACTGTTGGGGGCGTGTAAGACAGAAAATAACTCCTGTTAAATAAAAGAGTTAGGATTGAGGAAAGAGGAACAGATCTATTTTGTTAAGAGGAATTTTTAGAGACATAGAGCAAATGGTTCTGTTTTGCTTTGAAGGAGATTAAGAAAAAAAAAGAAAGTATTTAAAATAAGAGCAGATACATGCTAGGAGGTCAAGGAAAGTGACAATCTGCCAGTTGTGACAACATTTAATAATATTCAAATTAATTATAATATTGAAAATGGAAACTCTGACTTCAAATGAATAATGAATAGCAAAACCAGACACAGCTCTGAGGTGAAATGTGATTTTCATGAGGATGGGAACATTTAACATTTATACTGCAGTTCATATTCTCAAAGTCATATATCAGTGACAACTGTAAAATACATCTTTAATTTGAATTGATGAAATACTCTGCAGGGGTACATTCAGGTGGTTGTATACTCCCCTCCTTAAATAAAAGAAGACAGACAGAGAGAAGATATTTGGATAAACAGATGCTTAAAACTGCTTATAAAAATGTAAGTCAAATGCCCTCATACCCAATCTCTCGAAATGCTTTAATTCTTGGTAGGTATGTCTTTGTTATTCATTCACATAAATATTCATAAGATGTTGTACTCTTCACGTGTTTAGAAGTTAAGGGTAATCCACATTCTGAATGCAAAAAGATTGATTTATAAATATGACTGTAATCCTTAGACAGTACTTAAAATACAAGCCATTTAGATCACGCATTTTCTCTCAAACAGTCATCTCTGCACTGTTCTTCCTATATCCTTGCATTGGTTGAAGTTTAGCTAAAACTTTTCTTGAAGACCACTTTGCCCAGAGCTTTTAGTCTGCGCCAATGTTCAGTCTATTAACACAGCTATGGGGAGATTTCATTCCTAGTAGCAAGGTTTTAGTAGGATGTCACTGCCAGCCCCAGTCCTACCACTGTAAGTTCAGTATGACCTAGAGTCAAGTTCTCACAGTGAAAGAGATCCAGCAGTATTCCATGTCACTTCCAGGCTTGACCCATACATCCTTGCAAGCCTTTCCCCATTTTGTTGGCTGGAGTGACAATGACCAGAACAATTTAGGAAGCCATGTAAAGATGGCAGAGCTGCCATTTTCATGGGTCTCTAAATGGCCCTATGAAGAATACCTGCTCAGTAACCGGGAATACATTCCTGGACTGGGAGCCTGATAGGGATGTAAGTTTTCATTTTGTTTAACATGTGTATTTGGACTTCATTTTGCTTTTACTTCTTTTATGACTGACTAATAAATATCTGGATTTGTTGCTATAACCTATGATCTAACTTAAAGATCTTAGCCCAGCAGGCTTCTCAGTAGAACTTTGCAATTCTTAAGATGCTGCCTCTCTTTTTTGTCTCTTCAGTTTTTGAAACCTTTAGAACTCTCTTCTAGATGTCATTTTAACTTTTAGACTTTTGTTTGTAGCAGATGACATTGACTCTTAGAGAAAATAATGCCATCGGGCATTAATTCCTCTAAACCTCCCCTTTCACAACTCAAAAACTGTCTATATTTGTTGCAAACTTAATTCTTATCATTTTACTAAAAATTTGTTTTCTCTGTAAACGTACTCTCCACATGAGCTCTAATTTTATCCTTTCATCTGCTTAAAGCTTTCTTTATATTCCTTATCTTTTCTCTCTCCTATATCATTAATCTTTCTTCCCTTGTTTCTGTATCCCTTCCCTTAAATAATAAACATGATCAAGCATCTTTGATCTTTAAAAAAATATATCCTACTTTACGCTGCATCCCCTTCTAATTGTTAATCATCTCACTTCTTTGCTTTTCATGTAAGCTTCCTTGAAGCATGTTTTGGGTTATTTCATTTTATGATCTCTCATTTGCTCCACATTCTGTAATCTGGCCTCTATTTCTTATGCTCCCTGAAATTATCTTACAAAAACTGCAATGATCACTTTGTTGTTGAATTAAGTATTTCTAAATGGCAAATTTGATCATTTCATATTTTTGCCTAAAACACTTCAATGTCATTCTAAATTAGTGTTAAATCCAAATACCTTAGGATAGATTGTAAGACACTTAAGTATCTGGCTCTTTTTTATTCTTGTTTCTTCTGTAGCTGCCTTCCAAGCACACTTTGACCAAATCTTACTGATGTATTTGAAGTTAATTATGCTTAAGTCATTATAATTTTTTTTTTCATTATAATTTTTTGAGCTGTTTTTCTGGGTTGTCCTTCTACCTGAGATGTACATGCTCAATCTCTTTATTTAGGTAACTTCTTATACTTCAAGACCCAACTTCAGCATTCCCTTCCTCTTAAAGCCTTTCCTATTGCATCAAGTTCTGTCTTTGAAACAATTCATAGTGTTTATTTTACTAGAGAACTTTTTACATTTCTTTATAATGTTTGATGTTATCGTTTTCATTCTCTTGTTAGACTCTGAGGACTTATTAGACTTTGAGGACAAAATCCATCACTAGAACTGGGCTTAGTCCTGAGAGCAGAGTAAAGAGATAATTAATATATGTATTTATTGAGCAGTGGAATAATGAGTTCAAGTTATTTATAAGTAAGTTCAGAAAGTAAGTGACTCTAGTTGGTATGCAGTAATGATAAACCAGATATAACAGATAACATTGTTGATAATGAAAAAAATCAAAATGTAAAAAAAAAAAATGATGTAAATTTTATCCAAATTAGCAAATGGAAATATTCATTTAAATTATTTTTAGAGAAAAAGAAATGTGTATCTATCAACTAGTTAGCAGATACTATCTTTTATAAAAAATATATGCTTTTGTTTTTTTTCTTTTATAAGAAAGTGAAAAACATAAATGAAAAATAGCTTTTGAATATCAACTAAGACTATCGATTGAAGGTCATATGTAATAGACTGCACAGCAGAAGGCAATAATGCAAATTATGGATTCCACACGACCACCTACTAGAGGATATGGCAGATCCTTATAAAGAGGACAGTGTAGTGGACAGAAGCCAGAAGTTCAGAGAATAGATCCTTGAGAAGGAAGAGGCATCCACTGCCTTTGTTAATTGAAGACTGCATTGACGTAGGCAAATTTCTGAGAGAATGTTTGACAATGTCAAATGTGTGTGAGGGAAGAAGCCTGATATTGGAGACTCAGCTATTCATGAGTCAGAGTTAAAGAGAGGAAAGTTTTTAATTGCCCTGGAATGCCTTCTGTCATTTGAAACGAGCTGGATTGCACAGTTTCTAAATAATCAGATGGTAAGCCAAACCTATGGAAAGACTTTCCACCTTTGGTTAAAGAAATGAGCACAGGCCATGTAGAGAAAATAATGAGGATGTAATGAGATTTTTCATGCCACAAATAGAACACAAAATAATTTAAAATGAAGTGAACAGCAGTACTGAGATGAAGTAAGATTAATGAACTAAGAGTTCAATTGAGACTTTTCTTGTGATTCTGAAGATTGAGTTTATCATGAGAGAGCTTCTGTGGAATTTCTAGGTCATGTGATGGGATTTCAAGGTCAGATGAAAGCAAATACACTCAAATGGTTCCTAAGTTCATATTTGGTGTTCTTAATGTCTTCTATATTTCTTTTTGTAAGGTTTAAAAAGCCAATATTTATTCTTTCTGTATTTAGGTTGTTTTTGCCAAGTTTTTTCACCTACAAAGCTAAAAGTAAAGAGTTTCTTGTTTGTATATTCATCCTGGTAAGCTACTTCAACCACGGCAGTGAAATAGTAGCTTGCATTATGTTAGCTCATATATAAAACGTTCTTACATTATGACACGCTGTCCCCTACTCTTCCCCTTTTTTTCAAAACCATTTAGTGGATTATCTTTGTCTCTTATTAAAATAAACCTGAAAATTTAAGTTTACATAAAAGTGATACCTATTATTTTGTTAGGATCCAAGTACAAAGCACTTATAACCCAATTAAGTGTCTCACAGGTTTACCTACAGCCTGGTTAAGAGTAAAATATTTTATAAATTCTTTATTATTTTATTTTTATTTTTCGTGAATTCCTGTATAGCTTATTCACATATATGCTGTTTGTATCCATAAATTAAGAAATAGAAGATCTTGAGAAATAACCATAAATTCTGCTTTCTTTCTAATATCTTCAACCTTGAGAAATAGGTGACTGATAGTAAATAACTACTTATTCTTAACCTTCTTACTACTTTATAAAACACACATACACAAAAACACATTGGTGCAGAACAAATAATGTAGTATGGTCTTAAAATGATTTTTAAAAATCTTCACTTTATTTTATGATTTTTTTGGTGGAAACCAAAAATCATCAAAATTTTGTTTGCCTTGTGAGTCTTTTGCATTCTGAAATTCAGTAATCATATCTTGTTCACAGCCAAATGTAATGTAATGTCTTACTGATTTTTAGCTCATGATAAGAGCTGACAGAGCAGCCAGATTTTTTTTAAATGTTGCCCTCAGGAAAAATATTTTTGTCTAATAATTTGAATATTTAGCACACCTAGTGAAAATCACAACAGGTGGCGTCCAGTATAATCAAGTTGGAGGGGTAGCTTGGACTAAATGGAACATTTAAAAGGAGAACAAACTGGCATGGATTACCATTGATTTATTGAGAGCAGGTCAGTGAACAGTTATTCCTGTATGCAAACCTAGGATAAATCAACCTGTGCTGACCCAGGAAGCTGATAAAGAGAAGAGAGAGCCACACTTTCAGGTCATCTTAAAAGAGCCCAATGAACTGGTAAGGTCTCTTTTAAAATAAAAATCTCTTTCAAATGAAGAAATAAAGGCAAAAAAGATGAATGAAAGTCAAATATATTGTTTGTAATGTTTTTTCCCCCTTTGGGTGTCCTGAAGAATAGGGTGTTTACCTTTAGAAAAATGTCAGTTGCTTGCTTTTCGAAAGCTTCAGAGAGTTCCACCTGAAACTCAAAGATAGATCTCATTAATTTAAAATAACTTGAAAGTTGTAATAACTTTTCAAATGAAAAATATACTAAGAAATATACTGCTTTCTTAATGTCTAATAAGATTCATTGGCTCATCCAACAGATAGATTTAAAAAAAACTTATTATCTTGCAAACATGTATATTTGCTAGAATATGTTTTTACTTCTCTTCTCCTTCTAGCATGTATTGCAGGAAATTAGTGATTGGGAATTTAAGAGTAACATCAATCACTAGGAATTTAGTATTCTTACTCTATATTTTTATTTCAACTTCTTATTAAGTAGGAGTTTGTAATTGTGATTTATTCCTACTTCAAGCTAGCTACTTTTATTTAGGCCCTGGCCCATGTAAATTCTTAATAAATTGCACACAGAATTATTGTTTTTTCAGGTAGGCACAGTGGAAGTCTCTGAAAGTGACTGACAAATGGAGATGGGTAGTGCTCGGTTTTCTTAAATTTGGAAGCACTGTGGTGCTATTGAATGGAGATGCCTTTGGAGGTAAAGTGAGGACAGGTCTGCTTTTAGGCTACCTCCTCCCCATCTTAGAAAGCAAGCACCAACTCTGTGCTCTAGGAGGGGGCCAAGAGGAGTTTGCATCCTTCCACCTGCCGGTGACCTAATCTGTAGTATCTTTCAGTATCTGCAAAGGGTAGAGTCTGCAACAAAGCCTCCCCTCTGGAGGGACAAGTATCAAACTCATAGTCAAACCCCTGTAGGCCCCGTCCTGGGCACAGAATCGTTTATAAAATTGTGAGCATTGCCTGGAATTATTTCCTCTTTTGTAAATTAAGATTGCTTCCTTACTTATTCTGCAAGTATACGAACACTTCCTACGTGCGAGGAATTGAGGCAGCAAATACAAAAGTGTTGACTTGGCGGGTGGAGGGTGTAATTTTCTATGGAAATAACTGTTGTAGCTTTCTTCTGAGTCTCAAACATTAAAGACAACATATATGACTTTGCTTTATGATCTCTGAAGTCCCTTACAAATCAAAGAGATTCTGACAACCATAGGCAGCGAGTTTAGGCTAAAAGTTGAAACTACAAACACTTATTAGGTTGAATATGAGAATAAAATAAAAGATAAGTATAGTCACCCCTTGATTATTCAAATTGGCTACAGTTTGTGATTATCAATGCCCTTTGATTCTCCTTCCCCTTTCTACTACCAACTATTGAATATTTCTCCGCTCATTAACACCTGTCTAGGCATGGGAAGGTGAAATGCTAATCAGCCCATTTGGTTAATTGTTAGCTGCTCTGATCTTTTTTTCTTCTATTTTCTTGTAGTTGAGGTAGGGAAAGGTTGAAATCTTTTACTAAAATGTTGGCCGTAGATTTTTAAAATTTATGTCACTTTCCCCCCCTTTTTTTACTCCATAGATTAAAAATTCAGATATTTTGTCTTCAGTAAGAAATTAAAGAGAATATAAAAATCTAGTAATTCATCAGGTCTCACATGTCACTATAACATCACATTATTTATTTCTTATTGGCCAGTGTTTGGAAAATCTTAAGCCCCTACAAGAAAGCTTCAGGATTTAATAGTTTGTGAGTTTACGCATGGCCCTATGTAAGTATCTGCACTTGCTAAGTGATTTAGATCAATAGGGAATCAACTTGGGGAAAATGACTAAAGACTACCCTCCCCTTTGCCTCTGGTAGATGTTACAGGACCCTCCCCACACCAAATAAGGGAAGAGGAATGTTCTGAGCATGAAGGGCACTAAGAATAAATCTGAGCTATCACAGATAAGATTACTTTCGACTCTTTATTTCATGTTTTCTGACATAGACCCCAAGATCTGTAATTATCTTAGGGAAACTGTGGGGGTTTAGACAGTACTTTCTAGTTTTATTTTGTTTTGTTTTTTTGTCTATCTTCCTTTGGGGCTGGAGAGCTGGTGTGTGTGTGTGTGTGTGTGTGTGTGTGTGTGTGTGTGTTCCCCTAGAGTGCCAAAAAGAAAAAAAAAGTGCTGAAGCGTCCTAGGGAAATGAGGCTATTTTTGTTCGAAGCTGATACTTCTGCCTGAGCCACAAGTGCAGCTTGGAAAGGGCTCAGGTTGTTTCCAGGGGGAGAACTCTGCAGAGAAGAGACAAAGTTCAACAGGACAACAAAGGAGCAGCAGAAACAGCCAGGAAAACGAAGAGCCCTCACGTTTTCACACAGAACCCCCTATCAGAGTTCTCAAATCTTAAAGTGTTCTGCAAAGTGCCACTTGACTGGAACTTTTCGCCTGCCTTTTCCTTTCTCCAACCACCATGACTGAGATCACTGCTGAAGGTATTGCTACCATTTTCCAATAGTACCAACTAGGAAAAAAGGTGGAAATCGATAGTGACATTGACCATCAATGTGTAGACCTAAATGTTGCTTTTAGATACTTTCTTAATCAGTGATTCTATATGGGATTGGAGAAGTGGATTTGGGTGCTGAGAGGCTGAGAGATCTGTGTGTTGGGGGAGAGAAGGGGCTTCTCTGAAATTTTGCATGTGGAAACTGTTGTGTGCTATGCCAAAAGGCCCAGTAAGTACCAATTGTCACCCGCACCTCTATAAATAGCTATGGTCATACAACATTATGGCTAATATCTAACCTTGCAAAATACAGGGCTTTAAAGGATAGAGGCCACGATGAACTTAAACTGTTGCATTTAATATTTAACTGTGGAAAATGATTTTGAGTACTTTTGCTTTATGATATTTTAAAATGCAAATCTTAAATTTGTTTTTCCTTTCTAATTTCAGTGTATAAATATGCACACACATGTATATATGACTTATGTACAATTTAAGATGTAAGTGCTCCCACAAAACTTGAATATATTTAACTATTGGTAGATAGTCAGAGACAAGGTTTGGAAATGCACAAAATATAGATCAATATGATTTTAAAATAAAGCAGTTCAAATTCTGATTCTTTTCACATACTCGTGTCTCTTTACATGATGAACTCTATCTTTCTATTAAAGTAAATATTTTGCTTCAGTGCTTATTCTGAAAAGATTTATGCCCTAACTAAAATATACTTTTTAATTATTCAACCATGGTAGCAATAGTTTCACCTATATATAAATATATGAAGTATGTAAATATATAAAAATATTTATATTTCTTATGGTAAAAGGACCCTTTAAAACAACTAAAGGATTTTAAATACAGACACAACCCAGTTCTAGTTGGGGTAAAAATCTAGGAGGTGGATCTAAAATTTGCTCTGACAGCTGTAAGAAAATCAGACAGGTGGTGCTCTCATCAGCTTCCAAGTTGAATGCTGTTCTGGTTTGTTTTTAATCAGACAACTGAAAAATAGAACATGTGGTTTTGACTCTTCGTGGTGACATTATTATGGACACACAGTGATTTTAGAGTTGGAGATTTTTAGTCAATATTTATAAGAAGAAATGTCTTACTTGTGTCTTCCACTGAGAAATTTAGTCTGGCACCCCAAGCTAATAAAAACAATTACTGCAGATTTTTGTGTATCAGGTATTTTGCTTAGGATGTTATGTGTATTTTCTTATTTAAACTTCATGCAATTCAATTAAGTAGGCGTTATTATCTCCATTTTGCAGAAATAGAAACTGTAACTCAGATGTTCAGTGACTTGCTCAAGACTACAGCATTGCCAAGATTAGAAGCCAGTTCCCTCAGATCTAGTTTGTGTTTTTTCTTTTTTTAAGGAATATCAGGTTTACTCTTTACTAATTTTAGTTCAGAATTTGCTAACTAAATATAAATAGCATTTTTTCCTATTCCTTAGATATTGTGTATCATGTGGCCTTTAGTTTGTCTTAAAGAGAGCTATCTATAATAACTTCTTATTTTGCCCTGCACAAGTTATTAAGATACCTATGGGGTTCCTGGTTGGTTTGGTCGGTTAAGGATCTGACTTCAGCTCAGGTCATGATCTCGCTCGCGGTCTGTAAGTTTGAGCCCTGTGTCAGGTTCTGTGCTGACAGCTCAGAGCCTGGAATCTGCTTCAGATTCTATCTCCCTTGCTCTGCCCCTTCCCCACTCATGCTCTGTCTTTCTGTCTCTCTCAAAAATAAGCATTAAAATTTTTCTTTTGAAAAGATACCTATGAATGTGTTTCCTTCCCTATGTATGGGATGTGGGCTTCCAACTGTTTCAGGAGGTCACTTGACCAATGCATTTTTGGTTTGCCTGTGGATTATTCTTTGTAGACCTTTGCACTTCATTCATAATGTTTTTATGGGAGAATTCTTAATTACTAAATAGAACTTTTGCTTCTGTCTTCTCCATGTATAGCATCTGTAGGATTTTTGTAAGACCACTTGGAGTCTCCCATAAAAATCATTGAATTAGTAATAAATTAAAGTGTAAAAACACTATCTAGTGATGGTCATTTCCTGCTGCCTGGCCTCTGCAGTTCTTAGGATCTATGTAATTTGAACACCACTTATGTACTTTTTTCCTTTTCTGGAATGATTTATTAATCATATTTCTCAAATGAAAATTAGACTGTCAGCTCAAAGAGTCTAAATGTTAAGGTTGACACTTCAGTCATTCTCTGTGGTTATCCAGAGCTTTCTGCACACTTCTCTCCTACACACTTTTCAACTTGTCTTCATGATTCTCACTTTTTCGTGCCCTGGCCATAATAGCCTTCTTTTAGTCTTTTATAAGAGGTATACTTCTGTACAGAACTTTGGTACATCTTCCCTTAGCCTAGAATGGTCTTTTGACTCATCTGCTGTATTTCTTCTGTGTCCACTTTTGGGCACATTTCTAAAATGTGAGTACTGCACCAGTAGCCTCGGGCATCTACTGATTACTCTTCCCATCCATTTATCACAAAGCAAGCAAACATCACGTAGCACTTATGAAGGTTAGAGCTAGTGTCGCCCCTTGCGGAGCTGTAGTTTACTGACCTGACCTGAATTTGTGGAAACCTGAGGCTCTTACAGATTATACCACTCTCCCATGGCCACTGATGATTAGAAAAAGTCTGAAGACACAGTTCATGTCTCCTATGGCTTATCTCAATGCTTATTCAACTACAGTGCAGAACATGTCAGTAAACTTTAAGTTTTATTAAGAACCTTCATTAACCTTTTATTAAGAACCTTATTAAGAACCTTTATTAAGAATCTTCGTAAACTTAAGAAATTTAAGTTCTTTATACATAGATTTTCCCTGCATAGTCCAAGCTGGATTACCTCATCTGACAGAATGAAGGAAGTAATACTAAATATAGAATTGTGTTTCAGGTACAGAGCAAAAAAAGAAGAACTAGGCCAAAGTTGAAAGCCAAAGGATCTTAGGGAAATGACATTTTGAATGAGATGAATTAATAAAAGTAATTATAATAATATTTTACATTTATTTAGAAGACACTAAATGTCAAGCAATGTATGAAGTTTGTTATATGATCATTGAGTCTTCAATTTAACTGAGATAGATACTTTTATTATTGCTATTTATAGAATAAGAATCTGAGGTTTAGAGAGGTTAGAAATTCACCTGAATTTACACAGCTGTATATAGTGTAGTCAGGATTCGCATCCAGGTCTGTAACCTGAGTTATGCTGAATACTTCTTGCTGTGTGAGACTGTTAGCCTGGTGTTACTTTGGAGGTTCATGGGGACCTACTCTATGCCCCTATTCTGATATGGCCCATGCTAGGTTGAGCAGGTTCAATAAGGCCACAGACTGGATCATAGTCAAAGAGTGCCAGGGCTAAGGACTATAAATAGCCTTCTACCTTCTTTCCAGAGGCTTGGTTATTCCTAGATAAGTGCCAGAGTTAGTGCCCCCGAGTTTCATGTGAACTTTCAACAATATTTCAGCATCTATTTGAAAGCATATAGCATGATGTAAAACTACCTTTTAAGTACTTTTAATAATGAAGTACAGTTAATCCTTTTTAAAGTATAGTTTATTCTTCATAGCTTTGTTGAAAACAGAGACCTTTTAAAAAGCTGATGAAATATGTAATGTTTTCAAATTGCCAAGTAAGTAATATACTAATTATGTGTTATGATTTATATAATGGGTCCAAGGGCCTTCAAAATATAGGAAAGTATAAATTTTATGTAATAGGATCAAGTTGATAGAGATCCTATTTATAATTAATTTATAATTTACTACAATACTTAGTTAAGGAAAATTCTTATAAAAAATAAAAGAATTTGTGTCAAATTCTCAACTTCTAAACTATTATATAACTTCAGGATTCAGGAGATAGTTTATTGTACTAAGTATGGGATTGTTTTCTCACTATTAGCTCAACCATGTAACGAACCTGTGGGAGGATTGGATGTTCAAAATTTAGAGCAAAAATGGTAATTTTTTATGCACAATGCACTGTTTCAACAGATTAGATAGCACCTGAGTGCCAATTGTTGTTCTCAAGAAAAAAGATCAAGAATTCACAGCCAGACTAATTAACTGTGCACATGAGTTATATCACCTAGAACAACAGATGGTGAAACTAAAAGCAGGAGGAGATCCAGCCTATGTATTTGTGCTTATCTTTGCCAAAATCAAGAGTGGCTATTTTGACCCAAGTAGAGATGATGTGGGTTGGGAGGAAGAGGAAGAAGATGAAGCACTAGGTTCAATATCTAATAACTTCCAAATTATGTACTCCTGTTCAAAAAAAAAGTAATATGCCACTTACAGAATATCACTTTTAGTTCAAAATTGACATTGACCAGGCAATATATTTGGAGGAGGAGCATGTTCATAAGAGGCACAGTTACATGAAAAGGCTTGTTTATGTATAGATTGGAGGGTGGAGACAATGCAAGAACCAATAGATAAAAGTCTGGAAGCCACAGAAAGACAAACTCTTAGGAAAATATAAGGCAAAACCTAACCAACCATTAAAATGAGAGCTAGAACTGACTCCTCAGATTGAAAAACAAAGACAAATAAAGAAAAAACAAAGCCACTCAAATAAAGAGAAACAAATGAAAAACAGTGAAAGGAACACCATCTCCAATTTCCAAGTAATAGATGGATGAGGAGTATGCAAAAACTACACCATAGCAGGCAGTTAGCAAGATCCAGGATATGGGAACTTCTGCAGTGCAAACAACACAATTCCTTCAGATACGTTACTAGAAACAAAAAGAGATGCCAAAGAAACCTATAAAAACAAATGTGAAAATAGAGCAACCCATCATAATGTGTACAATTACTGGATCATGATTCAAACTTAAGAAATTTCAGTGAAATAATTGGAAATTCCACACACTTTGAATGTTTGATGGTAATAATGATTACCTTTAGTGGGATGACCATATTGTGGCTATGTTTCAAAACTTCTTATAGTATTTGGGGATACATATTCAAATATGTATAAATGAGGGGCCCCTGGGTGGCTCAGTCGGTTAAGTTGGCTTCGGCCCAGGTCATGATCTCGTGGTTCGTGGGATCAAGCCCCGCGTCGGGCTCTGTGTGGACAGCTAGCTCAGAGCCTGGAGCCTGCTTCAGATTCTGTGTCTCGCTTTCTCTCTGACCTTCCCTTGCTCATGCTGTCTCTCTCTGTCTCTCAAAAATAAATAAAACATTAAAAAAACACAAATATGTATGAATGAGATGACACAATGCTTGAAACTTCCTTCCAAATAATATTCCATAGAGGAACGTCAATGGGTTGTGTGTGGCATAAGATTGGCTGTGACTTGATTATATTGAGATGGATAATGGGTACATGGGGTTTCATTATAATAGTCTACTATTGTGAACATTCAAGCCTTTCCTTAATAAAGAACGAGGGGAAATAAAAGAACAGTGCTGGTGTATTTAGTAAATTCTTTTAGTAAAATTTACTTTTAGTTATATACATGGGTTAGTGAAACCACTGACAACCAACTTTATTTGTAAGTACAAGTTATAGTCTAAGTTAACAGTCTGCTATTATTGAAATGGAAACCAAATATGCTTATATTAAAGAAATCCAGACATGTACATTGCATTTATAATAGCAGAAAAGGAAGCAATGTTTTTAAATATATATTGTGATGTGGGAATTTGGAGGTTAGTTTCATATCATTTCTCAAAATTATTAGCGACATTACTTAGACATCTTACTTAGTAACAGATCATTTTCCAGATGGTCCATGTGAAAGCCTGAGAAGAAATTAAAAAATAAGAAGTCAATATGAGGCACAGAAAAATAGTTCTAAAAAATGCTGTGGTCAGAAACATTGTAAATGGATATTAAAGGTATTAAGGAACAAGTCTTCCATGAATATCTGTTTAAAAATATTACAGAAACGTGACGGCTAAAAAAGGAAGATATCCCGTACGCCTGATCAGTCTGATTCTTAAACTTCTCAATCTTCTTTCCTGCTCAAGTTGAATTTAGGAAAAGAGAAGAAAAGCAAATTGTGAAAACCAGTGGGTGACATAATTCATTGGAAGTCAGAGACATAAAGGAGTGCAGAGCTGAGAGAAGGCATCATTAAAGTAATTAAAGGCAGTGTGGTAGAGTACAATGTGCATGGAGTTTAAGTCAGAAATCTGGGTTCAAGCACTAGTCCCACTACTTAACCATACACTGCGGAGGATGAGGGACCAAATAATAGGCCAGAAGAATACTTTCAGATACAGAAAATGTATCTTTTTAGCGTCAGCCTTTGCTGGGTACCGTTAAGAAGTTTTTTGTTTTAGCTTTTGCTATTATTTGTAAAGTGATACTTTTGTTCTATCACGTTTTAAGCACACAGTACCCATGGAAGATGTTCTGTTTCGCAGTTTAAATGCTTCATAATTTTTTCCTTTTTGTTTTTGACCATCACTGTGACTCTGATTTAAAAACCATGCTACTTTTACAATGCAAAAATGAATTGAGCCTATTCAGCTATTATTCTAAAGGCTGAGGAATCCTTAGAGACTTAAAGCCTTCAATGCTGTTTGCATTAATTTTTAATCAGTTAACAATATTTAATATGAGAGAAACATAAAATGGTGCAACTAAGCAATTCTGAAGCATTCCATATTGACCTTTGGGTTGAATATATCAATGTGAAAAAAAAAGAATGCATACATAGATTTTCCAGTTAAGCTTTTGGTTTTACAGTTATAGAGTTTAAATCATTATTCTTTTCTTCCTTCAAATAAAAAGAAACACTTTAGCAAAATGTTTCATATTCTTTTAAATGTATATTATTCAAAGCAATATATTTAAAAAGGGAAAATAGAGGAAAACCTTTATCTGGAAACCATGCATTAACATAATACAATAATTCCTAGTTTATGGAGTTTAGATTCTGTTCAACTTAGAGTTCTAGGAAGATCTAGCAAAGTTAAGTTTTGCATCCCAAATTCCCATTTTCTCTGAATTATATGAGTGCCATGAATAATTTCTCATAGGAAGTGCCTATTTGAGTGTCACATGAACATGTATTGCCCCAAGGGAGGGTTAAGCAGAGATCGATGAACTTTCTGGTCCAAAAAGATAGTATTTTCCATTTTCAAAGGAAGTTAAAAAGAATATCCTTGGCAAATGTGTAATGAATAAAGTCCTGCTTCTCTCTGTACAAGTTATGCTCTCTAAACATCAAACATCTCCACATCTCTGTGCCTGAAGTCAAGCTGTCAAAAGCACATGGAATTTACGATTCTGAGAGATCCTCTGGTATGTAAATGAGATGTTTCCTCACAAACCACGGAGTCCATCTCATTTATGATGTACTTCATGTTACATTTAACTATGTATGGTTCATATAGATTCTAATTTGATATCTGTGGCAACGGCTGGGGTACGTGGTCTTCACTTAAAGACACAATCTTTTAATCTAGAAGAACAATGATAATTTATGTTCAGCAACCTGCTTTTTACTAAGGAACATGAGGCTAAAACTTGCTGTTAGAGACTGGTTTTTATCATTGCTACTCGTTTGCAGTTTCCTCCTCCTCTCCCGGACACAGGTTACTGAAATGCTGCGGAAAAAAAAAGAAAGAGCTCTTACTATAATATACACATCATATATACAACTTAAGGAATTAGTGAGCTTATGGATATGAGAGAATCATTTCTACCTCTTCATACTTTCAAAACATTTTTAGCAAGATTTACCTGGAAAATTTATTGTTGCTTGCTAAAATAAAACCATCATATGACTCAGAGAATTTTCTGTCCGTGGTAGACATTTGATATAACAACAAGACAAAAATGGTAATTATAAAGCGACATTTCTTTGACCTCTAGTGCCTGAGCTCTTATTTTTAATCATTGTTATTCTTATTTTACTTATGTAAAATTGCCCCAGGGGGAAAAGAATGTGGTGTAAACTCTAAAAGTTACCACAGTATGGTGAAATGCCAAGTTTGTGAATTTAAATATGCAGAAGCATTAGGCATTGCTTTTACAGAAAAGCAAACAAAGAAAATACATCCGTTTGAAATATAACAGAATTATAGACTCTGTGGTATTAATTACCAACCTGTAATTAGGTTTATAAGGCAGGAGGTCATGTCAGAACTTCAGTTGTTGTTAATATTTTACAACCTATTATGTCCCGAGCTGAATACCAGACAATAGGGACATGGAGTGAAACAATACAAAGTCCCTGATTCTGATGTAGTAGATTGAAAAACAAGCAAGAAAGGGCAGAAAATAATCATTAGAATAAAGACTGAACAGATTTAAAAATATAAAACTCCAGTTTGGATTTATGAATGATGAGTGTTTAATTTAGTTGACAAAATCAGGCTATTGTTCATAAATCTTATGATCAGTGAGCACACATTGAAACTTGCTTAAAAAATAACTTTAGAATGATTGAGTGTCCTATTCTTCACTCTGATAATTTTCAGTGCACATGTCATTGTTGGGACATGAAATGGCTGGCCAAAGTATGGAGATCAGGAATATGTTTGATCAATGAAGAGATGAAGGAAAAAGAGTTAAGGGATAGGTGAGAATTTGTGGTCTGTGGGATGAGACCCTAGGATGATCAAGGTACAGAGTTACCTGGCTAAGAAACTGGATAAAAATCCTGGTTTAAACGCTCTAGTTTTGTTAAGGCACCCTATTGCTATATCATCAAAAAGGATAATGTCTTACTTTCATGATTTAGTTTGAACTAGTAGTTTGTTATAGTCTCTAGTTTTTGGCCCTTAGAAGTGAGTGTGCTTCCAGTATTTGTATGTCCATTGCTGTCCTGGGTCCCCAAATACTCTACTTGAGCTATTTTTGGAGCCCTATTTCCAATTCATGAAAAAAAATTAAATAATACTGTCAGACAAGTGCCTACTAAATGACTTTCCTCAGGTTAATAATGAGAAATCAGCTGTTAAAAACTAGTGTTGTGTCACTGTTGTTCTAAGTACTATGAAAATTAGTGTTATAGGCCAGTTCCTGTGATGGTGTCCTATAAAGGCACTGCATTAAGCCCTGAGACAAGGCAAGAGGGTTTTTGAGGTACTAGGGAAAGGCCTTCATCAAAGAAAGAATGAAGAGACATGAGCTTTAGTCCAAGGTTTAGAAGACATGACAAGGAAGTACCTAGGGTAGGAGAAATGGCTAGATTTAAGCAATAAGTCAGCAGAAATCTCTTTAGAGAACACTTTGCTCATAGTGACTGAAGGAGTTATATTAGAAATAATATCTTTGACAGGTATCAGGAAGTTTTGCTTATCTCTTGAATGAAGTAGACCAGGTTTACTATTCAGTTTCTTCCTAGTCTTTGAATTTGAAAACCTTGGAGGTCTTGACTAGAATTGACTTGTTATAACCATAATACAACCTGGGTGCCTGTCTTTGAGTGACATAGGATCTCAATAACCAGGTGTTTTGGAACATGGTATACTTATCTTTTTCCCTTTACTCTGTCATTCAGTTATGGACAGAAAGGGGCAAAGCTGCTGACACACTCAAAGATATTCATCCACTTATGAAGTATATACATTTCAAGTAGTTGCTTTGGCCAGTAATTGTTTTAAGTCTGTGGATGAAATGTGAAATATATAGTAAACTGGCCCTCAAGGGAAGATGAGATAATTGTGTAAATAACTATATGAGAGAAGGCTGTCAGTTCTAAGTTGCCTAAGAGAAGTACAGATAAAATTATATGTAAAAATTATGAGATAGTTTCCTGGGTTTCTCATCACTCAAGTTTAATGTAGACATCATTTACACATATGAAATAACTAGAGTACAAATTATTGTGTAACAATGAAATCAAGTGTCTTGAGGTATGATTGTCAAGGAAAATCTGAGAAGCAGGAGAATAATTGGACATGGTTGATCAGAGATAATTATAAAAGAGTAGAACTTAAGTTAAAACTTGCAGGATACTAAGGGAGGTGCCTGGGTAGCTCAGTTGGTTAAGTGTCCAACTCTTGATTTCGGCTGAGGTCATGATCTCACAGTTTGTGAGTTCAAGCCCTGGTCAGGCTCTGGGCTGACAGCGTGGAGCCTACTTGGGATTCTCTCTCTCCCTCTCTCTCTGCCTCTTCCCCACTCACTCTCCCTCTGTCAGAATAAATAAATATTTGAAAAGAAATAACTTGAAGGATATTTCAAAATGAAAGAACAGGAGCATAAAGGAAAATCGAAGAATTATGTTTTTACCAACATCCTTAGATCCTAGAAGTTAAAGGTTAATATATTTAGCAACAATTATTTAATATAGTTTTTCTAATATCATGGTTTCATGATCTATGTGAGAGGATCAAAGCTGGAGGAGATATCCTCTATTGGCATTTGGGGCTGGAGAATTAGTCAAATGTTTCCAAGACATTGCAGGATAGTTAGCATATAGTAGCAGCCCTCACCATCATTTTGACTCCACAAACAACTACAGACATCTTCCAATGGGGATACTAACTGCACCCCAGTTAGCAACCAACAAGAACCTAAAGCAAAGATGAGCAAAAGTTCTAATGGTTGTGAAGGAGGTAGGATTAAAGTACTCAACTCTGAGAAACTGCTGGCTTAGTTACCTTCCAGTTCTACATAGAAGATTCTTTTAGGCCAATATAAGGGATTTGGATTAGCAAGAAGGTTTTTTTTAATATTCTCCACTCAGTTACCAACTAAGAGTTACTATAGTTAATATGCCATTTGTTTCAATGATTTGAAAGTTATTTGGTATAGAATGAAATTCTTACTGAAAATAATTATATTTGGCTGTCTTGATTTGCACTTAAAATTCTGTAGTAGGAAGGGGGAAAAATGATGATAATTTTAGGGTAGTGCGGGGCAAAGGGATTCACAAGTCCAATGGAATGACACAATTTCCCCTGGGGAAAAATTGGTGAAAGGTGATGGCTTATTTTTTGTGTCCTTGAGCTAATGAGTTGAGAAGTGACAGCATAATTTGAAGAGAGGCACAGGTGGAAACAACTCTGATACATAAACTGAAAGACAGTACTTTGCAAAATTGCCTCTCATACAATATTACAGAAGCTAAATAATAAACTTGAGAGTGGATTACATGTCCTTATTTCATAGTCACCTTATATTATGACATATTGAACACTGCATGTCTGCATAAAATACTTCCAATGTTTCTTCGATTGCTTGCAACCCTACCAACATAACAAATATGTTTTCCAATATTGTAGGAACTTACTTAAAATTAAATTGTTAGGTAACACTGAATGAGAAGCCAGAATGTACAAGAACTCTAAGTGAAAAAAAATCGTTAACTGTGGCAATTTTTTAATAACAGTGTCCCACTTGGTTTTCAAGAGACCAGCCACCTCATCGGTTCAGTATTAAAAAAATAGTATGCATCATCACAGTTTTTTAAAATACTAAAAAAGCTTTTTGGAAAAAACAGGCACATCGGAGCTGCATAAATCGTATATATTTATATATCATTTACTAAACAATAATGAAGTTGATAACCATATAACCAATATCCAGGTCGGAAAACAATGTTTCCATCACCTCTGAAGAATATTCCCATTTGTTACCCACCTACTGATTCTAATTTGGTTTTGCTTTCCAATCAAGATTCCTCTTTCTCTAACCCTTTCTCCACAGGGAACAACTATTCTGATTTTTCATAACAATTTTCCTACTTTGCTTTATAGGTTTATGACCTCCACATCTATAAATGATAAGTTTAGTTTGGCCAAGTTTGTTCTTTCTATAAATGGACGCACACAGCATGCATTATTCTGTGCATAATGCTTGCTGCATTAATTTAACACTCTGTTTGTAAGACTCATCTATTTTGTTGTATGTAGATCATGTTATTCTTGCTGCACAGTATTGCACTGTATGATTGTCATAATTTATTTATCCATTTGAATTTTTTAAATTGAGGGGCTTTTATATGTTCATAAGAACTATGGTCATTTTTCTTCTTTCTAGTTTTAATATTCTCTGATTCTATCATATATGTGTATTTTATTTCATGGCTCTATGCTCTGTATTAAAATGTGATTTCAGCATGAAGAAAATATTTTATTCACTCAAATTTGGTAGTATATATTGTCATTTAAATCTAATTGAAAAACATAGAGAAAGTGTGACGTCAATGGCCATCTACTAGAAGTGCCCTAGTTTGTTTTGCAGAAGAAATCGATGTATCCCTATAAGATATATAAAATAAAATGAGTATTTGGGAAATCAAGGAGAGAATTAATTGAATTGTAAGGACTTCTGGAAGATAAAGAAATAAACCTCAATGTGTAATGACCCCTATATGAGACTGCACAGGCAGCAACTCAAAAATTGACATTTAGTTTCAGCATAATCTGGTGTATAAAAGAGATTTTTCAACAAATATTATTGGATGAAGGTGTATGGAGGCCAGGAGCTCAACAGAAAGTCATTAACTCTTTCCCAATCAATTATTCCTCTGGCCCTCTTGAATTTTGTCTTTTTCCTATTTGCTCATTCTGTAACTTTTAGATTCCTCACTTATTGATTCCATATTTACCTCCTTATTCCCACTGTTTCTGCTTTAATTTAAACTCCTATCATTTCATATTTGTATCCCTGTATGTGACACATTGCATTTTAAACAAACAACAGTGACAATATTTCCCACTCCATATTCTCTTCTCATAATGTGATCTTGACTCTTTTTTCACTGAGAAGTGAAGTCTATTTTTCCTCCTCTTGAATCTAGAGAGACTCATCTGATCACCTCAACAGATAAAATATAATAAAAATGATGGATCATAAAAATGCCAGGCATGTCTGTCTTGCTCTATTGGGATGTTTACTTTTAAAACATGCTATAAGAAGTTTAAGCACCCTGTAGGGAGAACCATAATGAGAGAAACAAGGCCCTTGGCTGATACACCCAGCTGAGCTCCCAGTCAACAGCCAGCACCAGCTTTTCAGCCGTGTGAGTGAGCCATCTTGAAAATGGATCCTGCAGTCCCCAGGCGAGCCACCCTAGGCGATACTTGTGGAGCAAAGACAAATCGTGCCTGCTGAACTCTACATAAATTGCATATCTCTGAGCAAAATAAGTGATTATATCAGTTTTAGGCCACTAGGTTATATAATGTTTTATTAAGCAGCAACACATAACTGCTACACTATAACTGTAAGTAATAAAATACACTACCACTATAAGCATTCATGTACTTTCCTGACCTCTAATCCATCCTCCACATGACTACCAAATTAAGTCTATAGTACTATACCACCTATTGACTAATGGTAACTTATTCATTGTACAGTTGCTTCAGCCAGATTCAACATGTTAGTCAATTAAAAAATTGTTACATTTCTACAACTTTATCATTCATTTACCCACATCTTCATTACTTTAGTCAAAAATATTTAAGGAATGTTAACTCTCATAAAAGTGTTCTAGTCACTGGAGATATGTTAATTGAAAAAAGAAGAAGAAGAGGAAGAATAAAAAGTAAGAGAAGAAGAGGAGAAAAAAAAGAGGAAGAGGAAGAAGTAGAAGGAAGAGGAGGAAGAAGAAGAAAGAAGGAGTGGAAGAAAGAAGAGAAGGAAGAGAAGAGGGAGAGAAAGAGGAAAAAAAATTCCTGCTGTCAAAAGATTCACTGAAAAAATTCTCAATTAAATCTTAGTTGGAGATTCTCCAAATGTGGATGGGCATTTTTTGTGAGGGTTAGTGTGATTAAATTTGTCTTGGTTGTAAGCCAAGGAATTTAAATTTGTAAGATCTCCACAGAATACAGAGAAGTCCTAAGCAACACCCTGCATACAGCATTGCTCACATAATGTGTATTGACTGATAAAGAATAGAGAGAGGGAAACCTGGGTGGCTCAGTCAGTTGAACATCCAACTCTTGACTTTGGCTTAGGTCATGATCTCACGGTTTGTGGGATTAAGCCCCATGTCAGTCCCCGAGCTGACATCATGGAGCATGCTTAGGATTCTCTCTCTGCCCTTTGATTCCTCTCCTCTACTTTCTCTCTCTCAAACTAAATAAATAAACTTTAAAAAAATGATAAAAAGAATAGAAGGAATATTAGTTATGGTATATAGAATAGTGATTCTCTGGGATATTCATGCCTCATTCCTCAGAATCTGTGGATATGTTATCTTACATGGCAAAAAGAAATTTACAGGTGTGATTAAGTGCCTAGAGATGGAGAGATTATCCTGGATTATATGAGTGACTTAACATGAGTCTTTAAAAGTGGAGGATGTTCTGGGTTGTGTTTAGAGGGAGATGTGATGTCAGGATGTGACCGGCTTCAAAGATGGGGTAAGAGGCCATCAGCCGAGGGACACAGTAGCCTGCGGAGTCTGGAAAGGGCAGGGAGACTGATTCACTCCTGGACCCCCCCAGAAAGGAATGTAGCCTTGCAGAAACTTTGATTTCAGGCCCTTGAGGCCTATGGTGGACTTCTGAGTCACAGAACTGTAAGATATAAATTCACGTTATTTCGAGCCATCAAGCTTGTGGTTATTTGTTATGTTGACAGTAGAAAACTACTATGCCATTGCCTCTCTGATTACTTTAAGTCTATCTTATACCCTAAGAGACAAATTTTCAGAGGACATGTATAAAATTGATATAGAATAATTGAAAATTTATTTTCCACAGGATGCTTTTATATAAGTCACTTTTTAAGTAAAATAAATAAGTCTCCCTTTTATATAAGAAACCTGAGACTAAGAAGAAGTCTCATTTTCAAGATCACATAGCTCTTTATTGGGACAATTAACAATATATTAATAATTAACTAGATTATTCTTTCTGCAGAAATGTGTACTGAATTTCCATCCAATAAACTAGTAGGTAACATTTTTCCCATTAAAATAAGGGAAGTTAGAGAGACACCTCATTTGGTTTGTCTTTCTCACCAATGGATAATTGCAAATCTTAGGAAAGAGGGTTGTAGTTCATGCAATATTTATTTATTCCTTCTTAATATCTCTATAGTTAGTCTGCTTACATTCAATATTATGAACATTTCCAAAACAAGTTGTGATTTGTTCTATATTCAGTAACATTTGTATATTTATCTAGTCACCAACACACAATATATAATACATGTTGTCCACACTGTCTTTGGATGATTATAAAGTGAACTTCTTCAAAACGCTACCTTAGTTCTTAAACGAGGACATCTTGCCCTTCTTTGGAATGGGTATCCTTCACCTGCCTATGTTTGTACACACCAGGAAGGTATGTACATTTTCCGCTGGATAAGAGCCTATTAATAGAAAACTGACACTGCAGCAGTTAAAAAAAAATCAGGTCAGAGATTAATTTCATGGAACCCAGAGTCATGTCAGCTAAACATGATCTGTTTGAGGTAGGCAAAAAAATGTGTGATCACTTTGCTTGCTGTTCAAACTAAAATAAATATGTCTCCTTTTTATATTCAGATTCTGAGACATTCTGCCATTTAGAACTTCTAAAGTGTCCTTGCATAAAATTTCTGCAGATTTTCAATTACTAACACAATCTTTGTGCTTAAACATCTTCCCAATAAGGTCGATTAAAGAAACAAAAACGTGATCAGAGTGTGGAAAACAGGAAAATATGATAAATAACCTTAATTAAAATTATTGAAGTAAGAAAAGCTAGAAAAGAAAAAACTCGGAATTAAGTAAACACCAAGTTAGATTTGCAGGAAAACACATTTGCCTTAGTTTGACCTGAAGATAATGTCAGGTAGACATACTTTTGCTGATAAATATGAAAAAAATTTTTAGAAGCAATAGAGCAAAATTGTAAGTAGTAACAAACCATAAATACATAGTATTCATGTATCATTTACATAGTATAAATGCAAACAAGCATTTATATAGTATAAATGCATCCAAACAAATATGAAGTATACATGAATTTAACTTGTGATGCATAAAATAAGCTATGCATATAAAGTTTTTATTTTAATAAATATTGAGTTCCTACAACACTGTCATGCAGCAATAAAAGAAATTATTTGATAGGCATATTACTAAAAGATATAATATTGTGGTAGAAAGTTTTTGATAAGTATAATCAAAATAAAATAATTTTAAAACCTGTTTTTTAAATATAATAGCTTAAGGTTAGTAGCTAGTAACTTTATTTATCTAGAATTATTTTGTAAGCGTGTCTTGTTTTTCTAAACTTGTACTTTATATATCTTTGGATTAACATTAAAAGAATTAATCTGAGGTTATTGGAATATATAACTAAGTGTCACTCCATAGTAACACTTGTGTTCTATGAATGGTTGGTGAGTTCGAAGTTAGGGAGTGACATACACATACTTAGACCAAACTTTGATGTGCTTATGAATCATTTGGGAATTTTGCTGGAATGCAGGTTCTGATTCATTAGGTTTGGGGTGGAGCCTGAGAGTCTGCATTTCTAATAAGCTCTCAGATGCTGAGGAGGCTACTGGTCCATGGACCACACTTTAAGAATATACTATGGTATTTTAAGGAGTACTTAGAGAAAAATTCTGCTTTTGGTTTTAGTCTTTAATTTTTCAATTGATATGAATAAACCATGGATATCCTGGTTTATCCAAACACCAAAAAGGAGGAATAATTTATTATTTATTATTTATTTGACTCTTTTAAGAGTGTGTATCAACCCTTTTAAGAAAAAGGTTCAGGGCCTCCTGGTGGCTCAGTTGGTTAAGCATCTGACTGTTGACTCAGACTCTGGTCATGATCTCCTGATACATGAGTTGAAGCCTTGCATCAAGCTGTGTGCTAACAGTACGGAACCTGCTTTGGATTCTCTCTCTCCCTCTTTCTTCCTTCCCCACTCATGCTGTCCCTCTCTCTCTCTCTCTTTCTCTCTCAAAATAAATAAATACAATTAAAAAAAAGAAAAAGAAAAATGGTTCATGATGCTGGTAAATTGTTTGCCATCTGACTTCAATTCATCACATGTGTTTGTGGCAAATATCCTAAATTCTGTAAACTCCTCAAAATAATTTTTTCTTGTTAATAATATTTTGTGATTATTTATAAAAACTTAGACTTTGGGAGAACGTGGGTGGCAAATAACTTATTATTTATTTTTTATTTGACTCTTTGGAGAGTGTGTATGAACCCTTTGAAGAAAAAGATTCTTGGGGTGCCTGGGTGGCTCAATCAGTTAAGCGTCCGACTTTGTCTCAGGTCATGATCTCACTGCTTGTGGGTTAAAGCCCTGCATCGGGCTCTGTGCTGACAGCTCAAAGCCTAGAGCCTGTTACAGATTCTGTGTCTTTCTTTCTCTCTGCCCCTCTTCCACTTGCTCATGTGCGCGCTCTCTCTCTCTCTCAAAAATGAATAAATGTTTTAAAAAAAGAAAAAAAAAGAAAAAGGAAAAGGTTCAAAGCCTCCATGTGGCTCAGTTGGTTAAGCCTCCAACTCTTGATTTTGACTCAGGTCATAATCTCACCACTCATGAGATTGAGTCCTGTGTCTGGCTCTGTGCTGACAGTAATGGAGTCAGCTTGGGATTCTCTTTCTCCTGCTCTCTCTGTACTTCCCCTGCTCATGCTCTCTCCCTTTCTCTCTCAAAATAAATAAATGAACATTAAAAAGTACCTTAGGTGTTTAAAAAAACACAAATGACATGATGTTTTATTAGATGCTTGTTAACAATTAAAAATGATCATCAGTTCATCAGTTCATATTTATTGAATATCACTGAGTATCTGGTATTAAATCTGACACTTTCAGAAAGGCTGGATACATATCTTTCTGTATATGGATTTAAAACTGTCTCAGCGGTTGACTTAAAAGTGTTTCAACTGAACTAAGAAAATGAGGTTATTAAGCAGATTAAGATGGTTGATTAATAATATTGATGACATTAATTGATTACTGCTGAAAGAGATTATGCTCTTCTCTCCTTAAGAAGATAAATTTTGAATTTTCTAGAGTAATTAGGAAGCATAAAAACTTGCAAATATACTTTTAAATACATTTACTCAAAAAAATGCTAGCAAATCTCTAAGTTTATTTTAACTGGAACTATATGTCTCCTAGTTTAAATATAGGTTGGGAGTTAGCTAATGAAAACTGGGATTAGTTGACCACTTCCAAATCATAAGTCATCTCAATCTTAGTTCATATACTGGTCTTCCATGTAAGCCTTTGATTTGGTCAGTGTATGAAATTTTCCAATACCTTTGTAAGTGAAGGATGTTTCACTCTTATTTTTGGTCATTATTCACTAAATGTACCACTTTCCCTTGATGTTCATTGCATCTAATTTTACCTTTATGCTGTATTCAGTTATTGATTTTTATTTTTATGATAAGAAAGAAATATCATGATGATAAAAGAAGCAGAATTGAAAGAAAATAGAGCTAGCACAGGTTTCAAGGTCATTTCAAGCAATTTCAAGTTAAAGTACAAGAGTTATTCATGTTATAAAATTATGTGCCTGGAAACTACTTCTAGTATTTCTCCCGTCCCTAAGCAGAAATATAGTTTTACTGTAAGAAATGTCAAAAAAACGAATATCTTTCTTACGGTTAAATATTTCCATGCAAGGGTACTCAACATTTTCCTTAGAAAGCTATTTGTGTCTAAAAATACTTATGTTAAGATGTCCTCACCTAAATCTCTCTGTTAAGACTTAACACAACTTCCTCTTCTATTTTCAAGCTAGAAAATAGCAGGTCACATTTTCTTTATAGTGACCCTTTGTCTTCTAGATCACTGATCTTAAGTTTTTCTCAGCTTTTAACTTAACAAGATGAAAGAACCAGGAAGAAAAAGAAAATGCTTCTCCATATGCTGTACATTACTTTTTCAGCCTTTTAATCATATTAATTTCTAACCTGCTAATTTCAAATGATAGTATATTTTGAGAATACACAGATGTGGTATGTCAAAGATTTATTAATACATAAAGCAAAGACACTGACCAATCAAAACCCCACCAACCAATGAGAGGACCAGTGGTCTTGACTCTGTACTTATGCTTAGTGCCTAGCTCTGTCTTTCTGTATTGAGATAGTGAAAAAAACTGTATAAGGTCAGACAGTCATAGATTTAAACTTTGGCCATCCCCTACACTCACAATGTAGACTTATGTTACCTTACTGAAAAGCAGTTTCAGTATCTACAATTGAAAAGGTATAATGAGAGTTTATGGAGTATGTATATGGAAGTGTCCAGCACTTCCTGAAACATATGAGGACAACATAAATATGAACCTATCCCTTCTCTCTTATATTGATCAAAATCAAGATCTGAAGAATCATA
>NC_043706.1:106484998-106486018 GCF_006229205.1 Suricata suricatta | reverse complement strand
ACTAAACTATTCAAATATTTAAGTGCTAGAAGAGACTGAAATGAGCTGAGACCAAATATTTTGGTCCCTGGAAGAACAAAACTCTTTACAAATAAATAAAAACACACTTCATGTCTTAACCCAGCCTCATAGGATTTAAGTCTTTAGACTATACCTGATTAGTAGACAGTTTTCTGACCTCTTCAGCCGAAGATTAGATAGTGAACTATAGAGGGTTGTGGCAGACAGATTCTAAGGTAATATCCACCACCTGGTATTTATGCCCATGTATAACCTCCTCCTCTTGAGTGTGGCCACG
Organism: Suricata suricatta; assembly: GCF_006229205.1. NCBI lineage: Eukaryota > Metazoa > Chordata > Mammalia > Carnivora > Herpestidae > Suricata > Suricata suricatta. The sequence continues at coordinate 106,485,720 of NC_043706.1, read as the reverse complement.
CCCTGAGACTAGCTTCTAACCAATACGATGCAGCAAAGGGATGTGTATATAATTACCTAACATAAGATCGTAACATCTGACTTGCGTCTGAGACCCTCTCCCTTGCTGGTGGTCGTGTTGGGAAGCACCACAGCAAGGACTCAGAGACAACCGAAGAGAATTGACAGCAACATCCAGCCAACAGGGTCTTCAGAAACTGAGGCCAATTCTACCGCCACAATGAATTGGATTCTTCCAACAACTACAGGAGCTTGGAAGCAGATTCTCCTTTTAACCCATAATTTTCCCCTTTTAACCCATAAATGAGACCTTGCCTCAACTGACGCTTTTATTATTGCATGTTTGAGAGATCCTGAAGTGGAAAATTCAATGAAGTCATGTCTATACCCCCCCACACACACACAAAAACAGTGAGATAATACATGCTATCTTGCTATCTTAAGCTACTTATTTTGTGGTAATATTGTTACACAGTAACAGAAGAGTAATACAAGGGGGCTTTCTAAGCTGAGCTAAACCTGGAAAGACCCTATTTGCTGCCCTAGTCATTTGTACAAGTTCTTAGAGCTGGAAGAAAAAAATTAAATTATCTAGGACTTTCATAATTCTTGTAAAGAGTTAAAATAAGATTAGTATGTAAAAGAAAATTGAAAAGTAAAAAACTTAATGCTTTTAATAATAAAGTTTTACTGTAAATTCTAAATCTGACAAATGCAGATGCC
>NC_043706.1:106472053-106484898 GCF_006229205.1 Suricata suricatta | reverse complement strand
AAGAAAAATTTTTTCCTGCTCTACTTTTTCTGGATACCATAGAAAATCTTCCATGCTTCATTTCATCACATTCTTATTTCAACACATTTTCAAGGTCAAACCTGAATTCCTACATGTATTCAGACTCCAGGGGTCCCACTTAGGTGTTTAGGGGCACTTAATACAGTTTTTCCTTTTGTCATGTGCTGTGAAAAGCCTTAGGGACTGGAATCATTTAAACTTGTTCCCAGAAAGCCAGTACTCGGATAAAAGGAAAACAACTTGGTGTCCTTGTGATGATTAACTTCAACTCATCCCTCAGATTTCAGCTCAGTTGTCACAGTCTATGATTAAGACCCCATTATAGACTTTCATAGGACACATACATCTCCTTTGTAACATTTATCATAATTGTAATTGTCTATTTGTATAATTATTTAATAGATATCTCTGCCACTAATTAGTCTTGGCCCAACAAAGGCAGAAACAATAAAGAAGTTTTTTCACCTTTTGATCCCAAAAATGTAGCAAAGTGCTTGGCATACAGTAGCCATTCAGTAAATCACTGGGAATAAATGCACATATGGGCATATGGAAGGGGAGTTACCAGGAGTTCAGAGCTCCTCCTAGGCCATGGAAGTGATGTTACCAACTGGTAGGAAGCAACAGAGGTACCCTGGTTTGAAGCTGGGAGCTGTGTTAAGGGAAAAAATAATTCATACTGAGAATGGCACGTGACTGTGACTGAGCTGGGTTATTCTTAGGCGTGCTCATTTTCTACTCTTTCTTTTCTGCCGAACAATTGAATACTCATTTACCATTTGTTAAACTTTAGTATATTTTTGAACACCCTTGATAACTATGACTTGTAAAGAATCATTCTGTTTGTTGACAACATCAACTGGACAAATAAAAGTTAAGGTTGTTTTTAAAATCATTTGTAGTTCTTGTTTAACACTTTTTTCTTCAGGTTGTGATGTTAATCAATAAATCAATTAATTAATTTTGAAACTTTAACTTATGGAAGAAGTTATTTTCAGAATTTCTAGTATGAATTTTGTTCTAATTATTTGAAAAGTTTCTTATAATGCATCCAGGCATTGAACAATCATGAACTGTGACTATTTTTTTTTACTTAGGTATAGTATAAGGTATAGTGATAGAGACTAGTGGGGAGAATAGACAGGAATATCAGTGTAGTGTAATAAGAAATACGAATTTTAGAGGAGCCTGGGTGCTCATTTGGTTCAGCAGCAGACTCTTGATCTTGGCTCAGGTCATGACTTCAAGGTTCAGGGGATCAGGCCTCATCAGCATGGGTCCTGCTTGAAATTCTCTCTCTTCTCTCTCTTTCCCTTCACAAATAAATAAATATTTATAAAATAAATATGAATTTCATACAAGTATAACTATGATTCATGCACATAATACCATGAGAGTATATAAGTAATACCAGTCTATACCATGTTGAGGGACCAAAATGGGAACATTCTTAGGAAAGGATTCTGTTTAGAAGAGATAGTTAAGTGAATTCTTAAAGAACCACTTACAAGTCAGCTGGGAGAGAACAAAAAAGAAAAGTGATTGATTTCCTAATTTTGCTTCATCTGTGTCTTATCAACTTTTTAAAATTCTCTAGGTAATTAATAATTCAAGGTATTCATCAACCAGTTACTTTGAAATTGGCAGGGCAGAGTTCTTCTTTTTTAAATATGCAACTATGTTCTAGGGATAAAAGTAATATGAATATGCATAAAGAAGAAAAAGATACAATACCATCACTTTTATCATAACTGTATTATGATTTTCTTTGTATCATATATTTGGTATAATAGTATAATATAATTTTACATGAGGTTATGCCTTGAAAAATGCTTTATAATTTGATCCCTTCCACAAAAGCTTCTTGAACATCTTTTCTTTCAGTAAAGATAAATTTTTACCAACATTTGCCTTCCTGTATTATAGTTCACTATATTGTTTATTTATCTAATTGCTTTATGTTGGATCTTTATATTGCTTCCATTTTTTTATTATTATAAACAACATGGAATCATCATATCTTAGCTCAGCATTATTAATTCTTTTGTAAAAATTTTTTTAAAAAGATTCAAATATATTTTTCAAAAATTATGTTACATGAATAAAATATTTATAAATAATAACATAGATTAATATATAATAAAGATAATATTTCAATTAATATAAAAATAGATTCTTCAATAAATAATACCTGGACATGGCTATACATCCAGAAGAATATCAATGGACTCTTTGTTTAAATTATATATAAGGTTAATTCCAGATGAATTAAAAACTTAAATATGAAAAATAAAACATAAAAGTCTTCATTAAAAACCTAAGAAACTATATGTAAAGGCTAGTGAGGAAGAGCTTCCTAACTAAGGCTAAAATTCTAGAATCTATACTTTTGTTAAAGGTAGACATAAACATGGAAATATATGAGACAATAAATTATACCATAAACTAAGTAAAGAAAAAAAGCAAAAAACAAAGAGTAAAAATACTGTATTTAACAGAAGTTTTCATTTGGCCAAATGTATATGCATTTACGTAAAATTCATATTTATGTGTGAATGGGTTATAAATTTAAATTGAAAGATTTTCAGATGTGTAATAAAAATAATATAAGTAATATGTGAAACTGTTTAAAATGATAAAGTTTACACTTAAGTTTTACTTAAAAATATATTTAATGTTCATTTATTTTTGAGAGACAGAGAGAGACAGAGCATGATCAAGAGAGAGGCAGAGAGAGAGAGAGAGAGAGACATAGAATTTGAAGCAGGGTCCAGACTCTGAGCTTCAGCATAGACCCTGATGTGGGACTCAAATCAATAAACCGTAAGATCATAACCTGAGCTAAAGTTGGATGCTTAACTGACTGGGTGGCCCTATACTTAAATTTTTAAAACATTTCTTTTTCTACTTAGTTATTTTAAATTATCTTATTTTTATAAATTACATTTCATTATAATGAAATTATTTTTATCATCATACTTCATTACATGCAAATTGTTTATTCATGGAAACCTGTGGATAAATTCTAGTTTGGTCACATTGACCAATGATGATAGCTTTGAAAAGATTTATTTTCAATATTGAACTTTGGCTGGGCTTTGCCTTTGATAATAAGCCCATTCTACATATGATACTATAAGTGATAATTGAAAGTTATACTCAATTACATTAACCATCAAAAAAAAATAAGAAGCTTAAAGTATATTGTGACATTAAAGTTGATTTAAACTATGGTTAAAATTTTAAATACCCATTTCTTTAGAATGCAGTACTTTTGTTTTATTATTAAATAGGTTTTAAAGAAATAGTTTGGAACCATAGTAGTAGTGTTACATATCTAATGTATTATGTCAATTATTGCATGCCCTTTTCTAAAAGGTCAGCTTATTCCTTTCCAATATGGTCAGAGGAGTTTTGTCCAGCCTTGCAAAGAGTGTATATTTATTAAACTCTTACAATATTCTCTCTATATATCTGGCTACTTTGTTTGCAAGCATCACAATGATGGCAACTTATTGCTCCAATTAAAAACTTATTTTCGGGTACCTAGATGGTTCAGTTGGTTAAGCATCCAACTTCAGCTCAGGTCATGACCTCATGGTTTGTGGTCTGCTTTGGGCTCTGCACTGTCAAAGTAGAGCCTGCTTCAGGTACTGTGTCTCTCTTTCTCTCTGCCCTTCCTCGGTCCTCTCTCTGTTTTCTCTCTCTCAAAAGTAAATAAATATTTAAAAAACCCTTACTTTATAAACAACTAAATACTCCTGAATCTAGTCAACAGTGATGTATAAATCACATCCTTTTATACATGGGTGAAATATGCATATCTGTGTGTATGTGTGTGTGTGCGTGTGTGTGCGTGTATGTGTGGACATTTGGCATATACATTAATAATTATAAAATGCTGAAAACTAAGATATGATCAGTTTGTTCAAGTACATATCAAGGGCTTCTAGTGACTAAATGCATCATTTTCCCCAGTACCTGCTTCTTTTGCTTAGTGTTCTGTCTTGGTGACTGATATCATCTACCTACTTTCTAGAGTTAGAACTTTAATAACCAAATCACTGACCTTCCCCACCCTCCAATCATGACATCATTAAATCTCTGCACCCCACAACTTAATCATCAAATTGTTCAAATCTTGCAGATACTATTTCTTGAATATTTCTGCATCCTGTAATTTTCTCTCCATTCCTCATGCCATCCCCAGAGTTCAGCATCTTATCACAGAAACTTGGATTTCGGCACAATTTTCTAATTTAGTTTCCGAGTCTGCCTCAACTCCTGTGCCCTGCTATTTAAATAAACTTTCCAAAATAAAAATATGATCAAGATCTTTCTGAGTAAAATTCAGCTGTGGCTTGCCATGTTATTTGTTATAAAGCCCAGCTTCCTCATGTTAGCAGTCACAGACATTGGAGATGTATTTTCTTCTTACATATCTCTTGCCTTTTCTATTTCCATTTTGCCACAAGGGCCTTTGTCTCCAGCACCATGCATAGATGGGCAATTTCTTAAATGCAGCCTTTTATAATGCTCTAGGTTTTTACTCATGCGGGCCCACTGTGTGGTTTAAAGTGTCCTCCTACCCTAGCACCTCGGTGGCTACGTCGGTTAAGCCACCAACTCTTGATTTTGGTTCAGGTCATCATCTCAAGGTTTGTGAGATCAAGCTCCAAGTGGGGCTCTGCACTGACAAGGGGAGCTTGCTTGGGATTCTTTTTCTCTCTCTCTCTGCCCCTCCCCAGCTCGCATGTTTTCTCTCTCTCTCTCTCAAAATAAATAAATAAACATAAAAAGAAGTATCCTACTCATGCTAAATTCTCACAGTGGCCTTCACTTGACATCTTCACACAATTAGCAAACAATGCTATGGTTACAGTTCCCTTGGCTTCAACACTTGCTAAACTCTGGAAGGGAGGACCAGATCTTGTGTAATTTTTATCTTTAACACTCATCTGTCATGGAATATGTTTAATATAGTTTTTTCCATTTTATTTTATTTTCTTGTTTTATTTTGATTTATTATTTTATTTTATTTTGGAGAGAATGTTTGAGTGGCGGAGAGGGGCAAAGAAGAGAACGAGAGAATTTCAAGCAAGCTAAGTGCTCAGCGCAGAGCCCATGGTGGGGCTCAATTTCATGACCCTGGGATCATGACCCAAGCCCAAATAAAGAGTTGGTCGCTCAATGGACTGAGCCACTCAAGTGACTCAATATACATTTTCTGATGAATGAAAAGAGGCCAGATTATAAGTCCTCAAGGGGCAACTTTACTTCAGCAATCTCCTGAGAATTCATCAATTTACTTTAGATAGATGTTCCTTCTTTTGGTAACAATAGTAATCCTAGTCTCATTTTCTTTAACAAAGTATAAGAGAATATCATTAGAGATGGGCGCCTTACTGCAATTTATGCAGCTAAGAAAAGTATTACTAAAGACATTTGAATTGATAACTTCAATTCATTCCCACTAGCACTTTTAGAAATGCATGCTTTAAGATTGAGATTTCTGCAAAGATCCAAATTAAAAAAATCATGTTGCAAAGTAAATACACAAGGGAGCTTCCTGTTATCATCTCAGCAAAAGTTTCAGGATCTGTGAAGGTTACATAGTGGCAGTAAGAAAAGTGTAAAGAATCTCAAATCTTTAAAATTTAGAGAGAGCAGATCTAGGTCCATCTTTTTCATTCTTATATCATAGAAAATGCCTGGAAAAGTAAGTGCTTAGTAGACTTTTGATGAGTGAATATATGAATGAAAAAGAATGTGAAAGTTGGGAGAATATATATTTGAATGAGTGGATAAGGAAATTGAGCTCATATATTTTAAGCTATGGGGTAAAATAAATCAAATATAATATCAAAGTAAGATGGCTTGACAAATCATAACAGATCTCTATATAGACAGGAAACAGGTATAAAGAAATAAAAAAAACCTTAGAAAGAAGAGAAATAAATCTACATGTAATTTATTGTTCTAAAATTCCAAGAAAAGATAAGACGCGGATTGATTTTGGTTGAAAAGACAAAAGCAAGTGTTTACATTTTTCCTAATGGCATCTCAGATAAAACTAAATCAGCTTATTCATTTCTAGGCTACAATTGTGTGTTTTGATCTTAGTTTAGATTATGCTTACAGTCCATGAAAAACCAAACTTGGACAGAAACACAAGCGTGCTTTTTTTTCTATAATGGCTTTCTAAATTCTTTTGTGCTGATTATTTTAAAAACTACTATACAGAATAAAAGGGGGAGGGAAACAAATAGCATTATGGTTGTGATTGGATTTCAGTAGCCCTGTGATCTATCCATTATGTTTTAGTAGCCCCTGGAGTAACAAAAATTTGAATTCTAAATATCTGAAATTTAAATAAGAACTGATGCTAGATTGAATAATAAATCCCAATGCCAAAATTTAATTTTATATTGCTGCATAATTTTTATAAATCTAAATTTCATACTTATTTTAAATATAATCATTTTCCTTTGGCTAAAGAAATAGTATGAAGTCATTGTTGTGGAGGGAATAGCATAATGATTAAGTTTTGTCTTTGGTGCTGTTTTGAGATATTACCCTGGATTGCAATTGCCAGTCCATAGGGCATATGGAAATAATGTGAGTCTTCATATGAAAGATGTCCTTTCTAATGTCTGCTTCTGGAATGGTAGGGAGGAGCAAGTTTATGGTAAGTATCATATTTTCAGAGTTCAGTTTCTCTATCTTATCATCATTGTTCCTTCCTTTCCCTTCACTTGGCAGTAGATTGAGCTAGAATAACACTTGGCATTGGTGGCACTGAGGAAGGTAATAGGCTTACTTAAATGTGAATCTTCTATTATTCAAAATCACCTTTTATAATTCTTTCTAATGTTTATTTTTTATAGAGAGAAAGAGACCAAGCGTGAGTTGGAGAGGGTCAGAGAGAGAGAGGCAGGGTCCAGGCTCTGAGCTGTCAGCATGGAGCCCAACGTGTGGCTTGAACTCACAAACCAAGAGATCATGACCTGAGCTGAAGTTGAACGCTTAACCTACTGAGCCACCCAGGTGCCCCATTATTCAAACTCATCTTGAAAACAGACAAATAACATTTCTCTTCCCTGGAATACAGACAATATAAGAAGAGGGACTATATGGACTATTTCCCCAGCTCTCTAAGAATAGTGCTTGACATGTAGTTACCTTAGTGGGTATGTGCTGGTATTCCTGCCGCTCTAGTTTGAGCTGATAGAACTGACCAAGCCTAAAACTCTGGATCTGATCTTGGCACCACTATTTACCAGTACTTATCTTATCACATAATCTTTCTGAGGATCGGTTTTCTCTTCACTAAGGTGAGAATGGGGTTAGCTGCCCAGCCTCCTTCAGGAAGATCAGTTGATATGATTTACGTAATTTGGCATCACAAATTCTGAATACACAGATGTATGATACTGTTGTCCCAACACAGAAACAAACAAATAAAAACTTCTGAACCAGTTATTTGTTGCCAGTCAGCTTGCAGTTCCCTAGTCCAGATAGATTAAGACTGGGAATGTTATAGGTTGTACTCTGCAGAAATGTGATTGAAGAAGCAAGAAAGAGTACAAATCTAGGTATTCTCTACTCAACAAGTCTTTGTCTCTGGTGTGCAATCGTTATTGCTCAGAAGAAGGAATATCATCTACTATAGAAGCACAAATGAGGGATTTGGAGTATCTGGGACCTTGACCAAGATCACCATTCTTTGATTCTGTTACATTGATATTGTGTTGAAGAAATGTAGCTCTGCCATGATGAAATCTGCTTTTCAACATATAGAAAAGGCTGCAACTTTATTCATGCTAGACATGCAGCAAGGATGAATAAAGGTGCCAATGATGGCTAGGTCTCTTTAACCCATTTCAAGGTAAAGCATTATATTGTCCATAAAGAGTTGATCAATTCTGGCCCTTAGATATTAGAAATTGTCAATGGCAATACATTTTGTTGCCTACAAATTTTGTCCTCATTGTACATCCAAGAGATATAAAACATTGGTACTAAAATCTTTATTAAAAATCTATATGTAAATGTTTAATATTTATTATCACTCCTTTGACTATGCTATATTTCAAATAGCCATTTTTGGCCAACCTTCTTACTAACACAAATAAACTGTCAAGTATGGTTGACTAAGAGTGGGGAAAGGGTGAGAAATCAGATGGATGCTGCATACATTAATTTTTTCATATTTGTAACTTTTCACTTGTGTTCATTTATTTAATTGATAAGTACAATATAAATAATAAATTATTTAGTCTTTTAACTGCCATAGCCTAGCTCCAGCATGTCCAGGGCTCCCTGAAAGATGAACCAGCGCTGTTGGTTTGCACTGACCTGAGAGTCAGCTTTATTTATTGAAAAAAATGTATGGGGTACAAAACAGAAATGACAATTGCCTTAGACAGTGATTTCTGATGACAAATTCTTTGGTGTGTAAAAATTTCCCAGAACCTAGATTGATAGAAGACTCATGCATAATCTTTATCAATAGTAATTGATGTAGGTGACTTAGATGCTTATCATATGGGGAAGGAATGTATCTTTAGCATTCAAATACAAGGCAATTGTTTTTAGAATAGCAAAGGCAAAAGTTAGTTCTTTGTGATCAGGGGTCAATAGCCTGTTTTCTTGAGGAGAAGTAAAAAAACAGGTTTCTCAAGAAATGTAATATTTTCTCCTATAATCACAAAAAAAGAAATTCCTATAATAAGTTCCTTCACAAGGTGCAATAAGCATATTTTTAGCATAAGGGGACAAGTCACTCCTGATACCAGTCAACAAGGTGCCTTGGGGGTCAGTGCTCAAGGAAAAATAATTGAGTGGGGGGTAGACATCGGTCGCCATCTGACAGCCTTTCAAAGCCGCTTTACCTCACAAGGAGGGTTTTCCCCCCTTGACTTAGTGAGTTCAGAAATGTCTTCCAGCATTTAACAACTTATAACAGCTTATAAAGAGCCACAAATGCATACAATGCTATTCAACTGATACAATTGTGCTGAACTAAGGCAGAATCCTACTCATCAGAGCTCAAATTTAGGAAGGAGAAAAGGGACATTACAGTTAGTCCCGCACTTATGAACACCTCCCGAAGATACTCAATACCTGTGAATACAATGACTGTTGCTATTCTTCCTCAGCCCTCTTCCTCCATCACTTATAATCAGCGATGCTGGATGCTTCTTTACACAAAACTCTGAATTTATATTCCATCCCTTTGTGGATTGTACTTGAACAAGACTAAGGCCCTAGGAAAGCTGAAAACTGCTTACCACCACTCCTGTTGCCCAGAGGCTTTGTTCCCACACAGCCCCCCATCATTTTCCCATAACAAAGCCCCTCGTCTTTCTCCTTAGCCCTCACTCTCAGGATTCTTCACCAGGTTCACTCCGTTGTTGACTCACTCTACCCATTGTCTGTTGTCTGATTCTAACTCCTCCCCTTCACACACCCAACCCAGGTGTCATTCCCAGAAGAGCCCACCACTATTCTTGGCTCCTTTCTCCTAGAGAGCTAAAGACAGTGGCTGAGATTCAGTGGTGTTCCACTTGTAGAGTCTCTGGGGGCTTAGGGGAAGGAAGTGCGCCATTTCTTCACATTAGCGTCACACCCTGTGATAGTCTAGTGATAAAGGGGCACATGCAAAATGTGCCCTTGGAACGCCTCCCTGGGACTGATAACACGAAGGATACTGGTGGGAGTGGGTTTCTTCTCTAATATAGCATCCATGTTAGGAGCATCTGCTACATAAAAGGCACCAGGATGCATTTCAATATTCAGGTCAGCATGCCAATTCAGTAACGTTTACCTACAGCTGATCATTGCACTGGGCATCATAAGTATACAACTGAATATAGCCATTCCGGTGGGAGACCCAGAAAAATAAACAGGTAATTGCAATATAATATGTTAGGTCTAAGGTAAAGGTACAAAGAAGGTGGTTTGGAAGCCTCCAGGAGGGACAATTAACTCACTCTACATGTTTGTATCTAAGGATGCTTGAAGGAGCTGGGGCTTGGGCTGGCTGGAACTTGCTCCCATTCCTTAGGTTGACAAAATAGAAACACATAAAAAGCATGAACATGTCTACAGTTTTATTTATATAACAGTTCATCTTCCTAATATTAAAAAAGTTTTGATGGGCATATTGAGACCATAACCAACCTTTATAACATTCTTTCATGAAAATGGGGAAATACATTTGTGTTCCAAATAACTATCTTATGAGAAAATCCTTTGGGACCTAAAGCCTTTTTAGAATAAAGAGTAGCACCAAATTGTGGAAGAGATGAACAAAAATGGCAACGCTGTGTTTTTTGTAATTGGCAGTTAATACATTAAAAACACTATGAGGTTTCCATGTGAATGAGAATGTGTAATTTTACCCATTAAGGGTTCTAAACATTGGTTGGAGACATACATTTCTGAATGTACGTTTCTTGGCTTTATTATAATGGTAGTTACGAGTGAGTTGAACATCAGTTGTATACTTTGCAATGTAAAGTATCTTCAGAGAAATGAACCCCTAAGCCTCCGGAGCTTACATTCGTAGTTATATAACCTTAATTATCATATACATGAAAAAAGTTTAATCTCAGTACTTCAGGAATTCATATACAGGCCAAAAGAATGAATGGATGGAGCTGAAATAACTTGCCCCACCCCAAGAGAGATATGACAATATTTAAAAGGCCATATTTATATGAAAGGGTACTTATTGCTATTATCAATAATAAATTGAACTATGGAAGGTTAACGAGAGAGAAAGGAGTTAATACTGTGCTACTCTGTTCCTCATGATAACCCGATGAAGTAATTTTAATGATTCTTATTTAATAGGAACACTAAGGTACAGAGTAGCTAGGAAGGAGCAACATCAGGATTCTAACCCAGCACTGTCCCATTTTAACCCTACTTTTACATCACCGTGTCATATACCTTCCCTATACCTGGTTCACATTTAATAAGTTCTAGCTTAAATTATTATTTCCCAATTTTTAAACCATTAAATATCTATTTTTAAGTTTCTACTTTGTCAGTTACTCTCCTAAACTCAAAGATCAAGAACTGGCAACCATTTTATGTAAAGGGCTAGACAGCACATATTTTAGATTTGGTGGGCCATATGTTCTAGGTTGCAATGGCTCAACTAGGTAGCCAGAAAACATAGAAAATAAACAAAAGACAATCTATAAATGAATGGGTGTGATTGTGTTTCAAATTAAGTCCTGAAGAGAGAGTAAGGAACAAGGTGGACAATCAGGGTAAGTCCTTTCAGACTTTGGCTGCAGAACACACACATTCACAGAGGACCGTGTCCAGGAATCACAGACCTTTGAGGTTAGTCGAAGTGTATAATTGGGAGGGATGAATGATAGGAGATAACAGGGCCTCAGAGGTGGAGACAGCAGGTACACAGTCTGTTGGTTTTATGATGCTTGCATAAACGTAAGCCTAATGCACCTAGGACTTTGCTATAGGTCACATTCCCTTAATGGCACTTACTGCCACTATGGTTTTCCATGAAGAATTTATATGCTTTCACTTTCAACTGGTTCTGGTCCCTGTAGGAAGGCAGGGGCTGATCGCTGATTTACAGTTGCAGATACTGCCTGGCTTACAGACAAAGCAGTACCCAGATCCCCAAGAGTCACCAGGTCAGCCTTACCCCAGCTCCCAGTTTACTGCTCCATCCCTAACCTTTTACTATTGGCCTGTGGCATGTTCTTAATGTCTTTTTAAGATAACCTGGCAAGGCTTTTTCTGATTACTCTTTCTTTTTAGAAGAACCAAAACCATCTAAAAGATAAGCAGATAAAAAAATACTTGAATGCTTTTTAATTTCTCATTTAGATTTGCAAATCTATTTATGGCAAAGTCCACTTAGCAGCTATTCAGCCTTTCATCAGGATCCATTGCAGGGCAAATTGATTTTGTCCCATTCGCTAATAGCTTGCTTGCTTTAGGTCACAGAATCTGAGGGGGATGGGACTACAGAAGTGTGCTGTGAAAAATAGTAAAATATTGTGTCAAAGGAAGCAGTACTAGAATAATGAGTTTTAAAAAAGACTTTTATTCCTAAGGTCTTTGAAAAGCACAAATGAACAATGGAATAAATTAATAAGTAATTTCATTAAAATGTTCTGCTTTACATAATTAAGACTTAGATTTTATAGATTATACTTGGTTTCAATTTTGTGAGAAACCATATTCAGGAGATGAGGAAATGTTGCTATTTTGCTACAAATGCATTTCAGTCATATTTTGGAAACTCTGGGTTCAAAAACTGTTGCCATTTTATGAATAAAGATATGTGATTCTCACAGATAGATAACAATACTGTTTCCATATTACAGAGGCAAATTCTGGGCTGAAGCCATATTCAAGACCCATTTTTTTAAATGGGAAACTGCTTTTCTTTATTGAGGCCTTAGGAAGAAAATTAACTTTGGTCACATATTACCTTAAAAAAAATCCAGTTTTACATTTTCCTAAACAGGACCAAATAATCAGAGAAATAATTTCTTCTGTAAAAATTGGCCAAATTTATCAAAAATCTAACATACAATGTAATTCAAATTATGTAAAGACTGCTTGGGATCATAACATTCCAAAATGTAAGATAGTTGCAACTCCATCTTGACCAGTGTGAAGTATTTGCTCTCATGTTGCTTTGGTCCAACAGAGTAGAGCTGAATCAGTAAGAGTAAACTAAGTACCTAATCTTTCGCGAACAATTTAGATTGTTACTGGCAGCAGAATTATCCATGATGAATAGTTCTACTACAACAAAGTATAATAAC
>NC_043706.1:106275526-106471953 GCF_006229205.1 Suricata suricatta | reverse complement strand
GTGCTCAGTAGCTTGGAGTTCTTCAGCAGATTCTTCTTTCTCTGACTCTGAATCACTTTCAGAGTCATCTGCACTTTCAGGATCAGGTGAATCATCATCATCATCATCATCTCCAGCCACATCACCTTCTCCATCATGATCTTCTACCTCACTGAAGCCAAGTCCACAATGTGGTCGATATCTTCCTGATACTTTACTGTCCATATTTGCTGATACTGAGACTCCAGTTCCTCATTAATTTTCTTGTCTTCTTCCCCTGTTCGGAAGTGAGATGTTGATTTGTGATCTCCTATAACAAGACGACCAGTATGTTCTTTCTTTCCTGCGCCCATAAGTCTTAAGAACTTTTGTTTTCTTTCCTCATTGCCTAAGTCTGCTGCATCCCAATTGCTAGATCCAAGTCGCCGTTCTCTTCAACCCCGGCACCAGCAGCCTGCAACCTGCCACGGGCCCAGGCAGTGCCACTCCAGAATGCAGAGTCCCTCCAGGCCTTCCAAGACATATTTTTTGATTGTTTGTATGTGTGTTTAGTTTCCGTTATTAGGCCTTTTTGGGAGAGAATGAAATCTGATATTTGGCTCTTGAGAATTCTTCAGGATTGAGTGATAAATTGGAAAATTTGCTTTTTTAAAATACTAAATATATATATAAATAATACTAAAAAATACATTCAAATCTATTTTTTGACACTTCAAATTATTGTTCTTAAGTTGCTTATTAACCCTAAAAAGTTCCTAGTGTTATAAATGTGTGAGGGCAGTAGATTTTGTTAAGTACATTTTCTCAGGATCAGTCAAAAATTTGATAGCTAAGACTCCATTCTGTTCAATTACATTCATACATTAGGCACATCTTAATTATTAGAGCAAATTTTTTTTCTAGGGTGAGCAAAGGAAGGGAGTAGTCTTTGGAGAAATATTTTATTGTAAATATTTTGATTTAGACATTATTAGTTTTTTATGACATGTTAAAATTAAATCATATAAAGTCTACAACCTATAATAAAATTTTCTCTGAAAGCATAACATCTGTAAATGTTGATACCTTTGGCAAAAAATAAAATATGCGGTCTTTATTTACATTAATGTTTACAGGTTAAGGCATAAAGGTCAGGCTTACTTAAATATTAACTATCTGGTTAACAGACTCTAATATTGCAATATAGTGAATAAAAGGAATAATTTGGACAAATAGCTGTGTTAAATAATCTGACCTATCATTTTGTTGAAATATTTTTATGGCTTTCACCTAACTTGCAGTGTGTGTGTGTGTGTGTGTGTGTGTGTGTGTGTACGCATGTGCATGCACATGTACATATTTTAAAATACAGACATTTATATGTACATATTTCTAAACTTTTAACATTTCTATATTATTTAATATTTAATAAATATTTAATATGTCTATAACAGAAGAAAAATAATGGAGTATCACTACTGAGGCCATCATTTTAATAATTTCACCATTTCAAGTTACCTTTTGAATCAGACATTTTCTTGCCAATTTGATTAATTCAAGGCTTCATTTTATATGTCATTAAAGGGAATGCCTTAGAATAGATTAAACCTTTCACAAGATAATTTTGGTGATAAGATGGTGAAGAGACCATGTAGAATTTGTTCATAGGTCGAATTGTGCACCCTTCCTCATTATTCATAAGTTGAAGTCTTATTTCCCCAGTACCTCAGAATGTCATCACACAAATCTACCTTGGAGGTAGATTCTTCGTGGAGGCAGTGGAGCTAGTACTGGGTCCACAGCATGGACTCCAAGCCAGTATGATTGGTGTCCATACAGAAAGGGGAAAATTTTGAGATAGACTTGCATACAGTGATAATGCCATGTGAACAGGAAGCCAGCCATTTACGAGCCCAGGGGAAGATTTTGGAAGATTCTTCCATCAGGGTTCTCAAAAGACACAACATTTTGATTCTAGACTTCTGGCTTCTAGAATTGTGAAGCAAAAATTGTTATTGCTTAAGGGCACCTAATTTGTGGCTTTTTATTATGGCAGCCCTAAAAATGTGACACAGTGTTTACCTTCTTGGCAAATGACAAATTATCCTTTTACTACATTAAGTTTTGACAAACCTCACTCATCTGATCTCTTTCAGTTATTAACCAAATGGTCTTTTTTAATTTTTTTTTAAAAAGGTTATTTCTTTATTTTGAGAGGGATAGAGAGAGAGAGAGAGAGGGAGAGAGAGAGAGAGGGAGAGAGAGAGAGAGAGAGAGAGAGAGAGAGAGAGAGAGAGAGAGAGAAGGGGAGGGACAGAGAGAGAGGGAAGAGAGAATCCCACGCAGGCTCTGTGCTTGAGCAGAGCTCCATCTCATGAACTGTGAGATCATGACCTGAGCCAAAACGAAGAGTTGGAAGCTTAACTGACTGAGCCACTCAGGCACCCCTAACCAAGTGTTCTTTATGAGTCACTCTGATTTCTGTATGACTGTCTTTCCCAGGAAATCATATATGTACATGACCTATATCTCCAGAAAGTCTGATTTGTGTGATGACATTTGTTTCTCTCTAGCAGAGATGCTATAGATGCCTAAGGCAATATAATTATGATCAGTTTTAGAACTAGAATATCAGCCATTATAATTTTTTCATGCAAACTGCCTTAGCAAAACATGTTTATGATCTGATTCTTTTTATAATCTGTAGTCTTTAATAGGAGGCACAGTTAACCAGAAGTAAGATGTGGAAAAGAATCAACACTGTTTTTGTAGAACTTCCTCTAATGCTAAACTAAAGGGTTTAAAATTCAAATTTTAATATTTAATGTGTCTCCATTTTCTTATAAAATTAAAAAGGAAAGTAATTTTTAACATAAAAAATGATTTCTGTACTGTTTTCCATTTCTTTTCTCCTTTTCTAAATGGCAAGAGACACTGGATTTCAAACATCTTGTAAAGCATAACTCTAGAGCTAAGTTGCTCGGGGGAAGACTGCTTAGTAGTTTCCAAAAAAGCATGCTATAGGGCAACCACAATTTTATAAAGCTTATTTTATGGCATCTGCTCTGGCTTGGTGGTACTAATGCAGTTGTAATGCTTGAATAAGCTTAGTCAAATAAAGCTCATAGAAATGCTTACTCCATAGAAATAACTGCTCAGTGATCTAAATGTCAGAAGTACTGGTCTGTCAATAGTGAAATCCTATTCAGACAAGCTATTTGAAATGAGGGGATAGGGGATTTCACTGTTCTTTGTAACACTGACGGTCCCAACACCTGGAATAAATCCTAGACTGACTGAGGAAAGTGGATCCTCTTTCCCAGTCTCTAGCACTAGTACCAAAGTTCAGGCTACGTGGCAGTAAATACCATGTAGGTTCTTAGAGGACAGGGTCCTAGTTTTCCATTTATTTCTTACTCCTTCAGGTGCTAAGGATATGTAATTTCATCTCCAAATACTCAGTAACATGATGGCTCTCCTGCCTAGTAAAACTGAAAATGAAATGGCGAAGAGTGTGAAGGAGTTAGAAAAAGTCCAATTATTCATCACTTTGTTTATATCTTTGCTTTTTAAATTGTTTGGTCTGAGAATTATAATTGCCCAGAGACAAAGCCTTTTATTAGTTGCCAATGAGTGGCATCTTCCAGACATAAGATTTAAAATCAATATTAGATCTATTTGGACAAACAATTCAGAAGATTAAATATTAGGGACTAAGCTTTGAAACTTCGATAATGAGTAGACTTCAGAAAACTGGTTCTCTTCAACTGCCCTGTTTCAGTTTTCTTTCATTTCAAAGACTAGGATATTCGTTCCATTTTACAGATGTGTGCAGCCTTATCAGCTGTTTCTAAAACTCCACGGGGGCCTTAAAAGAAAGATTTGTATAAAGTATTATTTGTGTTTGCCTAATTGCTTGCATTTTAAAAATATGAGCATGGATACCTTAATGTTATTTTCAGAAATGCAAAAAGGAGCTTCAAGCTCATTTAGAAGTCTTTTGAAAGGCACACGGAGCTGTTTTTTTCCCCCTATAGATTAAATGATTTTAAGCAACACAGAAAATCATCTCTTTCTCTCAGTTTTTAGGCTGAATTTTCTTCATGCAATATGGGTATTTTCATCATGGGATATGTGGACCCAATCCAGAAAGGTGAAGGTTCTAACTGTACTGTTCTGATCTGTTCCAAACCTTTCAAATAGCTTAGTGGTTATGTGGGTGCAAGTTAAACAAAATATAATAATATCCTGCTATAGTAGTGCCCAGTTCTAAGTATATATCTTTTCTCACCAAAGTTATTAAATATTTTATTTGATTGATGATTTTAACAGTTCTATGGATCTGTTTTCAAATTATGGCCATAGCATTATTTCTGGAGTAACTATAGAAAGTGTCCATTTATTTTACTCATTATTAAAGTTGCACAAAAGTAAGGATACTTCACTGTAATTTTTATTCCAGAAGCCTCTTGGGTGCTCAATAAAATTAGTTATTTTATATTCTGTTATTGGTTTTATTAATATTAAATTGGTTAAGTTAATCATTATGTTCTAAATACCTTTATTCATTTACTTGCACATATGAAAAAGACGAAATTATTAAATTATCACTGCTTTTCCAAGAAATGGATGGAAATTTCCTTATAAATAGAAAACATAGTTTCAGTTTTATTTATACTTAAATATATCAAAAAACAAGCGAAGTTGATCCATGAAATAATTACCTAAAAATTCACCCAAAGAAGTAAACTTGAAAGAAATCTAGATCTTCGTTCTTAAATTTCTTCATTTCCTGAATGAAGCTGATGGGAATGTGAGAAACCCATTATTCTACGTGAGTATAGTTTTAAGCAGAAGCTTTACATGAAGTCCTTATTATTATTACTGAATGGATTTACATGCAAAGAGTATGAATACATTGCTTGCCTTTTTTTTTTTTGAGAAGGGAGAGTGTCACACTTTCTTGATGAAAATAAGGTAGAAGCTGTGTGACACCGTAGTGATAGGATTATGACTCCATAGTGTGTAAAAGCAGCAGGAGATGATTAATTCTTAAGGAATAGTTGATTTCCATGAAAATGTCTTTAAGAAAAAGAAAGTAAAAAACACACATTAGAATCAACAAATCATGGAAAGCTAATGATTTTGAAGCACTGAGTTTAGTATTTTTTTCAAATTTAACTAACATGTCATTACTCAACCTTTTTCAATTTCAGTGAGTTTGCGATTCACAGTGACAATGGGACAATTTAGTAGGAGGACTGCTGGGGCTAGGTAAAGCATTCCAATTATGCATTTTGGCCCAGGAAGAAAATGAGTCAACCCAAACATACAATTCTAGAAACTTAATTTCTCAAAGGAACTTGAATACAGTTTATAGATCTTATGTCTATCATATTCAAACCATATTTGCTAGGAACCAGAGTCTAACTTCTGTTTGCCTGAAACCAAATCCACAAAATTTGGGAGGTTTTCTGTAGATCCTATCTCCAAACTTCAAACTTATAAAATCAGACAGATGTTAAGATGGCTTGTCTCTTGCATGAAACTTCCTGCATTCATGAGGTGAACCTCACAATATGTAGCAACCTCTGACATTTTGATCTGGGCTACTTGGGCATGTACTGGTAGTAAGGGACCATGGCCACAGTTTCTATTATTTTAATATGAAATATATAGCTCTATTAAAATACTTATGCTTATTAAGCTTAAGATACATTAATATTCTTTTGAGCATTTAAAAAATAACCAAATAGAAATATGCATGCCATGGATTGAATGGTGTCATTCTCAGATCTACTTGTTGAAGCTCTAACCTCCAAGGAGATGGTATTTGGAGAAAGGTCCTTTGGGAGGTAGTCAGGTTTAGGTGGTCATGAGGGTGGAGTCCCTCAGGGCAGGATTAGTTCCCTTATAACAGGAGATGGTAGAGAGCTTGCTTGTTCTCCCTCTGCCGTATGAGGATACAGTGAGAAGGCAGCTATCTGGAAGCCAGGAGGAAAGTCCTTACCAGGATCTCACTCTGCCATCACCCTAATCTGGAATTTCTAGCTTCCAAAACTGTGAGAAAAAAATATTCTGTTAAGACATCTAGTCTGTGCTATTTTGTTATGGCACCCCCACTGACTAAGATGATGCATCATCATGCATTTGTAAGTTGACTATCAGCACTTAGGTTCATCTGTACATTTACTGTGACTGATGCGGTTGTAGAAACCTCTCCCAGATGTTGCATCTTTTGGAGGTTTAACAACTCTAATAACATTGTAGATGTTAATTCTAATTGCCTCATTAGAAAAAGCTGTTAGTTATTAATATTATATAGTAAATAGATGTTTTTCTTTCCAGTCAAAGAAATGCACATCTTTTCCTCTACCCCACTAGTCTTTTCTGTTGGAGACTGAATTACTGTGACCAGCTAAATTTCCCACTTATGAGATGCTCCTGAACAGATATTCTTTTACTTCTTTCAGCAATATATCTCTTATCTGAACATTTTCATCTGTCATAAAAACAAATTTTGTTTTTTACTTAATGTATTTCTCTGGTTAGAAGTCACTATGTACTACACATCCTTCTATATGCAGAAATATTGAGGTTATTTGGCATGGCAGTTTTTTAAAGCTGATTCCCTTTAGCAAAACTTAAGAAGCTTTTCACATGTATTGTGCATTAGGGTTTCACTGTGTAGAAAGGGCTGAATACTCCATGCTATAATAAGATAGATGAATTACTCTCAACTGAGAGCCTTGTTGAGCAACAAAAAAGGAACTATATGAAAGTCAGTATAATTTTACATCACTGTGTTTATCAAAATATAATCACAGGTAAAACCAATAGTATTTTTTTTAAAGATCAAGGAAATATCATTAGGAAGTGGACAGTTGAGGTCATTCTTTAAGAGGGGAGGTTTTGGGGTTTTTTAATAAAAATCCCACAATGCATTTTACCTGTAACGTGTTAGGAGTTCAACACATTCTGTTTCAAAAAATTAATTCTAGTTATGATATCTAATAATACACATGACCTAATTAGTTTATATATTTTCGTATAACTGAAAAGTCCAGAGATATATCTGACTCTAAACACAGCTGGCTCTGTGAACCTATTCAGTGCAGTCTGGATCCTGCCTCTTTCCATCTTGCAACAGATTCTCCAACTGGTGAGCTAGAGACTACAGGTAGACCCCACTTGCTTGCCAACCCCAGCAGAAATAGGGTCATTCATTAGTTCCACAAAATATGTGGAGGACTCTGCTTGCCCATCCCTTTCCTGTCATGGGCAAGACGATGTTCAGAATAGTTAGGCTTGTTTCAATGAACCGGTCCTGTGGCTGGAGTTTAGGTGAGGATTCACTTTCTAGTTCTACTATTAGAAAAAGAAATTCATCCATTGGAAGAGTAGGAGTGGATGGGTAGGAAGGATTGGTAGTTAATATAAACAATAAGTATATATCTGCCACCTCTGTAGGTAGATTAGATCGCCAAATTATCCTCTGAGATATTATAATGATCACATCCCAAAAATCTCAGAGAAAAGGTGGCAATTTAGGACTTCTATTGAAATTGGCAGGGGATCTGTTTCTGGTTTGAGACAAAGCTATTTTTTACCTTGAAAGAGAGTGAATACTTTGTTTTGTTAAGTGCCTAGAATCTGAATTCTTCTAAAAATTACTCTAAGTTATTTATTATGCTTTATCAACATTATCTATCAATTATCTATCTATCTATCTATCTACCTATCTACCTATCTATTTATCTATCTATATCTCAATCTAGGATTATTTTTACAAAGACTGTTTATGTGAATTGTCATCATTTACCTTGCCTTGAAAAACTATTTTTATTTCATTTATATATACTTGCAGAAAAACATAATTTAATTGTCACAGATGTCTATGTTTATGATACATAGACATTCTGCAGATACCAAGATTGAAAAAAGATTTTTTTTTCATTTCTCAACTTTATGTGCCAAGAGATCTTTTTGGCAAAATATCTCCCAATTCTTCCTTACATGTGTTTTCTGGAATACTTAAAACAATATAGTAAAGGTCATTCTTAATATAATTTCAGAATAATACATATTTTTACAATGCCATTGATAGTATATCCTTCTTTGTCCTTTGTTCTCTAATTTCTGAAGGAAAAATATTACATTGGAGTACTCCACCAACCACACCCCAGAGCATTCTGGAAGAGATTATGTCATCAGTTTCCCACAGGAATAATAATGGGCAAGTGTACTTGGCAGTTTCATCTGCTTAATACGGCACAATGAGGTTAAGTGACTTCTTTTAAAAGGCCCATGATTTACTCTTCAATGCATATCCTGTGAGACTGGTCTTGGGATTCACTTCCTAAGCAGCCACTAGTTTTACGTTATGGGGCAGTCACATGGCTTTTTAGCCAGATTCGCACTTCTTTTGAAGCTGACTCTAGCTTTCTGACAATCAAAATAATTTGTATAAAATCAGAAGCAAGGGAAAGAAAAAGTAGGCATGGAAAGTACTGTCACATACCCTAGCTGCTCTGAGATGCCGACTTGCCGGGAGCCTTGCCCAGGTCAAATTTCTCGGTAATATTTACCTCTCATTTCTTCCACCATATCAATAACTAGCTCTTGTCATCTTCAAAGTACTTCTCAAACATTAAATAATCTCAGATTACACACCCTGTTCTTCACATTTATCTTGACCAGCTGTCAGTGAAGGCAATTTATTTACCCTCAATTTTATTCCTCTTGGCTCTGTGTGGCTTCTGCAGTAAATTTGAATGCAAAATGAAAGGTACAATTTAGTGTGTTTCCATAACAAAGGAAACACATAATTTTTCCGTAAGCAGTATAACCTTCAGATTACTTTCAAATTGCTTATAGTTTTGCCTTCTGAGTTGGATCCTGGGAATATATTTTCATCCTCTTTGAGTCTTGATTAATTTTTAAGTGGAAATTTTGAGAATATGAAGGCAAAAACAAATAGAAAAGAAGTAAAAAGTCATTTAGTGTTAACTTTATCATTTTCATACATTTAAATATTGTGTTATAATGGTTTGGGCAGGATTATAAAATGAAATAAAATTTGAGATTCATTTTAATATCAATTTTTTAAATATTAAAAATCACATTTGAACACTGAATTTGCATTGCATTGCACCTGAATTTAATTTCTCATTTTTCTGAAAAAAAAATACTGTATAGAAATTCTTGTTCCTTTAAAAACTTTTTGTCTTTTAAAAATATGATTATGATTCCACTAATTTGTATCAAATCCTGATAAATTTGTTCTTTCAGCTTCAAGATACCAGGCAGGTGTGTATGAGATTGTCTACAGAAATACTGTCTAATCCACAGTTCACTGAAGTGAATCTGAAGTGCGAAAGCAATTCTTCTGGTTTTCTCTGTATAGTGGTGGTAGGACATCTCCCAGAGGTTAAAAAACTGGAGATTAGCAACATATCAACTTTCAGCTGCCCTCTCCTAAACACTTGTAATTCACTTACTCTCCTGCAAATCACTATTACAAAGGTTTGATTCACATGTAGCCCCACTCGGATCTTAAATTGCATTTCGAAGCACTCCTATCATTCATCCATTTTCAGAACTGCCATTAGAAGTGATGGGAATTTGGCACAAAAATCAATGAAAGGATATGATATGAGTTCGTTCTAATTTTCCTTCTTTGAGATCCATCTCAAGTACAGTCTGTGAAATCTGTTTTCTAAAGATATGTTTCCATCTTGCTATCAATTCAACTAAATTGAGTTCATGACCTTGGGATATGTATTCACATAGTTTTTCAGGAAAGATAGGAGATTCATCCTCACTGTTGTTAATTTCTATCTCACATCATTTCAAAATCTTAATTAAATTATTTACTGCTGATCTCCTCAACAGCTTTTTAATCTCTTAAAAATATGGGGCTAGATTTACTATTGTCACCTAAAAATGATTGTATTAGTTATGTTTGGTTATTATTAATACCTACTAATATGTACACTTGAATCTATTTTCTTTTCCCTAGTCAGTGATAGAACTTTATGGCACTTATTTTTTTATCAAGAGAAGAATAGTGCCATTTATTGATAAAGAAAAATTTAAAAAACACTTTACCAACTAGAGTATTTAATTTTAATGCAGTTTTTTATTTCTTACCCCAATAACTAAAAATTGTCATATGAACTGTATTCAAACTCTAAGCACCCCATGTACACAGCTGTTAAGGGTTTCAAAATTTGTCTTTCTTTTTTAACAAGTTCCATTAGGCTGCAAACATTTGTATTATAACAAAATAACTTTATTTGTTATAGATCTTTTCTCATAATTTTTTCATGGGGCATAACACTCTCCATTAATATGAATAAATTACAGTTTGTATCCCACTTCTGTATCACGAGAAGCAAATTAGTTGATTCAAGAAAGTCATTGAAGGAATCATGGGGTGCAGAGTTGTGAGTTTGAGCCTCACATGGGTGGAAAAGATTACTTAAAAAAAAACCAGTAAGTGGCACCTGGGTGGCTCAGTAAGTTAAGCATCTGACTGTTGATTTTGACTCAGGTCATTATCTCAAGGTTCATGGGATCAAGTGCTATGTTAGGCTCTGTGCTAACAGCAAAGAGCCTGCTTGGTATTCTCTTTCCCTCCCTCTCTGCCCTTCCCTCACTGTGCTCTCTCTCTCCCAAAATAATAAACATATTTTTTAAAAACCGTAAGAAAAAGAAGAAATAATAATATCCCATTTTGGTTCACTGAAAATATCTTAGCCTAATATATATGCTTACTAAAGAAAACAAATGCCTGCATTTATTGAAAACTTAGTCGTTCAACCTCATCTGTAGTTTCTAAGATTACTCTTGCCTTCTGGTCTTTCCTTACTATGATGGTAATGGTTGTACCAGCAGTGGAGGTGACAGTAAAGGTAATGGCAATGGTGAGGTTGATAATAATAAAAATAGTTTAGTAGTTCTTGTATTGTTATTTATTGAATAATTTGATGTAACAGGAAATTTTCCAAGCAATTGACATCAGTCATTTCTCCACCATCATAAACCTTTAAATCGAGCCTTATCAACCTCATTCCTCAGGTACAGATATTTTTCACTCAAAGGTGAGGTGTGGGAAGTTCCCAGCCAGGGAGTTAACCCCAACCTTTATTGTCTATAAAACCTATGACAGAGCTGTTTTTCTTTACTGTTTCCATGAAAAGACTGGACCTAACTAAAAGGAAGGGCTGTGCAAGGTGGAGAAAGAGGTTGGAAGATTGAAGGGAGCACCTTAATTCCACTTGGAGGCCTCCTAGAAGTACAAAGAATTCCCCTCAGTTTTAAAATTTGAAACCCTTTCAGCTATTATTTAGCACATTCTAGAAGTAATGACAATTAGTCTTTCCAGTTAGGTGAAATTTATTTTGTGCAAAGTGGCAAAGAAGTATCAAAATTTGGAATTTGCTTTTTTAGTTTGAGAATGCAATTTCAAGGTAAAAACTACAATTGATAAAAGTTAATTGTATATATTAGGAGATGATTAATAACATTTCCTTTTTATATTTAATTGTTAAATTATGGTAGATATTGTGGCCTATGTTTAAATATATGAGATACATTGTTGAGCTGTGATTCTGGCAAAAATATTGGTATTGTTAGAGATATTTTCTCTCTTTAGTATTCAATTATTTACTATATATCTGTGTGATTTGGGATTGAAAATGCTATATGAGAGTCACTTGACTTTTCTGGTTGGTTTTGAATTGTTATTAAATGTAACATGATATAGTTGCTTCAGATTTCAAGTTACCCCTAGAGTTAACTTTCTCTGAGTCCAGGATGTCAATGTAAACAGTCTTGCAAGAAGTATAAATGTATAGATATGTATAAATACATACAAATGCATATACATAGATATTTGTATATACATTATACTTATATAAAAATGTATGCATACATATGACTGTGTACGTAAAATGTGTATACAATTCTCTAAAATACTCAATGGAGGTAAAGAGAAAAGTGAACAAAAAATGGCACAAATTAAAAAATATAAAGGGAAAATATATAAAAAGCTCACTGCTAGTGTTACAAAGGATTACAAATGAAGCAGAACTTTCCTCCTACATGATTGCAAATAGTTTGAACACAGGTAATACCCAATATTGTCAAAGATAAGAAAATAGAGACTGCTGGCATGTACATTTTCAAAAATATATTAAATTTCTGGGGCATCTGGGTGGCTCAGTTGGTTAAGCCTATGACTCTTGGTTTCAATTCAGGTCATGATCGCATGGCTTCATGGATTTGAGCCACTTGGGCTCTGAGCTGATGGTGCAGCTACAGAGGCTGCTTAGGATTTTCTCTCTCTCCCTCTCTCTCTGCCCCTCCCTGACTCATTCTGTCTCTCTCAAAATTAATACATAAACTTCAAAAACAAATATACAAATTTTCAAATACATATACTCTCAAAAGATATAAAAGTGATAATGTTATTTGTCACAGAAATTCTATATTTAGGACATTTTCCTAACATAAGAATTATGAATGTGTGCCAAGAACACTTCTGCCATGTCCCAAGGTAGAAATCTTTGTGACTAAATTATGCATAGCCACAAAATGACATGTCATGCAGCCACTTAAGATATTTTATGTAATGCATGCAGCAGGCGAACATACTTAATACATATTGCCTAGAAAAAAGAGTGTGATGATGACTTTTCAAAAACAAATAAAACATATTTATATGTATATACGTGTGTACAGAAAAGTAGAGGTAAATAAAACAATATGTTAACAGTTGTTTCTGAGTGTTGAGGTTACAAGTAATTATGTACTTATCTATTTATATGCTGTTTTTAATATTTTTTTTAATTTTCTACATGTAGATTTTGAAAGCAGGAATAAAAAAGTAAATGGATATAATAAGATTCTCTCTTAGATCTTCTGTACCCCTTCACAAATAAAAATGAATGGCCTTAATAGAACAGCCAGTTATATAATTAAGCCAAGATATCCAAAAAGGTTTCATTCATTTGAGCTACTTTATGATTGATTTTGCTTCCCCTACCCCCGAGAAGATATTTTTGCTTGCATTCCAAACTAACATATGAACTTGAATAAAGGAAAAAAAACTATTAAAAAGAAAACAACTTGACTAAAAAAACCGATTGCCATTAAAGGTAGTGGATGTAGGAGGTGGTAAGGGAGAAATAAAAATGATTGAAGGTGATGACAAAGTTTGTGGCTCCCATGGTATTATTTACAGCGCTTAGGAGCAGAAGAGTGTTAATCATGAGGGCGTGTGGATTTCAGAGTGGAGGGTAACTACTGGAGTAGTGGCCAGGAGATGTGTCCCTGTCACTAAAGAGGTACGCTTTTCTATATAGAAAATGGGACAGGCAACTTAAATATATAGTATCTGTGGGGTTTTTTGGTTATCAATATTTGACATGAAGTTCTAAACTGTAGTTCTGAATGTTTGCTTAGGAAATGCATCTACTACCACCACTGTGATAGACAGCAAAAATGGATCTATGCCCAAATCCCCTGGGAAAGTGCTGAAGAGGACAGTCACAGAAGACATCGTGACAACATTCAGCTCCCCAGCAGCCTGGCTTCTGGTCATAGCTCTGATAATCACCTGGTCAGCTGTTGCTGTGGTTATGTTTGACCTAGTGGATTACAAAAACTTTTCAGGTAAGAATCATGAAATGTGGGTTTTAGATGAAAAAAAAAAAAACAACTATGTTCTCCCGAGCTGTCTTTGTTTCCCTTCATTGCATTTTAGTGTGAGAAATAAAGCTCCCCTCAAATGCTCTTGAGTGTCAATGACTTCTAGTTTCTTTTTCACCATTTCTTTTGATTCTTCTTTGTCTGCTGTTCAGGGAATTCAAATGAAACAAATTTCCATATTTGTAACACTGACCAAAAGCTGAACATTACAGTTCTATGAAGATACTGATTAAAATGTTTGGTGGAGATTTGGTTTGGGAAATGGGACTTTATCAATTTAAAACAATACGAAACCAAAGAAAAAAACTTGTGGACAAGTGGAAAATTGTGTAAAGCATTTTTAAATTCCTCTACCATCTGGCTCCAAGCTTTCTTTCCAGACATTTTCTTTGCTCCTCCCCTCAAAACATCCTATTTTGAGCTCCTGAAAATAAAGAGTGTTAAAAGGATTTTCCCATAATTACTTGTAATGAGATACTACATCTTGAGTGCCCATGTGTTCTTACGGGTTTGGAGTAAAACAAGAATAATACATGTGAGGAAAGACAGATTTTCATTATGGCCTATTCAATCTTGGAGAATGTGGTTTGTCTCTTTGTTCAAGGTATTTTAACACTTTAAAAATTATATTTGTCTATTTCCACTTCTGATATGTTCTATTGACTGTGAGTTCCTTCAGGAAGGGACTCAGTCAGGTATACAATACATTTTAAAAAAATAGATGAATGATTATACATTTCACTTTTTACCACAAGCAAAAACATTCCATTAAGCTCTTAATGTGCTCTTTAATATTTGCGCCATTCACCCCCACTCCCACTTCCTTTTTTTTCTCCAGTGGGAGTGGAATCAGTAGGAACCAGACACCATAAATACTGTAAATTACATTCTGTATAGTCGGGGATCCTCTACTTCCTAGTATGACATTTTAAATATTCATTCAGCAATTATTTATCAAGAACTCACTATGGCTATGTTAAAAGAGTTATAAGGATAAATATTGCAAAGCCATAAAACTATCCTTTGGATTTATCCTTTGGAGTGTGGTTGAGATGATTGGC
The DNA here is from genome assembly GCF_006229205.1 of Suricata suricatta. Taxonomy (NCBI): domain Eukaryota; kingdom Metazoa; phylum Chordata; class Mammalia; order Carnivora; family Herpestidae; genus Suricata; species Suricata suricatta. Next base: position 106,457,218 of record NC_043706.1, on the reverse strand, counting down.
AGCTGCCTGGAAGTGAGCATTATCTAACTGGTAGAGATAAGTTGTATATTGCCAATCAAAGAAAAACACTACTAATCCAGAACTGTGGACCTCTGCTTTAAATAAGCAATAATTTTGGTATACTATGTAATGTGGACTCTTAAAAGAATATACAATTGAAATGCCTATGATATAAAGTTATGACTTAGGATTTTAAGTGATAAACATGGTTACAACACTCTAGGCAATTTTACTTCCCTTGAGCTTCTATCAACTATGATATTTCACCTCTTCTTTCCTTTCTAGAATATCATTCATATATATTTTAGAACTAAATATGATCATACAATACAGTTCCAATAGATATATCTTTAGAATTACATATAAACCTCATATTTGTAAAGTTAGTGATTTAATAAGTCCACTATAGAAATTACTGTTGCAAGGAATATGTTCTTAATTATTTAATAAAACGAGGGGCTACCTATAATTAGACTTTCAGGTTAGATTACATAAATGTAAGACACACAATCTATGGTAGAGTTTCCTTAGACTACTGTGATTAGGTATTATGGATAACGCCTATGTTACATTTCATCTTACAAGGGAAAAAATAGCCTCTGTATTACTGCTACTTCATTTCTTCTTTCAAGGAGTGTTTATTAGGCACATCTTCTATGTGAGGCCTCCTCTCTCTGTTTCCTATATTTATTAGTGACCTAACCATTTATCCATTCCCCACATAAAAAAGCCTGCAAGTCATCTTTTAAATCTGCTGGATACCCGATCAATCACTATGCTGTTGCCAACTAACTCTCCTATGTCTCATGAACTCCCTCCCTTCTCTTGGTTACCACTGTCTCTATTATTACACTTCTGACCTTGATTCCCTGTTGAGGGGACAAATGCAATTTCCTCCTGTCTCCCTCATCTGGTATCTCCCCTTTGACATTGCTCCAAAGATATCTTCATAAAACATAAATTTTGCCAAGCATTTCCTACTGCCTAAGTACAAATTCTTTGCCATGAAATTCAAGTCCTTGGCCTACTTCTTTATTTTCATCTTGTAATTCAGGACATGCAATCTATTTTCCAGCCATAGTTACTATTGCTCTTCCTTACATTCTTTGCCTAGGACACATATGTTCTCATTTCCCCCCACTTCTGCTCATTTGGTTCTCCTGCCTCCCAACCCCCAGTAGAGCAGACAGTGTAGTAAAGTGGTTAAAAACCTGAACTCTGGTGCTGGATTTCCCTAGATCTTATACCTTTCTAGCTGTGTAATATTAGAAAAGTCATTTAGCTTCTCCTTGCCTCAATTCATCATCTATAAAGTAGGGTCAATAATAGTGTCTGTGTAATTAAATTGTTAAGAGAACTATATAAGTGGATATACTTGAAGTGCTTAAAGTGCTTAGAACAGAACCTACTTTATCACAAGTACTGTATCAATTCATATTACTAGTTGGTACCCATTCTTCCGTTTTATTGTGGGATGATTTCATCCTTAAGACCCACTTCTTGTTTTGGTGAAACATTCTCAGATTTCCTAAAAAAAATTCACTGCACTGTGTTTTCATTCCCTTAGTACCTTATGGTAACTGAACAGAGGTTAACACACTGTATTATAAATATCTTCTTTTACTTGTCTATCTCACTCAGAAACATAAACTTATCCAAGGAAGGGACTGTCTTATTCATCCCTGCACATGAGTGGCTGTCATCCAGGCACATTTCTGGTATCCATTTCCTAAAGGATATGTAGTGTTGACATTTTGATTTTGAAACAATATCTTACATTATAAAGAAAAAAGTATTTATCATAATTTTTTAATTTCATCCAGTTTTTGAGCAGCTCTAAAAATTAGTGAATACATTTAATAAAATCAGAATGAAAAAGTAATAAAACATGTTTATAACATGCAATGTTACTTGTCATATTTTATAACAGTCTTCTATGCTATATAATAAATTACCTTAAAAATAAGTGATTTAGAGGTGCCTGGGTGGCTCAGTTGGTTAAGCATCTGAGTTGGTTAAGCATCTGACTCTTGCTTTTGGCTCAGGTAATGATCTCGTGGTTTGTGAGTTCAAGCGCCAAGTTGGGCTCTGTGATGACAGTGTGGAGCCTGCTTGGGATTCTCTCTCTCTCTCTCTCTCTCTCTCTCTCTCTCTCTCTCTCTCTCTCTCTGTCCCTGCACCTCCTTCCTGTTCTCTCTTTCAAAAATAAACAAATTTAAAAGTAATAAGTGGCTCAAAACAATAATAAACATTATCTCAATCAGTTTCTGCAAGCCAAGAGTTTGGGAATGGCTTAGCTGGGTAGTTGTGGCTTAGGGTATATTTTGAGTTTGCAGTAAAGGCATAAGCTGGGGCTGCAGACATCCAAAGATTTTCTTGGGTAGTGGAACCACTGGCAAGAGGTCTCACTCATTTGGCTGTCAAGCTGATGCTGGCGTGTCTTCAAGTCACGGCAACTGACTTCCCTCAGATACAAGAGAGAACATGCAGAAGCCACAAAGCCTCTTATGACCTAGACTTGAAAATACCATTATTTCTGCAAAGTCCTTTTGGTTATACAGGTCAGCCTTATGGATTGTCCTACAAGACTACATAATGGTGTGAATAGCAGAAGGCAATGATCTTTGGAGGCCTATGTGCCTACCACATATTCTGCTTTCAGAAAATTATTTTGCCAGGCCATACATCTTTAGATAAATGCTTAGATATAAGGAAATATCATCCAATACTCTAGCTGACAAAAAGTTATTGTAATGACAACAGGTGCAAAGAGAAAGATGATATATTGGGATGACGGTCATCACGAGACCACATCTAGGAAGACAAATAATCTCTAATGAATTTGAAATGAAAAAAAATCACAGAGCTGAAATTCTACATAACAAATATATATATTCTTCAAATAAAAAAGTTCAAATACTTTTTGCTAATTAAAATATGAATGTGCAGTTTCTGAAACCAAAATAATATAAGTTCAAAGTCTGTATAATTACAGCATAAAACCTGTAACTCATAGAAACCATTGGTTTCATGAGATATATATATATATATATATATATATATGTACTCATGTTAAAATTTTTATTCCTGTTCTCCATTTAGTAAATTCTAGCCTGTCTTTTTAATGTAGATTCTTCACAGAAAAAAATCATTTTTGTCAATAAGATTGTCAAATGTAAATGGTACTCCTGTGTTGTAATGTTATTTTTAAATGGATACATTTCAAACATTTACTCAGAATTAATATTACTACAATGAGGAGTCGTTTGTATTCTATCATGTCTTTGCCATATGTATTGTTAATGTTTTAAAAACAAAGCTAGTGGTAAAAGAAAGCATACTGGAAATAACTGAGGCCAGATAGGGTAGCTGTCCCTGGGTTCTAAATTATTCTCTGGCATTTTAGAAAAGTAAGTAAATGCTTTTAAGACATTAAAAATTGTTCATAGAGAAATGAAAATCCATTTTCATAAGCAAAATACTATATTGGATTGTGAAGAATGATTTTCCTCTAGGCCAATCTTCACAATTCCTATTTTTCTGAATTTGATTTGATTTACCTAAATAATGTACTGGTGAGGGATATGTGGAACTGGCCTTTATGTGCTTCTTTCAGAAGACTTGAGTTCACTCTACAACTTACGACCTATAAGCTAACATGACTAGGAACTTATGTTCCCTTGTTTGTCAAATGGAAATAAGCACTTTGCTTTCTAGTCTGCAAAATTTGTGACTTTCTTCTTCTTATCAAATGAGACAAATTTTAGGACATCAACAAACCAGAAACTAGAAAGGATATTTCACCTACCCTTCATTTCTTCCTACATATAAAGTACAAATACTGTGCAAAAATAATATGACATATCTGTCATAGGTTTTGATCAGAATAGAATCACTATGAGTGATATAAAACAGATTTAGTGTATGGCTCCTGCATTTCAGGGAGCTGATAAGCAGTCTACATGAGGCTATTGCCATGCATCTGGCACTAGGTCATGAGTTCGTAGAGTGGAAGTTGGTATAGCAGAGGAAAAATATCTTGTTTAATGTAAGTTTTATGAGACACAAGAGCCTTCATAAAGAAAGAAAGACCTTAAGATGTAGTTAAGCCTGAACATTTTTATGCGAGGCTTGATGAAAAGTGGAAAGTGGTGGAAAAGTATGACAGGATAAAAAGGGTACGAGCCAAGTGTTGTAAATTGAGGGAAAGAGCAAGGGCTGTTCATTCACATTGCGCTGGGCATCTTGGTAATAACTCCCGTCCGCTGGGTTTAGGGAGAACACCTTTCTCATGAGAGTTTTATGGCCTGCTTCGGGGCAATATCAGAAAGTCTTTTTTTTTGCACATGTCATTTCTCAAATTCTTTCAGCTGAAAGTATTTAATATGCCAAGGTGCCATGTTTGGGGTATTGTGTCCTGAACCCTCTCAATGGAAAGGGCAGATGGAAATAGAGTAGGAGAGACTGAGAACCAACTGGAACTGACAAAGACAAAGTAGATCCCTCATTTGACCCTCACCACCTCAAATTACGATGATGTGGGTGAGCTGTAAGATAAATTAGTGCCTTCCACTATGCAATGGCACAAGCACCTGGCCAGGATTTGGAGGTGCTGGAGGAGGCGATCCAGAGGGGACTGAAGAGCATGCCGCCGGCTGCTGCCACATGTCAAGGTCAGCCAGCACATAGGTGGTAATGTGCTTGAGCTGCAACAGCACCTGCCCTACTCCAACCTTCAGAGAATAAGCAATGGTTATTACTTCTTTCTTACCTTTTAAAGCTCATGCAAATTTCTCCTGTGCCCAACTGTTACTTGGACCTTACACATAAGGGAATTCTGGGAAATATTACTCTCATTTAGCAATTTTAGAGCATACAAAGCCACCACATAGGACAACTGTACAATTTATCATCCAAAACAGGACACTTGTGAGAGTGAAACGGAACGCTGTTAATATTTATCTCAGGGCACAAACCAGGATGTCTGATCACCCAGATATTATTCATCTTGCCTTTACTTTTCTTCTGGAAGATGAAAGGCTTCAGAAAAAATAGGTTGGGAGTCTGGAAAGGGTTGGTTAGTGCAGGGCAATGTTGCTTTCTTATTAATTGAACCGAGAGGGTCACAAATGTTACTGGAGACCTCGCCCCCAAGCGTCTGCAGACACAGCCAGGAAGCTCCTCCAGAGAGCAGAGGGGTGCCCTGATGACTTAATAACTCATTCAGTATCAAAATTTGTGGCCTTGCCTGAAATTCTTTACAAACTTGTTTGCCTTATTTATAAAGGGACAACTTGCTCTCTAAACATGCTAAGCGAAATAAGTCAGGCAGAGAAGAACAGATACCATATGTTTGCACTCATAGGTCTAACAGGAAAACAGGAGAAACCTAATGGAGGACCAGGGGGTGGGGAAGAGAGAAAGAGACTTGGGGAGAGAGAGGGATGCAAAACTTGAGAGACTATTGAATGCTGAAAAGGAACTCAGGGATGAAGGGGAAGGGGGAGGGGGGAAAGAAGTGGTGGTGATAGAGGAGGGCACTTATGGGGAAGAGCACTGGGTGTAGTATGGAAACTAATTTGACAATAAACTATTTAAAATAAATATGTAAAAATCTAAACAGTAAATGCAAAATTAGGGTTTCTAAAGAGATTATTGCAAATTTAGGCACTCGTGGATAATAATGATTTTTCTCTAGGTCAGAAGGTACAGGAATAAATTGTAGTAACTCCTGGCTTTTCTCGCCTAAGAACAAGGGTTATAATTTATTAGCATCCTCATCCATAAAAAGGAAAAATCATTATACTATACCAGGAGGTCTCAAAGAAGCACATTTGGTAATTTTTGCATGCATTCCACATACTTATTTCAAAACAATTTTGTAAAAATTAGATAAGATAATCTATGTAAAACGTACGTGCCTGGCACATATGAAGCACTCATTAAGCCTAACTTGAATTTGAATCTTATTACCAAGAAGTAAGATCAGTAATCTGAGAAGAAAGCCAGCAAGGACATGATGGTAAGAAGCATCAATTTCTTATGAAAGTCTTGCAGACATCTCCTGATGTGCCTTTTAAATAGATTTTCTAATGAGGTGTGCCATTTATCCACTGCTCTTGGAAATTAATTTCCCTGATTTTTTTTTCCTGGCACTTAGCCCAGTTAAGCAGGTGCACTGTTTGTCAGGCTGTGAGTTTAGAGGAGTAAAATGATTCAGGGAAGACCCATAGCCAATCAGAATGTATAAATTTAACATTTAATAGTTATGTATATATGGATATTTATGTCTGTGTATAGAGATGTCTGTGTGACTGTCTGTATATGAATATGTTATCACATTTTAGGAGACCTGAAAAACTGAGAAACCAAACGCAACACTTTAGACTTTATCAGTTCTTATATGCATTGAGTCTTCAAGTATAGTTGACATTTTGTGTGCTTCTTATTCTGATTCAAGTCTTATTTTAATTACCAATTTTCTGTTCAATGTCCCCAAATTACCAATTTTCTGTTCTTGGTCACTATATCTAATGGACACGTTTCATTACTCACATCCAGTCTGCTTATAAACACCTCAAGGAAGCAGGAATTTTCAGATTTGAGTGGTTTATGGATCCTAATCAAAGTTTATTGATTTTTCATAAAATGAGGGAAAAGATAAAGCAAAATTTATTTGTTTTAAAGAGGTGTTCCTAATTTTATTGTTCCTACATTTTTGGACTTAAAATTCTCTTCAGAAATGATGATAATGACAGACATTATTTCTGTCACTGTTTTTAAATGGCATTCTTCTATAAAATAAAAAGTTGGCAATTTAATGTTGGGTTCCAGGCTTTTGCTGGTGGTGAATTTCAATAATAAAAAAAAAAATCTGAAAGTTTGATACCAGTGCTCTATACCACTCATTTGAACTTTACCAAGTGAGGCTTTATGTTAGATTTATAAATTTACACATAGAGATGGTTATAATTACAAATCATACATTCTATTAATATTCCACTTTTTGATGAATCTGCTGTTATGCATCTAGAAGTGCTCTACTTAAATTCACTTCCTTAGAAAATCCTTTCCTGGACTTTTAATGTAAATCAAGACACTTTATCATACTTCTTCATTATTATATTATTTACTCTTTATTCATAGTATATATTTACAAGTTGTATATATTTAATTGGGTTTGATTATTTAAAATCTCTCTTCTCTATTGACCTGTTAGATCTGTAAGAAAATGACTTTATTTTATTTGCTTTATTTTTCAAGTGCTTAGATGTGAGATGAGCTCAATAAACATTTGAATTAATGTTGAGGTAAAAGAATGGATGAATAAATAAGTAAATACATAAAGGAAAAGGTAGTTGCACTCTGAATGCTGAGTAATAAGCATAGTATTTCTTTATAAAATATTAGTTTATGATAATACTGATAATATTAGTATTCACAATTAAAATAGTTTTTAAACCTCTATTTCCTTGATTGGATTTTAAGCATCTAAAAGGTAAGGATTATTTTATTCATCTTGATAATCCTGTTGCCCTGTTTACTGACTGACACGTATTGTTCAATAAAACTTGTATGATCTAAACAGAAGTTAGATCAGTAGCTGTGTAATCTTGGGGAATTTATTTCTCTTTGCCTCAGTTTCACTCTCCGTAGGTAATAATAGTACCTGATTCATATGGTTCTGTGAACACTGAATAAGTTAATACATACAAAATACTTGGTATTTTGAATGGCACATAGTCATTGTTAGATAGATTGTAGTTAGTATCATTTTAATTTATTCTTCATGACCTTAAGCATATTTCAATGTTTCAAAAAGATGAATAGGCATATTTCAAAAAGACGAATTGACTACTTGGTTTCCAATTTTTAAATATCATGTGAATATACATAGATTCCAGCAATTACACTAAAGAAATCCAATGATTAAAGTACTCTATTTTATTTTAACATTGAGGAAATGTTCTAGTCATTCTGAAATGGTTTGTTACTCTCATATGATATAGTAAGCACATAATTCATGGCACTACATACTACATTTTAATGTAGTACAAAGAAATTCAGAATTATTTACTCAGCTAACACTGAGCAATAGAATAGCTAAAGACACTACATAATTCAGCTGAGAGTTTCCAAAATGAAACCTTGACTGACCAAACACATGTTTATGAAGTAATTATTCTAGATATGCTAATTGCCAAATTAATCCCAAATCTAATATCTCTCTTCTCCACTGGTCTGTTAAGTTTGTAATATAATGATCCAAGTAAGTCATCCAATTGGAGTATTGTGACATTTCGACTATTCTTATGCTACCAGGAAATTAATTCCCCTGAATGTTAGCTTGGAAATAAATCAATGGAAATCTGTAAATATACTGAAAATTTGCTTTTCCATTATGTATTAATATTGTAGCATTAGAACTGTGTTGATAGTTAAGATACGCTTTTTTAAAAATGAAGAAAGTGAAGTGTCTTTTCAATCAATATGATAACATCCACACCAATGCTCATTTATAAAAGTATAATAAGATTCTTTCATTTTACTTAGATAATTGACATGGGTAAATGATGCCAGAAGTTGGTTGCAATTTTGTCTCAGAATATAAAATGTGCTTTACCTGACATGGGTCTAGCTCCAGTAGGCTGGAAGTATTCCAAGCTTAAACATTTGCAACACGGTTTTGCCAGCAAAATTTGGATTATTCGGGTCATGTTGGGAAAGAAAGGTGAAATGTACATCTATATGCATTCACTAATTTTGCTTATTGCCTGAAAAAGTTACAGTTGAAGAATAGCAAAGAATAACTTGAAAAATTGCCATGAAACTATTAAGTATTGAAATAACCACATAATTTCAACCAAGTTGCCTGTCTTTAATTTCATTAGGGTTCCATACAAGTGCACGTTTCTAAAATACTGAAGTCAGTTAATAGAAAAGATGAGTCTGGGAAATTTTGAATTGAGAAAATGTTAAAAAGCAGAAGGAAAATGCCCATGCCTCAGATGTTGAATGACAAGGATTGGAGCTACACTATGACTATTCAAATGTATATTAGAAAAGTGACAGTCATTTCCTTGTGCAGTCAATAAAACAATTAGCTTACCAAAAGTGCTTTTCAGGATCCTAGTTTTTCTTTGGTTTAAAAGCAGCTAAATATCCAACATCTGCAAGTATTTTATTTTTTCAAAATTGTAAATCACATGAGTTTTATCTTTTAGAATCTGATGTACATCAAAAGCTTTGTGTCTGCCCTTTATTATTTTATTTATTACATGACTCCCACTAAAAAAGATAGAAGTCCTGATCATTGTAATCTACAGGTAGTATCCAGAGATCTGAGGGAGAGCAGTGCAAGGAAAAGGAAACTATGAGACAGAGAGGAAGAGAAAAGAGGAATGGAGAGAGAATTACAATGGTTTCGGAAAATATATCTAGGATGTTGAAAGATATAAACTGAGGAACACTCAAAATTTTAAGAATGAGAAAAAGTTAGTTTGAACCAAGCAGCATCACACAAAAAGTGTTTATAAGAGCTGCACCTACAGGAGTTAAGGGAAAGACTTTTCTAGAGAGAAATGGAACCAAAGAAAGGAAATTATTTGATTGGCTACAGCTAAGCATTTGCCTTATTTGGGAAAGGCTGGCTGACTGTTATTGGTTGTCCTTTGGTTTTGATTTCTTAACCTTGGGGCATTTGTAGCCTTAGGTTTTGGTTTGATACATTGGCTGCTAATACATTAGAACCACTTCAGTCTAATGGCCTCCTTGTTTAATTAATTCAAAAGGGAAGTACAAGTTATTGCTGCAGGAAGATTTGGCTTTTAAAAAGGACTCATTACTTTCAAGGGAGTGTGTGTACCTGGGTGTGTAGGAGAGAGAAGAGTTTCATGAAGGGGTGTTTTCAATGTTGATATATCTAAATGTTGCTGGATGCAAATGCCATCTCCATCCTGGATCATCCAAATCTCCCCTTCTATTCCCTCCTTATCCATGGGTATTGATGAATTTTCTGACTTGGGAAAAGAAATCTCCCTCACTTCCAATATGCCTATTTGTATACAACCCTTTTTGTTTCTGTCTATCTAGCCAAATCCCTCTGTTAGGAGATGTTCTGACACTATTCTATCACTCTGCTGAAAAGTCTCAAATACATACTTGACTTTTTCATGAATACATTGAAAAAAATGAACAAATTGTGATCTTGAGTATGAGCAAATTGCACACTAAACATCTTCATCTTGGTTAAATGTTCAGCATTAGAACTGTTGACAGCCATTTTCTTATTAAAACCTTATCTTTTTATGATATTTATAACTCTCTTCTTTGGCATCATTGGCTTCTTGTCCTTGTCAGACAATATCCCTTATTCCATTGCTTCAGTTACAATGACTTTGCACTACCCCAAAAGTGATAAGCAAACTGTCATCATATTTAGCCTATTTATCTTTACTATATGGTTCTCAATCTAATAATAGGATCGATCTTCTAAAATGACTAGATGGTAAGATTGAGAGAAAAAAAGCAGTGACACAATTCTAAATAATCAAAGCATGAAAGATGAGTTTTAAGACAATGACTTAAATGACACTACATGGGGGTCAGTAAGATTATTTTCAGTCTGAAGGAAAAATTTACCTCATAAGTATTTTCATTCTCCCCATCCTTAACCTCATTCTCTCTCCAATTTTTCTAATTGCATAAGGATATTCAGTTCGCCAGCAAACCCAAGATCCCTAACTGAGCTAGTTTATATTTCTTTCCATGCTTGCTTCCTAGAGTCTAAATCCAGTTCATTTTCCAATTTTTTAAGTCAGAAACATGATATTCCTTGTAAACTTTTTGCTTTCCCCACATCCATAAACTCTCAAATACCAAAAATAACTCATTTAATATTTAAACATTTTTTGGTTCTGTTCTCTACTCTGTGTCTTATCTCTAGAACTCCTGCCTTATTTCCCCAAGATTGTTGCAGTGAGCCACCTATTTCCTTTTTGTCTATAATCTTGTCTTTGCTTCCTTTTCATTGAGGCCAGAATGAAAATTGAAAATCTTTTAAATTATTATTCTCTTATTTAAACTTTTAGATGTCTTCCTTTAGAATATAAGTATGCATGTTGTTCTGATACCTTGGTTCTCACCTTGTTGGCATTGGACGGCAGCTCTTCTTTCCCATCTTGGCCTTGCTGCATATTAGCATGATGAGGGCGGTAGCTTCTTTTCTTTAAAGAGGGAGGTATGGAGATGATAGAACTGACGCAATTTCCAGTTTGTTCTCATGAATTTTATCCCATCTTTGGAAGCTTCAGATTTCCTTGCTCCCTCTACTTTATGTCCATATTTTCATCCCAAGTGACTCTTTTGCCTTCAGATCCCAACTCCATCTGCATGAGTAAAGATCTCCTAGAGAGGTTAATATTAGAAGTACTGAGGGAATCTCATGAATCCATCTTTTCATTTCACCATTTATGAGAAGTCTTCTTTGATGACACAGATAAAAAAAATTCAAGGGAATTTCAACCTTATGTTGAAAATCTAGTTGGAGGAAAATTACTCAGAGAAACTTGGTTTTGAAGTTACATGATTTATGTAATTCAAGGAAGGTGACTATATACAACTTTTTAAACACCCTAATTTTAAAGTATAACATATATTATTGAGTATGGCAATATCATGGTTATTATCCAATTTGTGAAAACATGCATTTAACCAGAGCAAAATGAACGTTCATCAGATTCTTTTCTTTATTGAAGCATCTGAGAGATGCTCTATAGAAATATCTTGTACTTGATAACTTAATTATCCAGTCCTAAATGGACTGTCCTAATATTTATATTTCTTGCTAAATTATAAAGTGTTAATTAAATATAAAAATTATTGTAAAGTACATATTTAATTTCAAGAAATTTTTCAATGTAGCTTGAATTCCACATTTTTGTCCATACAAGGATCCTTGAAATGATATTATATACTGCAGCTAAAGTTATCCAATGCAGAGTATATATTATTGCATCTGAATTTACTTTTCATCGGCCTCCACATCTACATTTTATTATTATTTTTGTCTTTGCTTCTTCCAAATCTCTATTAGTTAGCCAGGTTCACTTCAATTAACTCTTTAGGGGAAATCTACTACTATATGTGGATTTAAAAAGAAAATATTAAGAAATGAACCTCTCTTTATTTCTTTGTTAGAAAAGCTATTTTTAAAGTAAATCTATTTTAGGGCTACAAATTATCACTATCCTGTTTACTATAAATTTGCTTCTCAGATACCAAAATAACAAGTGTTGTTTCTGGAACTGAAGCAATCTTACGTAAATATAGCTGTCCTTCAGGAATTTTTCAAGATAATTAATGGGAAGATTTAGAATTCCAGTTAGTGTGCCTTTTACAGACTTCCATTGGCAGGATATAAATATACCTCAGAGATTCACTATGGAGGAATAAAGGCATTGTGTCAAACAAACATTTCTTTAATTCCTGACTTCCTTGGATGTCCTTCCTTTCCTATTTTTCTCATATTGGCTTTACTTTCAATTTGAAATGAAATAGAGAATAAGACAATAAACTCATGGGATAAAAAAAGGCATATAAATGAGTATAGGAGATTGAAATCCCCTCCACTGAAATGATAAAAATTAAAGATGGCAGTTCTGATATCATTGAGTTCCACCACATTTGTTCAAGGTAAATGGTCTAACCCATGAGAAATTGTTTGACAGGTGCTTCCAGACTGATCCTAAAATGCTTTAGCGTACAATGTCTTGAGTAAACATCCCTTTGATGAAGACACCGGCCTTAATAAGTAGATATAAAAGCATATATTGTTGTTTGTTACTTCTTAAGTATCTATACTTACCATTGTCAATGCTGAAAACTCCGGGGTCTGAAGACTCAGGGCTATTAAGTTCACTGTGAGTACTTTTCATTTCAAATGTTCTCTGGTTAGAAATAAACTAAATTAAATCAGCATTTCAACCTTATATCCTTAGGAAATTGTTGACTATTATAAATGATGCCAAACCTCAAATCCAAAATGTTTTATAAAAATTTGTACTCTCTCAGCTTCGTTTCTGTGTATGAGAAGCCCAGGAACACTGCGGTGACAGCCATTGCTTTTTGCAGACTCTGACACAACATGTATATATTCTTGTTATCTTTTTGCTTGTTTTTTCTACTTATGTCACCATTCTTCCTATCGTGGGGGTATCATGGGAATGAGAAAATACAGTTGAAGCCTTGTTTGGGACTGCTTAAGTTCTAGGGAATTCTGTTTACCTTGAACAAAGCCTAAGTAATTTCACAGTACTTCAAGCAAGAATTGTCCTGTAACTTAGAGCATATTAAATGATGCATAATTTGTTAATATTTTTCTTCATCAAATTTTCATCAAACAAAAGTATTCTAGCACTTATCTGCAACAAGAATGGAGAAACCAGTTGCTTAAAAATCATAATTTTTTAAGCTCTGGATAATTACCACTATATATTTTCACAGTATTCCTCACATATCAAAACTAGAAACACCAGGGGTGCCTGGGTGGCTCAGTCGGTTAAGCATCCGGCTTCAGCTCAGGTCAGATTTCACAGTTCGTGGGTTCGAGCCCCGCGTCGGGCTCTGTGCTGACAGCTAGCTCAGAGCCTGGAGCCTGTTTCGAATTCTGTGTCTCCCTCTCTCTCTGACCCTCCCCTGCTTCAGCTGTCTCTCTCTGTCTCTCAAAAAATAAAATAAAAAGCAATAAAAAAAATTAAAAAAAAATTAGAAACACCTGTATAGCAATCCCATAAATGGCAGCACTGTGTCAATTATATTACACTTAAGGTAGGATACTGTACACAGTAAGTCCTAAGTAATTGTCTTGAAAAAAGACTATTTACTAGTCAATTTCATTCGGGTACTATTATGTGCAAGGTACAAACATCAACATACATACAATTTGATTTTTTCCTAATTAGGGTAGCATTTGTGACACTTTTGAAAGTTCTTACCTCAGTTTGGATCCATATATTTATATGTGAATATTTCCTTGGAGGTAAGGGGCAATCACTAGTTCTTTCATGAGTCCTGATAAAAGCAGTTTTTGGTTTTCAACAGCACTGCCAAGGTTTCCTGTGAGGATGTAGTGACTAAATGATCACAAAACAATATTTGCAACAGCTTACATTCATGAAACATCATCATATGTTTGAGTTAAATGGCACAGAAAATTGAATTAATAATTACCTAATATTCACTATATCCTTTATTCTACTTTAGGTACTTTATACCAAGGAGTTTATGTACAATGAGTTTGAGTGAAGTGCAATAAGCACCATCTGGTGTGGGCAGAGACTGAAGGTCAAAGGGTCAGAAGATGCGTGAGATTTCAGTTTGCTCACCATCCTGTGGAATGGTTCAGACAGATGCAGATGGGCAAACCTACCCCACATCTGACTTACTCTTTCCTTTGATAAGATATACATAAGGGTAGTCTTATCATTTGCTGGGGGGGGGGTAAAGAATAATTCATTTGTGAATGAATTTCACACCCTCACAATTTAGGACCCAGACATCCATGGGGATACTGGATATGACTGTGGTGCAGCATTTGGAGACCTTAATGGAAGCAGAGATCACACACAGCACTTGCTGCTACAGGGGAAAGAGGCCGCTGCCCCAGCAGCAAACTGCAAAGAACCTTTGGTGCATTCAAGAGAAAAGACAATCGTGCTTGTGTCTTCACATTGGCATTTATTAATTCACAGGCACGGTAACTGTGTGCTTTGAATGTATTATCTCATGTAATAATCATAATAAGCTTGTGAGGTATTTTTACTCTTATTGTCATTTTATAGTTCAGCAAGCTGAGGCACAGAAATAAACATTTGTGTTTCCCACTTTATAATACTGTTTGCCAGAAGTGGGTATAGTACAGAAAACAGGCATGAAGGGGTGACTTTAGAATTATGACTTTGGAAAACCATAGGCTTTGATGAATTTTGTAGACATGGCAAAAGTTAATCTTCTCAACATCATACAGCATGCATCCATGGGGGCAAGCACTAGGACTAGTGTAAGGTTAGTGAAGCAGTCACCTTGGGTGGAAAATGGAAGGGCTCCAAACACACTCAGTAATTCAGATGCATGAAATTTTTGTGCAATATTTAAAATTTCAAAATTAATGCAAAAATCTATGATGAACAAAGTATCAAATTTTAAATAAAGACAGGATTATTGTGACTGATTTTCCCTTCTGTCTCTGACTCTAATATGGCCTGGCAGGGCAACAGATGGGAGGCATGAACTTGAATTCTGTCAGTCTGAGGTCAGAGCCCTAGGTTGTAACCGTTACTTGCTGATGTTTGTCAGGATTTGGAAGATAAGAAGAGTCAAATATAACTTAAGGAATGTAAGACTCATGATCAAAGATAATGGCAAAATTATGGAGCTGGTTCTTTAGGAGGAAAACAGAAAATGACTAATTTAATTTCTCATGTAGATTCCCACTTAAAAATGTTAAGTATCTGTGTGGTTTGGCTTCAAAGACAGAAGACCAATAAAAATATTATTTAACTTTAAACTTTTCTTTGCCTCTCTTGCCTCTCTTGGTACTCTTTTATCAGTGCCAAAAATCCAATTCCTGATCATAAGGAGCCTAGAGCAGTTTCCCCCACATATGGTGTATTATTTCTCTGTAAAAAATGTAAGATACAGTTAAGAGTGACTTGAACACTGAGACACGTTTCTTTTCTCCTATAACAGAAGCCCTGGAAGTAGAATGATTATTCCAAGATTGGATAATTCAACACCTCAGCAATGTCATATGGACATGAGTTCTTGCATTTTTAACCTTTGCCTTCCTCAGTGAGTCACCTACTGTCTTTATGGTTATAAGGTAGCTACCGCAGCCCTGAGCATTATGTTCTCATGCACCAAAGTCCTTGTTTCTCCTTTTAACATCAAGAAAACCCTCTCATCCAATATTGGTTCTGACTCCAGAACCAATTGTGAATTCATAGTTTTGTTTGTTCATAGACATATAGCATGGTAGGTAAGAGTCACGCTCTGAAGGGTGCGAAATCTGGCTCCATCACAATAACTATGTAACCTTAGGCATCTTATTTATATTCTCTAGACTTCAGTTTTCTTATTTAAAATATATAATAGAGCTACATCATTGGGTTATTGAAAGAAAAATATAGGTTAATATACATATAGTTCTTCAAGTAGTTTCTGGTGGGTAAAATCCACTCTACTTAAAGTGTTAGCTACTATTATTTTTATGATGATCCTCAATGTAATATATTTAATTTAACTCATGGAAACATGAGAGGTAAGAAAATGTTATTAAAAAGAACATCAATAAAAGATTTAGTTGTATAATATTATTCCCATTATATAATTTGGGTGTAATATCTGAAAAAAAGAATATGAATCACCTTGAGGACTACTATCTTATTTACATATACCTATAATCTGTATATCTATATGCATATCAATATCTATGTTTTAAAGTTGTTCACATAGCTAATTAATTGCTGTTCTCAAGCCAGCACACTGACTTCATGAAAACATCCTGATTTGATGATTTTAGAACCAGGCAATATACATGTCTGCAGAGTTATATAGTGGATTTAAGCATAAGGATAATTAAACTTACATCTATTTTGTTGGATTTTATTGTTAGGTTCCTCAGCAAACATTTAGAAAAAAGGGAAATGGGGAAATGGTCTCAATATATTCAGATCATAAAAATCCCATTTGCAGTATTCTTCCATTAGATATAAAATATACTAGTGCTAAAATATACATTTAACGGTGCCATTACAATCCAGTTCCTTATATATAATTCTTTAAAATTTTTCAGTTGCAATTATAAAATTCCGCTTCATTTCCTTTCTCTAAGGCTTAATCTCACCATTCAGACTACCATATATTGCTCACGCGAAACTCTCCAGAATGCAGTAAAATAAGGTCCAAAGAGTAAAGTTACCCTGTCATTGAATCACAGAGATAAGTTCTTCTGAAACCAACATTTTGTAACCTGGCCTCCTTGGATGAGCTGTGAATCCCCTGAAATAGAACATATAATTTAAAAGTTCCCCAGAATTCCCTTCTCTTGTATCACTTTCCCCCTTTCTAATATATGTGCTGCCTGAGCAAGCATACCCTTTTCCCTTTTCCGTGGGATCTTCCCCACCAGCATAACATGGAATATTCTTCCATTTTAACAATGTTAACAACAGAAAATCCACTAAGATGCTAGTTCTCTTTAAACATTGCCCAAACTCTTGTTGTTTACTTTTGATAAAATGTACTTACCACCTCTAAATTCTTCCCATTTGGTCTTGGATGCATTCCACTAAACTGGCACTTTGAAGGTCACCAAAGACATCCTAGACATTAAATCTAAAGGTTTATTCTCTATGTTTCAAAGTCTATTCTCAGTCTTCATCTTGCCTGACCTATCAGCAGCATGTGCCAGTTGATCATTGTATCCTCCACAAGACAATTTCCTCATTTGACATCTAGGACGTTACACTCTCTTTTTTTCTGCCTCTCTCTCTCTCTCTCTCTCTCTCTCTCTCTCTCTCTCTCTCTCTCTCACTCTCGCTCTTACTCTCGCTCTCTCTCTCTCGATGTATGTGTGTATATCTCTGTCTCTGTCTTTCTCATCTCTCTTTATCATAAGCAATTGCTGTTGTCTTTCTGACTGGTGTCTGTCTTCCAAATGTTGAAGTGCTCCTGGGTCCACTTTCTTGGTGACTTCGTTCAGCATCATGATTTTGAACACCTTTTATCCTCCACTGAACTCCCAGATTTCTGTCTTCAGTTAGGACTTCTCTTTTGTAGGTCATATTGAGTTATAAAAATGTCTACATCTTCATGTAGATGTTAATAGGCAAGGTGAGTGTGACAAATCTAAAACTCAGTTACTTGTATACTATCCCAATAAAGCCCCGTTTCTCTCCAGACGTCCCCATTTCAGCACATGACATTTTCATCCTTTCAGTTTTTAATGCCACAAACCTTGAAGTTATCCTGTACCTGTCTCTTTTTCTCACACCCAAGAGCCAACTGTAAGCTTATATTATTACTTCTATCTTTTAAATGCATTCAGCTGATCACAGTACATGACACCCACAATCATCCTGATAGAAATCACCATCATAATTCTCCCTGATTATTTCATTTGGATCCTTATTTCATTTGATCTCCTCATTTCAAGCCTTGCATTCTTTGAATCCTCAACACAGCAAATGAAGTTACACAAGTCAAATCATGTCATCCCTTTGTTCAAACCTTCCAGTGACTTCTCTCTGTCAGAACAAAAGCTTAATTTTACAGTACTTAAACTTTAGATACTATAATATGTTGGTATAATTGTAGTTTTTTAATATATCAAATGGAAAAGAATCTCTGAGAAGCTAAAACTTTTTTAAATTAAGGAAAATAGGAAGAGGTGGGTGGGGGGATGGGCTACATGAATGATGGCTATGAAAGGGGGCACTTGTATTAGTGGTATCTGTTGTATATAAGAGATGAATCACCAAATTTTACTCCTGAAAATGATATTGCACTGTATGTGGGCTAAATAAACTTTAAATAAAAATAAATAAAACTAAGGAAAACAAATCTAAAATTTATAGATTGATGAAAATCAGTTGCAACATATATCACATTTCTAGATAGAGCTCCTCTTCAGTCAGATATTAGAAGCTACCCTTGCTGCCTCAGAGTACGTTTCACAAAATTAAAATGAGAAGAACAACATTCTAGAAATATCTAGTATTTCTATTTGCTTGCATTTTTATTTTTTAATCACCCATTTCACAAAGAGTTGATATCTGCTAGGATATGAAAATGGAAGATTTAAAGACTTCAGGTTTTCTTAACTCTATCTACTAAAATTCCTAGAAATTTAAATGCTTTTTATCATTAGGTACTAGGATGCCTAATAAATATAAACAAATTGGGTTTAGCTGGAACCTGATATAAATACTACCTCGACAATTCCAGATATTTTCTGATATATCACAAATTATAACAAATGGATCTATCACTCTTACTTTAGTCACAGCTACTTAAGTCAACTTGGAACTTATTGTTTGTCTGAAAATTTACAGAGGCATCTTCTCCATGGTGCTTTCCAGTATAATATGAGCCAACAGTGATTTCTTCTGTTCCTGAACATCCATAACTTACAGTGGAAATAACAATTTGAATAAAATAGATGCACATTATTTCAATCATTTCTAACTTTGCCCTGTGTTAAACTCTTAGATTATAAACTTTTCAAGGACAATTTTTTTTTTTGGTAACTCCATAGTGTTTGGTACCATAGGTATTCAATAATTTCTCCTTTTTAATTAAATACATATGCACACTATGACAAAATGTAGTTTCTATTTCTGAGCTCCCCAAAAAATTGTAGCTAAGAGATATTTACATTTATAAAATTGACATATTTTGTGTCAAAAGCACATATCAGTAGAAATAGCTTTTCTTAGTTTCTTCAGGGATGATTGTAAAACTTTTATTTTATTTTTTTTTAATTACTTTTAGCAAGCTCTATTTCCAAGATTGGGTCAGATCCTCTAAAACTTGTACATGATGCTGTGGAAGAAACCACCGACTGGGTCTATGGCTTCTTTTCTTTGTTGTCTGACATCATCTCGTCTGAGGGTGATGAAGAAGATGATGATGGGGATGAGGACACTGATAAAGGTACAAAGAGCATAGAGACACATCGACTTCTTGGACCGACTTTAGTTATCTATTACAGTGGTTTGCTTAAGTTTAAACACAGATGAGGACTTGGGTCAGGCTAAACCAAAATGAATACTCTTCTGAGTTCTAATAGCATATCAACAGGCTGCCAAACTCAGTAAATTGGTCTTTATTTGGCTTTCATCTTATAGCATATCTGCCATTATGACAAAGATGTCAACATTAAATGCTACCACCAGGGTAGCATTATAGAAGAGAGGGTTTTATTATGCACTACTACAAACTCACAATAGGAACTCACATTTATATGCTTCCTTGGGAAAAAATAGTAGCTATTTCTCAAGTTTATCCTTAGGAAGATTGAAATAACAACAGTGAAACTTGATAGACATATGTTTTATGCATGTAAGTTATATTCGTAGTCAAAAAGCAAAAAGAAATTTTCCTAAAATCATAATAAAAAAGTGAATTTATTGAACCAAATGGAGTTGTAATGGAGGAACATATTCTAAATGTCACAATTATGCAACTAACCTATGTACTTTTCATATATATTAATAAACAAAAGGAAATACACTCCAACTATACATAAACTATTATTGAATGGATGTGAAAAGAACAAAACATAATGACCTTATCTTTTACATGACATTTTTTAGGGTCAGCCTGCATCATCAGAAATCATGTATTCAGCCTTGACTACCAGGAAAGCTCTTATAATTTTAGCCCTCTCTATGACTTTGTCTGAATCTGTATTTGTTTGGCCCCAGTGAGAGGTCGAGATGAACAATAGAGAACAGAAATGAACATGATATATGAACTATAATGTATAATTTGGATTGCTGCCACAATTTTATTGAACTCATAAAACTGAAACTATCTCACATAAATGTACATAAACAAAGTTTATACTTAAAAACTGGAATTTGGGAGGCAAAGTAATATAAAGACTACTAATGTCAACACTAATAGATGGCTTTTTTAATGAACAAAAGAAGATGGAAAAATATACAGTATTTTGCTAAGCTAAAAGCTTTTTTTAATTCACTGTTTTTTGTCTTGGTCTAGGAGAAATAGAGGAGCCTCCCTTGAAACAAAAAGGTTGGTTGTTTTTACCTTTAATAATGCTTTATTTCCCTTTTATGGTAATGTTGATTTTTGGCATGACTCAAAATATATTGTACATACTTGTGGCATTAATTTAGTTTTAATGTACAGTTTTTGTTTAATGATTAGAGCAAATTTTATAGCCAGGTAGAGAAATACTCCATTCTCCATTAAAGCTGATCCCACCATTTTTCAGTTGATTAATTGGTGCCTTCTTCAGGAGATGTATGAATTCATCTTCACATAGATACGTGTGAGTTGGAATTTCAGGAACAAGGAATGAATTCAGTAGACTCAGAAATGGCCCAGAAGATGATGATGTTCAATTTCTTTATTCTCACTGTGGTGAGATTTTAAATTTTTATTCATTTTCTTATTTAACTGCCATTATTAATATTCTTCATTTATAGGTGATAAGTAAGGGAAAGGATATATGAGAGAGTGTGGAAAATAATAATCTTGGAGGCAAAGACATATCCAGTTAGTATGTGCCATGCATCATCCTGAAGGAATAGAGTCGCCTAAGTGTATTTAGATGTGATATGGAGGGATAACCTGCAAAAATAGATTTTGCCAGGTTTTTCGATGACTGACTGGAATGGTCACAAATCCAAGAGATGGAAGAAATATGGCGAGGAAAAAGGGGTATAGCTATGGAGCAAAAACCTCAGAGGGGCAAGTATTTTTATAGGAAGAAGGGAGAATTATTTTTAGAAAGGACAATAGGGAGAAGGGATGTCTTCCTGGGGTATATTTGGTGAGAGAAACAGCCACACACAGCCAGACTTGATACAGTTGTGATGTGTTAGTTATTTCTGCACATGAGCAGCAGCAGGCTTTGGCGAGTGTTTACTCCAGGGGAGAACTTGCTGGCTTCTGTTGCTATCTGCCTAGACCTCCTGTAGATAAAAACAGTGGGATCCAAATTTGGAGCTTTAGCCTTGCCTGAGCAGATGATGATTATCTCACTATCTGGAGTAAAATCTATTTAGTTTATGTTAATTTGGAAAATTTGGATTTTGTAACTTGTCCAACAAAAGAGAGCTGAGCTAGTGATACTCAAATATGAGAAAGCCAGAAATGAAAGTGTTTGTGAAACTATCAAGAGGAGAAAGACTGGTTTCTTGATCACAAATTCAGGATGAGAACCCAAGAACTCAAACCATAGTTCAGCCATCAAATCCAGGTGTAGAGATCCTAGATTAGTTATAAACGTCTTAAGGTTAGAAACGGCTTTTTGTTTGTTTGTTTGTTTGTTTTTAAAATAGCTGATCTCCAATGGATAGTGCCTAGAAAACAGTGAAAGTTTAAGCTACTGAGTTAATAGCCATTGTCTGGAAATAAAAGCTTATGTATACTGTGTATTCCAGTTGGAAAAGGAAGAGAGAAAACAAATATTTTCTTATCTATAAATTGAATTCTGCAAGAACATCATAAGATCATATTCTCCATAAATCAAGAGCTAGAATTTAATGAAGATTCTGTTCTTTTCTTTTGATTTGCATTTCCCTATGGGATTATTTTAAAATTGTTTCATGTAATGATTAGCATAAATTGCAAATCCACACAATGCTGTTTAATTATTATTCCTTATATTATTGCCCTGTTTTATAAAATCAACAGAAAGATTATTAAATAGTTGTTAAGGATCTTTTTTTAAATGTCAACAATTCTCAGTAGTTAAAAGAGTTTAAGTGATATATGTGTTTAAAAACATGTACACTAATGGCTTGAAGGATTACCAAAAGTTGACTTAAAATCAGGTGAATATATTTTCTTAATAATATAATTCAGAGAGTTGCATGAGAAAATGGCATTTAAGGAAACACATACCCTACCTTGGGTATGAACATTAGTTAAAATAGACTGAAGGAAATATATTTCATTACAATTACTATTTTTTATTTATAATCTTTTCCTTTGTAGAGTCATAGAGGCAATGAGAGTTTTAAAGAAACATGTAATATTTTACAAAACATTTCTAAAACAAAAGAAAAGAAACATTTCCAACACATATTCTGTTTTTATTTTTATTTATTTCATTTTTTACTTTTTACATATTCTGTTTTTTAAAGCATATTTTTATGTTATTATTAGAGAAGAGATGCTATGAATTTATTCCTATTTTATGATGGATTATTGTACACATTTTTATATTTAAAAATTGTGATTTAACAAGTACCCTTTTTTGGTAATCTAGAATGCCAGTCTCTTAAAACGTATGATTTTCATCCATAAATAAATGACTATTTGTCTTCTTATAAATGCTATTTCCCATTCATATATATTCAACACTATTTAGCCATTTTATATTACCTAAACCATCAGGCTGTGACATTGTTTATTTAATTGTGTCTGTATGAAGCATTTCATTTTAAAGACACTTAAAATATTAGTTTCATTTGTCCAGTTGTTATTTTAATCAAAATAAAAACTCAGCAGTCCTGTTATTTATGGGTGGAGTTCAAAGGTCAAATCTTATGTGGAATAATGGTTCGGTCAAATAATCTCAGGGTTGAGAGTTGATTATTAAATAATTATTAATATGGATGACATAATAATAATAGTTCTGTGGCTTATGTTGCTTAAATAAGTAGTTCTTTTCGGTTATTCTCAATATTTGATCTTGGGAAGTGTCATTGGCTTGAAAGAGCACTTCAAAACAACCAAACCTGTGTATTTTAGTGACCCTGATTCTTTTAAACATAGCTGGGATATTTTCTGAGACAACCAAACTCTTAAAGATGCACTGAATTAACAACACTTTATGTAATTATATTATAAAATATTTAATCTAATTATAGCCAAACTTCATTTATTTCATCTAATGTGAAACGTTTAGTATTTTATATCTCCAACCGGTAAAAGATTAGGTCATATACTATTTGAGGAACCAATTTGCACATATATGCTTATATACACATATATGAACATATGTATGTATATATGCATAATATATTATGCAAAATTAATTCATTATATGTTATTTATGTTACATGTATTTCTACCTCCTAGTAATAAAAAATATAAAACTAAGTGCTAGCTACTCATTTTAACTATATGTATTTAAATATATGTAATGCTTAATACATTATACAATTTTATGGTAGTTAACAAAATTATCAAAGTCATTTCTTGTATATTTGAAATATATTTATTTAGTCCCAAAAATACACCTTAGAATTTGGTATCCCCTCACATATATATTGTGGAAAATGGAACTCTTTATCATGCTCTTAGCTTCATAAACTATTTAAAATTCTACTTGTATATTACATGACATTAGTACAAATAAAATAAGGTACAATAGAATTTTGGTTTGTCTGATTTTTACAACTTATTAATAATATAAATTTGCTAGGGGTGGCTGGGTGGCCCAGTTTGTTGAGAGTCTGACTCTTGATTTCAGCTCAGTTCATGATCCCTGAGTGGTGGGATCGAACCTCTTGTTGGGCTTAATGCTAAGCATGGAGCATGCTTGATATACTCTCTCTCTCTCTCTCTCTCTCTCTCTCTCTCTCTCTCTCTCTCCACTCTGTCCCTCTTGCTGTTTATGTGTGCATGCTCTCTCTCTCTCTCTCTAAAAAATAAATAAACATTTTTAAATTTTAAGTAAAATAAATTTATTATATTAAGCCCACTTCATTTAGTTTTTTCATCTATGTTTAATAACATATATTCCAGTTGTGTTGCAAAATTTATTCTTTCTTTATAATTTTCTCAAGATGCAAACTAATATTGTTTTTGAACTGCAAAACAACATTGTATTTTTTGGAAGAGGTAAATTTGATTTGAGGAAGATGTTTGAAAACAAAGTCTGGTTTGTCTCTTAGCTAACATGGCAAATATTTTTTATGAATAAAGTGAGCAGAGTAATACCCAAGGTTTAGAGGAGATATACATGAAGCAAGATGAACATTTAAAAGCATGTAACACAATATCATTTTTTCCCAAATCATTACAATACACTATATTTTGATGTTTCTTTATCCTTTCTGAAAAATTGGTTGGTTGCACAAAGTACTTCTATTTGAGAGTAGTAGAAATGTCTAGCAGTTAATTTGGAGAGTCTGATAAAATCATTTTACTTCCAGGGAATTCAGAAAGTAAGTGTCTTTTAGAATAGAGTAACAAATCTTTGGCAAATCCTATTTTTCAGACCTTTGTTTCCAATATAACTGAAGAAGGCATAAATCAATTACTCAGCTGAGAGATCATTGAAAATAAATTTCTTATTAATTCCCTATTTCATTTTAACATTATTTGGAAGAATACTTAAAAATTAAATAACATTACTGTAATAAAATTGTCATCTCTGTGTATGTGTGTATGTGTGTGTGCATGTATGTGTAGCTCTATATAAATGCAACGCATAAGGCATAGGCACGTGTGCAAACATGTTCATAAGACTTCTCAACATTTGTATCATTAAAAGTAAACAAGAGGGTTAGATTTGTTGTTGAATATTATCTAAATCCATCTGTATATCATATCCACAAATACATAAACTTATTGAAGTTTTATGGATCTCATAAAGAGATAGATACCTTTCTAATAAAATTTTGTTTTTCAGGTTTAATAGTATTTTATAAAAATTTATAAGATATTAACCTGTAGATTCTTATAATCACTGGATATGAACAAAATTCTAGATTTCAATTTATAAACTCTTTTTCTAGAGAAAAAAGCATATAAATTACACTATATGATAGTTTAATCAAGAAAAAAATTTTCAGGGAGAAAAATATATTGCTTTTGAATGAAATTTTGTGAGAGAAATGGAGTGAAAATACAAATTAAAAAGAAGATATAAAATTTCCAAATGTTATAAAAGAGCTTTTTGTGATATTTTAAAGCCATAATGAAGAGCCTCAAAATATTATAGTATGTAGAGTCCATCCATCTCATTTTTTAAAGAGATGAAGCAATTTTATTTTTAAAAGTCAACATTTTTAATAATCTATAAATTATTTGCAACTTTTTAGCTATGATAAAAAATGTAAAAATTATCTTCAAAATATGGAAGGAGATGCAGTTTTCCAAAGTTTTCTAAGGTAATGTCAAAGGGAAAAAATGAATGTCACTGTAATGAAAATGAACATTTTGGTTTCTGGATAACCTGACAATTGTGAGTGAGAATAATCAATTTAGTAGACGAAGTTTCCACCATAGTCTACGGTGTTGACTAATGTGTAGATAATCACTAGTTCAGAACACTGACATATTTTATCCTTTCAGTACATTTATTTTTCAGTAAATCTTTTTCCAGTGTTTTTTCATGGTTCAAACAATATGCTAGGTGGAGGAGAATATCTAAGTCTTTGCATACAACATTCCCAAATGTTGATAATGAAAGTTTGTGAGATAAGATAATAAATCAATGACTTTAATGGAGTTTTTATATAATCTACCTAATAAGCTTAATTATTCCCTACTGAAAGCTGGATCAATGTAACATTGTATTCTGCAACCAAAGTAACTGCATATGAGTCAAAAGATCACCTTATTTAGTATAATGTACTGAAAAGACCTTATTGACAAATTTAATGAATAGATGATCAATTGAGATAGTAAATGAAATAAAATAATTTGGGCATTGCATATTTGATAATGATGATGTAATCTTATGCAAACTGAACTTAAAATGGATGAAAATATGAATAAAAATACTTAAATTACAAATGGGTAAACTCTATTTTGGGCAAAAATAGAAATACAATAAAATATGTAATAGTTTTAATTCTCTTAATTATTCCTAAATTATCCAAGCCAAAGTTAATAGCAGGCTTACTAACACAAACAGATAGAGAGGGGGGGATTTAGAGATAAAGGCAGAAAGGGAGGGAGAGAGTGAATATCTAGTATTCCTAAAGAAAATTTAAGAATGTATGTCTATTCATATAGGTGTAGATATTTTTCTGTTTCTTTTTAAAAAATAAATTGCCAGTTAATCAGAAACCTAGCATGATTTTGCTCTCATATTTCTATATTGGTATTTATGTGATTCTGCCTTTTCAGATTGGGTAAACACTGACAGAGAGTATAATTCATTAAGGGATAAATAGCTTTTAAATTTTTGTACTAACATTTCTAAGTGCAACATAATGAATATATTTATCTCCCCTTTACAGTTTATTCTTAGTTAAGCTTGAGTTTATAGTAACTCTGTACATAAGATAATCATTATAACAGTTATGTCCTTTGGGATATGTAATTTTAGAAGACAATACTAGTCTCCTAACAAGAAATCACATTTTATGATGTCATTTCCTGATATCTAGCTTTAAGGTTAAGAAAATATAGTTTTAGTCATGTGGATCTATGCACACTCAGTTTTTTGGAAAGGAAGAACTGTGTTTTAATTTTAGGAGCATTGGTGACCTTATATGTTAAATCATTGCTTTCCTTAGAGGACAGAACTAGAGGCCCCACCACATTGCATTGGATTTACTTGCTTCCTAGTCACTTGCTCTTTGACTTAAGGAACTGTCCTTAAATTTGAACAGGACTCAAATATGAAAGCTGTTATTCTGCGAGACTGCATCTGATGCATGCCAACAGCAGAGGAAGAGGCTCTTCTCCACTTAGAGCAAAACAAATTACATTCTCCTTATAGTCATGTTTTTAAATTTCCCTAAAACTCCTCAGGTTGAAAAGAACCCAGTAAATTTAAACTCAGTTCTTTCATTGTGTATTTTTCTCACTTGATTGAAACCCACAATAGCTCTTTGCAGTCAGAGTGAATGAGGAAGAACCAGGAAATGTGTGCATCATAAATATTCAAGACTTTAGGATTAGGCCATTGAGAAGGTTGTATCATGTCATGGGGAGTAAGATAGATGGACAAGTTTCTGTGCCAGAGATTTCATTGCATCCATCTTTGTTGGCAGCTTCAGTGGCTTACACCAGGCTGAACATTAAGTGTCTGAAAAATATGGGGAGTGAAAAAAGGAGAGGAAATGGAAAGGAGACTAAACTTGTTAAAATTCATAGGCTCCGCATATTGGTTACTAGGTAGGCCCTAGTAACCTTGTTAAGTAGATACATTTATCTTTGGACCTCTTCACGTAGTAAGTCTGGATCAAAACTCACTTCCATAACTGTGGAGCTGCATTTTACCCTTGGGCTACACAAGGAACTCGCTGCTTTATCTTCTGCCTGTTTTTCCTACAATGACAGGGCAGCATAGTGCAGAGAGAATGGGCAACAGGGCTAGAGGTGGACTCAGACTAGAAAAGTCTGAGAAGGTTGAGGTAAAGGAAAATCTGGCCAGTGATCCAGAGATTCACGTCACTATGTGGTTGCAGCTGCAGTGAACTCTGGATCTATGGGGTCAGGGAACTTTTGTATCTTGTGCTACTAGAAAGAGCTCATTTCTACCGAGACAACCAAACTAGAACAAGGATTATAGTAGGTAAATAATGTTAGGGAAGTACTACCACAATTAATAGGAGGTAGAACCAAAGCCTGAAAGGACATGCCAAAGAAAGCAGTGAGATTATTCCTGCTCCAACAAGAAATATTAAAATGGTTGGGCCTGAGCTGAAGTGTCTCAGAAACACTTCTTTCCCACCATGCTGACACCAAAATCTGATCTCAGAGTTGCTTCAATCTTACCTGTATTTCAGATTGGAAAACTATTGAAGAAGTGTATGAATGGGAAACTGTTGGGTGTCATTCATTTATTCCAGACTCTTTTCATTCCAGATATATATATTTCCCTTCTTAACACCATAAGAAATGAGGTGTTTGTTGAATACAGATGGCTTAAAGTGCTACATATTCCAGATTATATATTTTCATTTAGAATGGCTTGTTGAAAAATAAAATGAAAAAAAAAAAAAAAGCGAGAGGCACCTGGGTGGCTCAGTTGGTTAAGCGTCCGACTTCAGCTCTGGTCATGATCTGCGGTTTGTGAGTTTGAGCCCCGCATCAGGCTCTGTGTTGGCAGCTCAGAGCCTAGACCCTGCTTCCAATTCGTGTCTCTCTTTCTCTCTGCCCCTGCCATTCTCATGCTTTGTCTCTGTCAA
Source organism: Suricata suricatta (assembly GCF_006229205.1). NCBI lineage: Eukaryota > Metazoa > Chordata > Mammalia > Carnivora > Herpestidae > Suricata > Suricata suricatta. The sequence continues at coordinate 106,428,365 of NC_043706.1, read as the reverse complement.
TAATAAATAAACGTTAAAAATTAAAAAAAAAAAAGCAAAACAGAAAACTTCCCAGTGGTTCTCAACTTCGTGTATCAGATTCAAATGACAAGAGACCAAAATTCATTTCCAACTGATGTAATGGAAAGAATATTTTAATGGTTTGAGTGACTGGAAGATACAAAACTAAAACAGGCTTCAGAGGTGATTAGATACAGGTTTTTTAATAATGTGATTCATAAATCCTGTCTTTTTGCTCCTGAACCTACTTTCCTTCATCTGCTTCATTCTTAGACAGGCTTTCCTCTCCTAGTGGCAATTACAGTGATCAGAAGCTTGAGGCCTAAAGGATCTTACTTTAGCAACTCAGGAGAGAAGCCTATGTTTTTCCCTAAGTATTTCAGCAAAAACAATGTAGTTGACTCTCATTGATTTAGTATTGAATAACATGCTTTTCTTAGACTCAACTATTGGTCAGGGACCTGCACTTTGTCAAGACCTAGTGAATAGACTTACCCTTGGGAATAAAAAGTGGGGTTAACATCACCCAAACTATTTATATTGAGATTAGGAAAGGATTGGTTCCTGAAACTAGAGGACGGATGTTGTTATAATAATGAATTCTAGCAGGAAAGCCACAGATGTCTTTTTAATTTGGAATACCAGATCTCTTTCCTCTTAAGATTCACTCAACCAGAGTCTCCAGGGGTCAAGCCTTAAGCAGCTGTATTTTCAAAAACTCCCCAATGTGTCTCTAACTCACATCCAGGATGACAATAATTGCAACCCACATGATTAATTCTAAAAATGAGTGATTTTATGCAGAGTGACACCAGGAAGGGAGAGAGTTGAAGATAAGTGGATAATAGCATGTTTTGTTCATCCAGAGTGACTGCTCTTCTATATAAATTTCCATTAAAAATACCAACATGAATGATAAAATGCAAACTAAGTTAATATCACTGTCACATTGACCTAAACTATTGGACTCACTATTGACAATTGATGCTCATCAGCTGAACACATCAACATTTAAACATGATTGGAATAGACTCGAAGGAATACAATGAGGATATATTTGCATTGGTTCCCCTTCTGCTATTCGCCCACCATGGTTAAGTCACTTAGCCTCAGTGGCTCTCAGCTCTCACATTTATAAAACAAAAATGCTGGACTTTACTCACATCAGATTCTTTCTAGCTATAATATTTTAATATTTTATTAAACTGTGATGTCATAGATTAGTAATTTCATCACAAGTTTCATCTGACCGTGGACAGCAGCATTAGCATCATCTGGGGATGATTTAGAAATGCAGACCCAGGCTTCATCTAGACCAAATGAAATGAGTCAAAATCTGCATTTTAAGATCCCTAGGAGACTCATAAGCACATTAAAATTTGAAAAATGTTGGTCTAGACAACAGTTCCTACTTCTGACTGTGCTTCTGAAACCACCAGAGAGCTTATTTAAATTGGAGATCCCTAAAAGGTTCCTCACCATAAGAGACTAATTGACTAAGTTTGGGCTGTAGCTCAGGAATACATTTTAATATTTCTCCAGATGATTTTGATGTACAGCCACATTGCTCCTGTCTAGTATATCATCGAATATGAAACACAGCCAAAACATCATCCAAATCCATAAAGTCCATCAGCAATTATCTTATAAAAGGTATTGTTTGTAGTGATTTCCCCCTCTTTGGCTTATGAACACATTGAAAATAGTATCTCATTTTACAGAGGGAGAAAATACAATTCAAAGAGGAAAAATGGATTAACCTATGATGACTGAGTTAATGGCAAAAATGAGATTGGAAAGATATCATATTTATTTTGAAAATTTTTTGTAAGGGTCAAGATTATGTAGTATTGTGACTGCTATTTTTTTTTAAAAAAGTTGAGCTTATTTTACAAAACTCTACCTAGTAATCAAATCTAACAAAATTAAGGTCCAAAACATTTTTATATTTATGAGATTCAACATCCCTGAAGGAAACTATTCTCAATATTTGACTGCCACTATATCTGAGTATATACTAACTTAATCATAAATACTTGGTAGCTTTGAGGGAAAGAATATATTCATTTTTATACTCTTCACTAATGGTCAGTAGTGTGATTCTTCAATGTCTTTTATCAATACAACAGAAAAATTATCAGAAAAATAATAGAATATATAAATATCTACACATTATTTAGAATACTTACCTAAATTACTGAGAATTCAATACAATATTTTTTCTTAACAATCCTTAATTAGCCACTAAAAGATAACTAGTCTTGCTTGGTTATTTATTATAATTAAACTTTTGTGTCCTAATCACAATTGGCAAAACCTTACAAATAGAGTTTCTATGTTCAAATGATAAATAATTTGAATTTTTAATATTAAAATAAGAAATTGTAAGAAGACATTTCATATTGTCTAGTGCTTGTGAGATATATATAGAAAACACAATGATAAGCATTCATTGAAATCCACAACCTTCATAATAATTTAGTAAACTTGATTGTCATCTAAAAGAATCAGGACAGTTGCCTTGGTGACAGAAATTATCTTTTCAACTTCTTGAGTCTGTCATTTTAGAATCTTGAATTGATAATATATCAGTTTGTTAAAAATATGTTATATTAATAGAGATAGATTGTATGCTTTAAATTGACCATGTGAACCATTTTTTAAAAATATAATTTATTGTCAAGTTGGCAATATATGATATGCTACTGTGTGCTCTTGGTATTAGGGGTAGATTCCTGTGATTAATCACTTACATACTGTGGTATCCCGAGGCTGGGGGCGTTCGCGGTACCTGTTTTGTCCGCCTACTGGCAGGGCGGAGAATCGTCGTGGGTCCTTCTCCTGAGGGAGGGAGAGAAAAAGGGGGGCAGGAGAGGGAGACGCAGAGAGTAAAGACAGAACTCACGATTTTCCAATCAGGCAAAAGAGAGAGATTTATTCAGAAAACTGTCTTTTATAAAGATTTCAAGGTGGGAAAACAAAGCAGCTGACCAAGGTCAGTTACCAGGTAAACAGAGTCAAATGACTATCAAAAGAAACGCCCAGATTTGCCTCAACAATGCTGGGAAGGGGGGAGTTATCACTGAATAATCCCAAATACGGTTTTGATCTTTTGTGCACCTTGGCCACTCACGTCTGGACCAGCATGACAGATGCCAAAGTTATTTTGACCAGGAAATGGCAGTCTCCAGCCTCTAGATGCAAATCTTGTTTGCTGGTTCACTCTCTGGAGAGTGAATAATCCTTGCCTGAGGCAGACAGAAAACTTGGCGGCCCCGACAACATACAACACCCACTACTCATCCCAACAATTGTCAATGCCCATCAACTGAATCTTAAACAAAATTATAAACTACTCAAAATAAGCTTTGTTATGATTATAGCTGAACTATGTATCATAAGCAAAATATGTGTAATATACAAAATAACTCAGAAAGACTTCACTACAAAATAAGGTTATCCTTAGGACTCATTCAACACAATCTATTTTCACTAATTTGGCACCATTAATTGCTACTGCTAGTGACCCTCTCATTTTAAGTACTATGGCCTCTCCTCCCAAATTATATTTGGGAGTTGAGCTCAGAGTCTTGGGAAAATCTATTGGTTATGATTATCACTGGCACTGTGTGAGACACAGAGGCTAGATGTTTATATATTGATAGAATTAAGCTGTGTAAAGATGAAGAAGGAGACTCAAGCCAATGAAATGAATCTTCACTTCTAATTTGGAGACGTTTTAAAGATTTTGTCTATCGAATAGACATAAAGAACAGGTGGGAGAGGTATGATGAACCACAACCACTTTTGATATTGTCCAAGAGCTTGTAACTCATAATGTTGCTTAAATATTTATTTTTAAAAATTATTATGTATTTATTTTTCATTTTAAAACTTTTTCTAATATTTATTTATTTTGAGAGAGAGAGACGGAGTACAGCAGGAGAGGGGCAGAGAGAGACACACACACACAGAATCCGAAGCAGGCTCCAGGCTCTGAGTTGTCAGCACAGAGCCCACCATGGGGCTTGATCTCATGAGCCTGAGCTAATGACCTGAGCTGAAGTCAATATTTAATTAAATATAATTACATATTTATCAAGTCCTTGGTATATGACAGCCACCACTGTTATATATTGAAAAGTTAATGTGGAACAATATAGACTTAATTCTTGCCCTCATTAATTTAGAATTTAATGAGAGAGGCAAATAATTATAATAATAACAGCCAATATTTACAGTATGCTTACTTGATAATCAGATGTTGCTCTAAATCCTTAACATTTTAACTTATTTTATTTTTTTTTAATGTTTACTTATTTTTGAGAGAGACAGTGTGAGTGGAGGAGTGGCAGAGAGTGAGGGAGACAGAGAATCTGGGGCATGCTCCTCAGTTAGCAGAGTACAGGAACCCATTATGGGATTTGAAACCACGAACCATGAGATCATGCTCTGGGCTGAAATCAAATGCTTAACCGACTGAACCACCCAGGTACCTCACATTTTAACTTATTTTAATTCTTATGTAAGTCTGTGTGGAAGGTACTATTAATAACCTCATTTGACAGGTAAAGAAATAAAGTTTGCACAGCTGGTAAGGAAAGGAATCAGATTTCAACTGGGCAGATTGACTCCAGCATCATTATCTTAACCACTAAGTTGTATTTTAATATGTGTCAGAGACAACAATATTTTGGTATAGATCTGTTAATAACTTGCCTGTGCCTAATTTTCTTAACAAAAGTGCATATTTTAATTATATTAGAGTACTATAGACTTATGCCATGTTTTATATCACAACTATTAAAATAATCATTTAATGAGCATTGCAACCTGGAAATAATGAAAAATCTAAATATTTCTAATTTTTACTTTACCAGCACTTCACAAGTCTGGTGCTGAGACTAACACCTCTTCAGAGACATTGGACTCTGACCTAATTGCTTGCTTGGCTTTGGACTTTAGAGAAACAGCCTGACGAAGGAGGATATAGTTCTTTGTTATCTTCATTGGATTGTAAAACATAAAAGTCAGGGTTTAAATCCTCTGAGTTCCTTAAATGAAGGAAATTTGTAAATGCATTTAGAGCCTAGCATGATCAAGTTTTCTGATGACTTCAAATGTTTTTAGTTTTAGAGTGAGAGATGAATGAAAATGAGGATCTAAAGGATGACATTATTATTTTTCTCCTTGTTTCATATTTATTCATACTTCCCTGTAGCTGTGCAGGAAAACTCTAGAGAAAAATCAGGAGTAGTGAAAAAAAATTAGAATATGCTTTCCACCTTCTGGGGAGACAACTTGCCCTTTTCATCAATCTTTGAGGACACTTGTACTGTCAGCAACACAGTAAACATCAGTGGTGAACTGCTTCACTCTTCTTAGGTAAGGTTACAGATGACTCAGTAGGAAAAGGAATTTCCTTTCTCCCTCCTAACACATTGAGATAATTATCACTCTTTTCCGTGTTCTTTTTCCCTTCTTTAATTCTCAAAATTCAAATATAGATTTGTATCCCTAAGGGCCTGTGGGCAATCCCACACCTGGGTTGAGGTAGTTTGACCTCTGTGCCTTCTAAACCACAAAACACTCTTTAAGGTTTGCTGGTTACCAAAATGGCTTATGATTCCAACTGGCATCTGGTGCTGAGACTTATTATCATGTCTTCAGAGACATCGGATGCTACTCTAATTGGAAAGCACGTATATTTGAAGGTAAATAACGACTATTTTGACCTTCTTTGTCCCTCGTATCCAGGATTTGTGCAGATTTAAGTGGACTGTACTTAAATGTGTCATGACGTTAAATGCAATTTTATGCAGTTATACATTATTGTCATATTACACAAAATGGAGTTATCCAACCGTCTATGGAAATTATTAAACCACTGGAAGCTAATTGTAATATAATTTGAGAAATTTTATTTTTCTTGGAAGTTTGTTAAAAACCATAGGGCACTAAAGTTCTACCTTTAGTGACTTAAATTTTTAAAATTTAATTTTACATTCTTATATAAATGGTTCTTAGTTGGAAAGAGAAGTTGAGAGTAACAAATCAAACATCATCTGCTTATGAGAAAAATATCTTTAAGAAGTCTAAATTGGTAGCACGTTGTTGCTCAATTGGACAGGAGCCTGGATGGTTATCATTTCCTGGCTCAAGTGTAAAGAGACAGAACTGGAACATGTGCAGAGGCTTCATTGGATTTTCCAGGCATCTGATAGCCACAGGCATTGACACTTGTCGTAGAATCCAATCCCCAAAGAAAATTCAATGTTGCAATAAAGCATGCAGAGAGAGATTTAATTTATCCTTAAGTTTTAATCATAAGAAATTTATTTTGTCTTCTTTTTTTAATGTTTATTTATTTTTGAGAGAGACAGGGCACGAGTGGGGGAGGGGCAGAGAGAGAGGAAGACACAGAATCTGAAGCGGGCTTCAGGCTCTGAGTTGTCAGCACAGAGCTTCACATGGGGGTAGAACTCACAAACCATGAGATCATGATCTGAGCTGAAAGGGGACACTTAACCGACTGAGTCACCCAGGTTCTCCCGCTTTGACCTCTATAAGCAGAGAAATATAGGTGTAAGTATGCCTTTATAAGGTTAGCTATGCAAGTCTACATTTGCCTTTATAGAAATACTAATAGTCTTCATGTGAGTTAAAAACTTAGTTGATAACATTCCTTCACAAAAAATGCCTGTGTAAGTCATCATATTTCATTGTGACCTGTAAAGATTTTTTGTGTATGTGTATGTATTTTAATCCATGACCTTTGCCTCCACTTATGAGAAATCTAAGTAGATCTTCCCAGAGCAACGAGGCTGTCCTAGTAGAAGACTAAAATACAAAACAGGAAAATAAAAAATTAGGGCTTTATCCTTCCCTGAGTTTGGTCTGAGTTACAGAACTAGGTTGTGTCTGCTCCATCTACTATAGAGTAAAAAACAAAGACTAAGAAATATAGTGTCACTTTTTTCAGCCTAATTCTCTTTTAGTTTAATTTTATTTATATTTTTTCTTAAGGAAAATGTATAGTGAAATATATCCAACATGGCAGAATTTACCTTCCTTCTTAGGATTAACTCCCTCCTGTGTATTTGGAAAACAGTGGAAGGAACACATTTCCCCCTGCCTTTTCATAAATGGTGGTCTTGATCCCAACCTTAATGAGATTTGTCTTCTCTTACTTTATTTTTTACCTCTAGGATCGACTTCTGCTCATTTCAATGCTCATCATAATCTATAGGGTATTCCCTTTTGATGGGATGCTCCTGTGTACAAAGGAATTAGAGCTAAGGGGTGCTAAGGTGGCTCCTGCTACTGCTTCTCATTGTGGGTCTCTGCTGTGCAAACATCCATCCACCTCGCAAGACACCCAGCCATAACGAACATGAGTTGTCTAGTCCCACAAACCACCACCCTGTTCAGTGTATTTCCCTAAATGTTATTAGACTAGTCGGCTTTGAAAGGATTCCCCAAGCAGAATGGCCTTTAGCACCTGATCCTGCAGAAAATTCTAACTCAAGTCTGATCCTCTGTGGGAACTACACCACCTCTATTTTATTCTGAGTGGCCAATAGATGCCTACTGCATGTGCCACATTCACGTGCCTCTACCTCTAAAGGAAAAATATCATCCTAAATGACAACTTCAAGATCTTCTTGTCTCACAATGAAGGTAGCATTTCAAGTGAGCTTTTAATTTAGAAAATTTCATCCCATTCCTGTATTCAAATCAATCCCTACTAGGAGTAAGCAATTATCTCTTAAAGGTGAGTCCCTTAGCGTATCCAGACTACTCTGAATCTTTGGCGTTTTACTTCCTATTATTGTTTTACTTGCACCAATTGTTGCAGGCTCTGTGGATCTGAATAGGAGGGAGGAAGCAAGGGCGAATTTCAAATTTTCTTTTTCACTTGCGAAAGACTTAACTCTGTGGATGACCTAAGGTTTTTCAAAGATCATTTGTCCACTCCTAGGACTAAACCAGCACTGGTTGATAGTAATACAGTGTAAGCCGCATATACAATTTAAAATTTTCAAGTAGCTACACACTTAAAAGGTAAAAAGAATTATATGAAATTAATTTTAATGACATGTCTTATTTAACATAATCAGGGTCTCAGTGAGGGGTCAATCAGAAAAGCAAAACCAGTAGGAGATTATGCATATATATTTATATATTAAGAAATTTATTACATTAAATTGGCATATGTGATTGTGGGGACTGGCTAAGCATAGGGCAGCAGTTAAGAAGGGAAAATCACAGGCAAGGATCAAAGCTGAAGCTGTCATCCGCAGACAGAATTTCTTTCTCCTCCCTGGGAAATTTCATGATCCAGAATCATCTTTATAAAGTCTATGGATTAGGGATTTTAATTACATCTGTAAAATACCTTCACAGCAAATCCTAGATTAGTGTTCATTTGAATGACTTGGGATAGTAGTGTAACCAAGTTAACACACAAATAAAATCATCAGACTAAATATGCCCCAAATCATATCAGCTCAATATGTTATTAATATAAAATCATTAATGAAATGATATACTTTCTTTTTTATACTAAGTCTTCATAATCCAGTCTGTACTTACACTTACATCACATCTCAATGTAGAGTAACCTCATACCCTGTCCTTAATATCCACATGAATCCTGTGGCTACTACCTAGGGCAGTGCAGGTCTAAAGTAACAGTGATTCGGGAGATTATCTCCTATCTTTAGACAGTTCTAGATAAATATCTTATACAGTATGTTAAATAAGGTTTATGTTAGCTTTATTGCCTATAGCCGATAAGATGCAACTTTATTGTGCCTTTGGAAACTGAACACAGATGAAAATTTTCTACACATATACTTCTATATAATAATTTAGTATAGTGCAATACTAGTCTTCTTTTGTAATTATAGAAATACTACAGAAACCAAGAGCACAAGGAAAGCAAAAGAAATAGTGTTCTGAGCCATCTGAACACGTTCTTGGGGACTCATTTTGCCCTATAGGGAGCATTTGGCAATGTCTAAAGACATTGTCGCAGTCATGACGGGATGGAGCTACTATGCACATTTAACAGAAGACAAGGATGCTGCTAAATACCATAGATCGCACAGAACAGCCTATTGTACCCCCCAAATAGTGATTCACCCACCTTAAAAAGGACTGATGATATCTACACACACACACACACACACACACACACACACTTGGAGTAAGATTTGGAGATGTATGGAGAACTGATTTTTTTTTAAATGGTGAGAAAGGCAAGAAAATGTAAGTTTCCTGTGTCCTTTGAAGATCTTTCTTTGAAACTTGGAGAAATTTTTACCAAGGATGTGATAAAGTATCTTAACTCTTTTGTATCTCCATTGCCATATCAAAGTCAAAGACAGTATAAGGGAAAGGAGTGGCCCTGTATATAACGTGATGATGGATTCATGGAATAAACAAAGAGAGGACATTTTCATAGTGACAACGATCTCCTTAACAGGTGAAAATCACTAGCTGTCTCTCCCAAAGGTACTTAAGATTTTCCTATGGTTGGTCTTGATTTTAGACTTCTGGGAAAATTACAAAAATGCAAATTCACATTTACAAATGTAGAATTTAAAATGTGTACAGTAATTAGCACCATCTCAGATCATCTGTGAAATAAAGATGTGATAAATAAATAAGTAAACCTCATTAGCATTTTTCTAAGAAAAATCATGATATTAAGACTAAGTCACTTTTCAGAGGTAGTAATCATATTTGTAAACTCTAATATCTAATTTAGTTCTATCCAAATTAACTGCAAATTCAGAATTAACTTCATTTTATAAGTCTTGGCAACGTATGTATACCAAAGCTAGCAGCAAATTAAATATATTTGTTAAAATCTGATATTTAGGAAAAAATATAACAACTGACTTATTCCATGAAATGTGTCATATCTGCATGCAGTAATTATGGGTTAAATGCAACGCCAAATTCTGATTATAAACATAGCTTAGAGTCAATCCTTCTGAGATATATTTCCTATTAAGTAGTTACAGTTCATTTCACAAATTCTTAATTTAATATGTAAAAATGAAATCTTCCTCAATCTAAATGACATTCTTACTAAGGATTCTTAATTGTATTGAGAGTAATTGAAATAAAACATAATTATAGTTTGTGATCAATTTTAGCTCTGAAAATGGTGACAACATATCCCCGTTGATGTAAGTTTTTAAGCTTTTTCAAGTAGCACTAATTTTAAGATGAATTCAATTTTTTCCTCATTTCAATAAGTGAGTGATTTATGTACCAATATATTACAATGACTTTTTCCATTTAGATACCTATATCTTAGACTTCATGGTGGAATTTTAAAGTTTAGATCACAGCTATAGTTTATATTTTGTATATTTTCAAAAACAGTTTTAAATTATAAATTAAAAATTATATGTTTTTCTAGAAATACACAAAGACAAGACCGAAAAGCAGGAGAAACCTGAAAGGAAAATAGTACCTAAAGGTAAATGCCTAATATTGTGTTTATTCTTATTTTTTAAAATTTAGGATACATATTTTGTATATTCATATGGGACAAACAAAAATTTTCAGATTGAGTGTTCCCTTGTTTTAACATTTTTGATAGTGTTTAAATGAATACCTTTACTTCTCGGTTAACTTCAAGTATAAATATATATGTGATACTTAATCATTGGAATCAAAGTAACTTCAAAACATTTGACAGTCTTTAAATTACTTACAGCCAGTTTTTACTTACTGAGATAGTACTGTAAATAAAATTTTTGACTTACTAGTAAACATTTTTTCTTCTTTGAATAAATTACTGTGATAAGTCAGAGTTCATTTTTTATTACCTTGAATTTTTTATGCCATTCAGAACCTTTAAAATCTTTGACACAGAAATGCAGTCATTTTATTGCCTCACTGCAGGCTGGTACGGCCCCACAGCTTTCTTACCCAGCCTCAAGGGGTACATGGACAGTGACAACAAGCTGATTAATCTCTCTTTCAACTCAGATGAGTCCAGTAACTTCAATCTTGCATTAGAGGCATTTTAATAATGGCCAGCATTGTCTTGCTCATTTTATCAACCGTCACTTTCCCAGGAGTGGACCATGTATTCATAAAACTTTAAAGAAACTTACAGGTGGCTTTCAAAGGGATATATTTCTAAATATGCCCAGGTTTCCCCAATGATCAATCTAAAGTGCTTTTTAAGTGAGTTAAGGCAAAAACTAAAATCTCATAATTATTGTTTGTGTAATATGGACAGAAAATGAAATAATTTTTCTGGGATAGAAATTGAATCTTGTCTAATATTTATTTCATCAAAATTGGCTAATATAAAACTACCTGCTGTAAATGGCAAAGTTGCCACCAGTGAAATTTCAAATAATGGAAGTTCTATCTAACCTTAATGTCTACCAATAAGTCAATCTATATTAAAATGCCATTTTAATATACTGCATGTACTTCCTTTTTGTGAAAAGTTTAAATCATTCAGCAGATATTATGCCTTTAATCCTAATATTTAAACTCATTCCAGACTGGTCAGCCAATCCTTATACAATCAGGGATATTGAAGCTTACTCGATTGAAACCTATTTATATTTGTACTTAGGCAACTAATGTCTTCCCACTGTTCTCTTTCCTTTTTTGGTCCTTATTTCCTTTGGTCAAGGAAATTGGACACAGCTCCTCGGTATGGATTAACTAAGCTAGCCATGACTGAGCTTGCTATGTGTTTCAATCTGCTGGAGGTTAAACAGAACCTCAGTTCCACATGATTGGGATTTCTGCTGTTTTATCTTGCAAACTGTACTATTAATTTAATAGCAGTGCTGCTGGAGTGGATGTGGTGATGCAGATGGCACCATTTGCATGTTGGACTTGGATCTATTAGAATCCTGCTGCTAAAGACTTTGAGCAGTGGGCTGTAGAGTGGGCTTATTAAACTAGTGAGTCTTGCCTAATTAAAACAGTGAATTTGGCAGAAGTTGAAAATAAATTTCTCAAAGGCTGGGTTAGAGATTAGTACCTGAATATATTTTCTGAATAGGCCAAATATCTTTTGGAAAGTGAATATTTCTCAAAAAACAGAAAATGGAACTTCAACTGTTTGAGACTTACGTGGGCTTTAGAGGTGGTTTCTTTTTTCCATATTTTTTCCTGCGTGAATAGGAACAAATATTCCATTTTACTGCTTGGTTTCCTCATCGAGGTAGAATAGTGGCTGTTTTTTATATCCAGGAAGCTTGGTGAAAATAAATGTGTTTTTAGAACTTCACAGATGTAGATAAACATGTTTTCTGCATGCTACATTTCATATCAGTTATGATTAGATGTGATGAAGAGTTAGGAATTTGAATTTATATCAAAATATTTGAACTCTTATAAGAAGAGATATAAAGTGTCCAAGGTAATAATAGTCTGTGATGGTCAAGACAAGCCAGCAAATATCTGAGTCTACTAAGCTGGTAAAAAATAAATAAGTACATAAATAAGAAGCTGGTGAAAGCTGGTGAAGCTGGGGGAGATAAAAGTGTTAGTGGTTATAGAAGCTGAATCACATCTTATTGTCTCTCTCTTTATTCTGCTTTAAGGGATTCATATGGTATTCACTACAGATTAGGTTAGTGACAATCTCTTGCAGGTTTCTTACGTGCATTACTTCTCATCCTATATCTGGGACCACTTGATATCCCTCTGATCATAGACTGAAAGAACTTAAGATATATCATTCCAAGATTCTGTAACAAAACACTAAAACACCTTTATTGCCACTTTACCCCTATATTTATGATTTTCTTCTTTAAAACTCTCATATAAGCATTTATCTACTATGAAACCAATACTGTATATTTCATCTCTAGTTTCTAATGTTTCACTTAATCTTCATGGAACAATCTAACATGGTAGATATAATCCCGTTTAAAACTGAGAATATTGCGGTTTTATCTGAACTCACAGGTTTTCTCAATGTCTCATGTTTATTAATTTATAGAACCAAGATATTGCCTCAGATTTTTCTAACTTAAGAACATGTGGCTTTCCCAATATACCCTCCATTCCATTTTCCTTCTTTTTTGCTCCACTATGTCTAAATGTCTATACTAGAATTTTCTTACAGCTGAAGGATTTTGACTTTTTCTCTGAATTTCCATGTTTAGGTTCTTGTAATCTGCTGATTAACTTCACTAAATCTTGTACTTAAGTATCTACCAGTTACTACATACTCGTTTCTGTTCCCTCCCCATCTGTTTGTGTACCGTATAACATGGAGTTGTCTTGCTTGAGGACTTACCTGCAAAGCAGACACCACATCCTTAATAAACAGTATCCACCTCTAAATCTCCTCCCCATTATTTTGACACTTAGCAAAATGAGAAACAAGCCCTAACAGTACTTAGTCTTTTGGTAGAAATGCCAAATGGCACATCATGAATGTATTCATTTCCTGTAGCTGCTGCAACAAATTACCAAAAACATGTCTTAAAAACAATAGAAATTTATTATCTTTGCAGTTCTAAAGGCCAAAAATCTAAAATTAGGTTCACTGGACCCAAATCAAGTTGTCAGCAGGGCCAAACTACCTCAGAGGGTCTAGAGGAGAATCTGTTTCTTGCCTTTTCCAGCATCTAGACCTGCTATACTTATTGATTTGTGGACTCCTCATGCTGATCTGTGCCTCTGTGGTCACAGTGCCTTCTTTTCTTCTGTCTTCAAATCTTCTACCTCCCTATTATAAACAAACATGGGGTTACATGGAGGGCTCACCTAGATAAGCCAGGATAATCTCCCTGTTTCAAGATCCTTGACTTAATCACATTACTAAATCCCTTTTAGCCATGTATGTTAATATTCACAGATTCCAGGGATTAAGACATGGATATATTTTAAGGGGCTATTGTTTAAATCATCCCACTCAGCTACTCTTTAACAAAAGTACAAACCAATCAGATTTCAGAGAAGGCTGGTAGCTAAATACAAAATATATGTAGTTAAAGATAGGAATCACAGAATGGTAAGATTTACCAAATTACAGTAGCAACATTGTCATAAGAGTTTTCATAAATCTTTAGCTATCAGCATAGCAAAAGTAAGTTTTAAAATTATTATTGTTAGGGAATTCAGGTTTGGGGGAAATATTTATGTTTCGTTATTAGGGGACCAGATTGTCAGAATAATTCTATTATTTTTTAATTTATTTTAGGAAGCCAGATACTTGTTCATTTGTTTGTTTTTAATTTTTTCCTGATGAGGCTATGTGAAGAATTTAGTCACTTTAGAAGTAGGATAAAGTTTATGCGTGACCAAGAGAGTGCCATAATTTCTTTAAGATATTATTAAATAAGTTCTTTATTAAAATTTCATACTCAGTTTGCATGCACTTTAAATCAAAAACCTGAGAATGACCTGAATACCTTAAGTATTTCTTATATTGGATAATCTCTTCACATTTCACTTAAAACACTGATTAATTTAAGAACCCAAGTTAATTAATTTTGACATTTGAAATGACTGAAGAAGTAAAATATGAAAAGCCTCTGGACCTTCCTACACAACTCTCAACTGACTTAACACACATAAGTAACAGACTTCTTTCACTCAGCGTATTTGAAGTCAGTATTAAGTTCCACTGCACAAAAAGTTTTCATGCCTCTGTATTATTGGTCACAATATTAGATATCACTATTCCCTCAGGCTATTCAAGCTGCAGAACTAGGGGTTATTGTTGCCAGTGGTGACATGGACTTGATGGATTCTAGAATCATCTGGATAGGTTTTCAAATGTATATACTTTGCAGACTCCATTCTGGCACCATTAATGTTTGGGATGGAAGGCAGGGTTTGAGTCAAGCTCTTCTAAAGATTCTAATGATTCACCAAGATTAGAATCACTGTCAATTAAACTCATGGCCTAGAGTTCAAGTACAGTCCACAGAAGTTTCCACTGACCAGTACGTATTTTATTTTATTTATTTTTAAATTAAAAAAAAATTTAAATGTTTATTTATTTTTGAGAGAGAGAGAGGCAGAGAGAGAGGGAGACACAGAATCCGAAGCTCCAGGCTCTGAGCTGCCAGCAAAGAGCCCAGTGAGGGGCTCGAACTCACAAGCCTTGAGATCATGACCTGAGCTGAAGTCAGACGCTTAACCAATTGAGCCACCCAGGTGGCTCAATTATTTTAAAATAATGTGTAACTGGCTGTTGTTGGGTGGGGTCTGCATCTATGGTTACCCACAGTCTTTACCACTCTCTCTCATCACTCCTGAAGTAGACACAATCTGCCTCATTTCAGGAGGCATTTGAGTTACAGTCTTGGTCTTACAGAGTCTTGGTCTCTTTCAATATGAAGAATGGTCCTGCTCAGCCCCTTGTCTTATTCCTTCTTTACTATAATGTATCCTATCCTCACCTTTCCTCTCCCACTGTTACCTCCTCCACAATCATTTCTCAATTAGATTAGGACAGTGAATTTCACTGAATCGTCCCTCAAATTCATGTTAATCATGTCCTTAACAGGCAAAAATCCATCTGTTGCAATTACAGTGTCTTAGAGATAAAAGCCATTTTCTGCCCTGGCATAGAAGACTCTCTTCATATAATCAGTGATGACCTTACAAATGTCCAGCTTTGTTTATACTTTCCCAACTCTGCAACTTCCTCCTCGACCCTTTCAACTTTCAACTCTGTTCCTATTGCCCCTCCCATGACACCAACATGGCCTTGACCATAGGCATCCCGTACTGTTGAGCACTTCCTAGGCAGGCCCTACTGTCATCTCACAGCTCTGCTTCCATGTGCACTGCTCTCTCTGGCCGGCCGACCCTTCTTGTGCAGTCACTTGGTAAGTCTCCCATTCATTTCTTTGATTCTCAGATGAACTGTCAGGTCCTTTAATAGGCCTTCTCTGCTGTCCTTCACTCTGGAGGAATTTTGGCATTTTTCCATGCTACTTTTATACCCCTGACTTTACACTATAAAGCATTTTGACACCAATTTTTTATTTGGGTTATATTGATCTAACTCACTGAGGGTAAGAACTATGTTTGTCTTCATATATGTTCTAGGTCATTTTTGACATTTATTCTTATGATTCAAGCTCAGTGGTCTGTTAGATTTCTACTAGTTCTGGATTTGTGTGTTTATATCAAATTAAAAACAACTTGAGGGGCACCTGGGTGGTTCAGTTGGTTCAGTTACCGACTTCAGCTTAGGTCATGACCTCAGGGTTCATGAGTTTGAGCCCCACAACGGGCTCTACGTGGACAGCTCAGAGCCTGGAACCTGCTTCAGATTCTATGTGTGTGTCTCTCTCTGCCCCTACCTCTCTCTCTCTCTTTCAAAAATAAATAAATGTTAATAAATAAATTAATTAATAAAAATACCTTGAACATTTAGCAAAATTCCGAACACAAGAAACAAACTCAATAAACATTGAAATAGTGAATGAACTAATTAATGAAGCATACATTTTATTTATTTTGTTGATTTCTACTTGACTCCATTTCTATGTTTAATTTCAAATATATATCATTTTTCAGCTTTAATTGTGCTATTGTAATATCAAATTTATTTGGTCAGAAGCAATTGAAGAATTTGATAGTAAGATCCATATTAAAACAAAGAATCTGTAACATGTAATTAGGAAACACAATAAAATTTATAATATAATAAAATCAATTAAATAATACAGATAAATTTGTACAATTTGAAAAATGCAAAAAAAAGAAAAAGAAGAAAAGAAGAAAAATAACCACAAACCAAATATCCAAAGATAAACAATAATATATTTTTAAATTTTCCTCACATATTTTTCTTTCATTTAGTTGTTTATTTTTTATTGCATAATGCCTTGGAATTTTTTGGAATGGCAACTTTTATTGTTATCTTCAGATAACATTTAGGCTTTTATTTAACTATTGAACATGTCAATCAGAGAATAAACTATAAGAAACTGAAACCCAGTTGATAAACATAAAACTAGATGAGAGAACTTTATCCAAGAGGGCTCCTAGATAAAAGGAGGGTTTTTTTAGGCATTCAGAACAATAGGTATTTGCTACATCAACCTGAGTTGTTTAGTGTTTGGGTAAAGAACTGACCTCAGGAATGGGGAAGAAGTTCACATGGCATAAGTGTGTACTGATGAATGGTCAATATCAAAGTGGGCTAGCTGGTGGAAATGAGGGGTATCCTGGCTGGTAGATACTTTAAATGGAAAAACTGGCTATAGTCATAAGGCAATAATACACATTAATTTATTCACAGCACTTATTTTGTGCCAAACACCATACTGAGCACTAAATTTCAATGGTGAATCAGGTCTAGTCCAATGAGCGATCTAAAACACAGTTATACCATCATGTAATGAGTATTCTACAAAGAGACAGCCTGGAGGAAATAACTGGCTGCCTCAATTGCTGAGTAGGTCTGAATGCAGGTTTTTGGTAAAGTCTTAGAGGAATGGATGATTTAGGATTTAGATGTGCACTCTGGAACCTAAAATGGAAGATACAAGAGCTAGGTCAAGGGCTATTCAAGGAACCAGGTGAGAACTTAGTTAAATGACACAAGAGAACTCCAATGACTAATATCAGTATTAGTTTCCTAGGGCTCCAGTTACAGTCTCAAAAACCGGATGGGCTAAAATAATAGAAATTTATAGTCTCACAGTTACAGAGGTTAATTAAATTTATTTGCTAACCATCAGTTGAAAAACCTAGTACCTACATATTGTCTCTAAAGTGATAATTTCAGTGGGATTGATTATCTCAGAGAGCTGCAAAGGAGAAGCTATTCCATGCTTCTCCTAGCTCCTGGTGATTGGCTGGCAATATTTGCCTTGTAGACGGACTACTCCAATCTGTCTTCATCTTCAAGTGGTGTTCTCCCTGCATCTCTGCTTTTTTCCCCTCTGTGCATATCTATCTCTATTTCCAAATTTTCCCTTTCATAAGGACACCCATCATATTGAATTAAAGACCACCATAATGACTTCATTTTAACTTGATTACCTCTGTAAAGACTCTATTTCCAACCAAAGTCACATTCTGAGGTACTGGATATGGACTCCAACATCTCTTTTGAGACTATGCAACCCAATGCACACCAGTGTCACATGCAGTCAGAAGAAGATTTTTTGAAGGCATAATTTAGGATAATCATCCTGGTTGACTGGTTTAGAATTGTTTCTGGGAAATACTTATAGGACTAGAATCATGGGCTAGCAAAGGATAGACTCAAAAGCCATGAAGACAGGACATTAAAATGTGTCTAAATATCCCGGAGCCTTTATAAAAATGCTCTCAAAGACCACAAACTAATTTAGTTAGTCTGCATTGTATAAACTTTTATTTTTCCTTCTCTCAGTCATACTTAATTGACATTTTCAAGTACAAAATATATTTTCTTTTTTTCTCTCTGACAGCTGTGAAAGATAAACTTGGAAAATGAGATATCTACACCTATCTATGCATCACCTCCTCCATAGTGATTGCTCACTTTTGAGGAAGTGATTACACTTCTGACTGGCTACGGAGCCCCAGTTGAAGGGGGAATTACTCATAGAATTAAATTGGAATTCAGAGTAAAACTAGCATTTTGGAATTTAAATATATACTTTGTGATTTAGAGCATTTATCAGATGAGCTTTGTAATTTGGGGTAACTTGCCTAACCTGCACTTTAATATATACATAAATGTAGATTTATTATGAAAAAGAAGCATGTATATTATTGCAGAATTGGTTGTAGGTAACAGGCTCAGAGACTCTAACCAGCACACTGTGGCTCATATGAACAAGTTTCTAGTCTGCACAGGACCTGCATAGACAAGGTAGCACAGTTGGGGGAAGACTGCTAGTTTGGGAATCTGATCACAGCGTATTCTTACTCATCTCTGCCATAGATTCTTTGGAGGCAGTGTTTTCTCACCCAGAGACAAAGAAGTTCAGTCTAACTGATCTCTTAGGTTCCTATCAGCTCTAAAATTATGTGCTTATTTTAAATAAAAAATGATAAATCTGTCCTTTAGGAAAAATGAGTAATATAATCTTTGACAAGTTTCTCTATTCAAGAGTGCTTTTCTACTGAGTTCATCATTACCACTTAGAATGTGTAGATCATCTTGCCTTAGCACAGAATGAAAATTCTACAGATTAGTTACAAAATAAATAAATAAAAACATACAGAGACATACTTACTAACCAAGGGTACATCTGACACTTTGTTTTAATGTTGGCTAAAGCCTAGGCAAAACAGTACTGAAAAATTTTGACACCAAATTTGATATTTTTCAACTAAAAACAGAGAAATCAGCAAAAGGACTCAGCCAGCCTGGCACTAAATCCCTCCTGCTTGGCACCTAGGGAGGATTTGCCTGACAAGAACCTCAGGGTCAGGTGCACTGTGAGCTCTGGTACATTCAGAAAAGGACACAGGGCTTGTCCAGCAGGTTACCAGGGCCAAGCTCTGTAAAAGCACAGAGCACAGCTTGCAGAGTGCTGGAGAGGGACACATGGGGTGGGCGAGAGGCTGCTGCAGAGTTAAGTTGAGCTAAATGTTCTGGTCAGGGAAAGGTCAGAGTCTGGGCAAGTGCAGAAACAGCAGGGCCATGCGTGCTCTGATGCCAAACATCAGGGCCATTCCAACTGGTGGATTCCATTTGTTTTTAATTATTAGTATACCGAAGGGACTTTTGTTTCTTGTAAATAAGGATGACAAGCAAACTAAGCTCCAGCAGGTGCAACAAGCTTATTTTGTCCTGAGCTAAAACTGTCCTAGCTAAGATTTAACTTGCCAAACAGAGTTGGTTACAAAGAAGATACTTTTTTCTTCTTCCATATGAAAACTTTTGGTTGTAGTTTCTAAGCAAAGAGGTATACAAGTAAACACAGTTCTTGATGAAAATTATTTTTTTTATCTTAGAGTGATTATTAAGGCAGGTACTGATGGTTGCATTGTTTTGATTAAAGAAACTTTAAAACTTGGTATTTGAGCTCAATCTTGCCAAAGTTTGAAGTTTTCATCCAAGAAGCTTTACTGGCTGTCTGCCATTTTGAACAGCTCCCTAGAGCACAGGAGCCCAGCTGTTTCACTAAGCAATGTAATGGTACCATTTCTGAGGGGGAAAATGAAATTCCAGCATATAGGACTGTGTCTGTAAATCAAAACTTAGACTGTGAGGAACCAGATTTTCCCCCAGGGTAACAAGAACAAGGCATTAATATGCTAATTTGAGTCAGCATTCAGCCCCCTTGCTCTTTTGATTTTGTATTAATTCTTCCATTTATGCCCATGCACACGTCAGCCAGAAAATCCTTTAGTGGAATGGACAACCAGCTGTCCAAGGTGGGTGAGGTCTGGTTCTTCACTGAAGCCGAGACACAGATTAGGTGTTCTCTTGGGACTCTTGCCAATCAGGTTCCAAAAACATAGCTTATCTCATGCAAACTTGGTTCCCTCTAGAGAATGTTTAAAAGAAGCTTTGTTTTTGCCAAGATTCTCTTTTAGTTTTAGCTTAATTAATAGTGGTCCAAAAGAACCAATATAAGCTATTTGTGGTAATGTGTGCATGCTGATATCCTTTCTTTTGTGAGATATTTATATTGAACTTAGTAACTCAGAAACACTTAAAAGGACTATTAAATGTAAGAAAACATAATATCTAGGTGTTCTAAGATGTATTTATTTTCCTTTTGTTTCTCACTGGGGTTTAATTATTTAAGAAATTTTGATAAATTGGAAAAATTGGCCAGAAGCAAGCAGTGCTTATATCTATACCATGTCATTAATAAATAGAATTGTACTAGAAGATGAAAGCAGTTTTTCTTATAATGTTTAAGAATTTGGCTTACTCCAAAAAAAATCTATTAAAACTCCACTATGGGGTAGACACCATGTGATGAGCCAGGGATACAAAAATAAAATAACATGCTGTAGTCTTTAAAGAGATTTCACCTACTAGGAAGTCAGATATATGGACAATGGCAGCATTTTAAAAAATTAATTAATTTATTTATTTAGAGAAAAGAAGAGAGCCTGAGTGCGTAAGGGGCAGAAAGAGAGGGAGAGAGAGAATCTGTGCTGACATCACAGAGCCTGATGTAGGGCTTGATCTCATGAATGGTGAGATCATGACTTCATGACTTGAGCAGAAATCAAGAGTGGGAAGCTCAACTGACTGAGCCATCCAGGTGTCCTGACAAAGGCAGTATTATTATTTAATTGTAAAAATGGAATTATGCACATGGTTCAGTTGGTGTATAAAATAAGTAGAGATCAAAGAAACTTCACAAGGAGGAGTCACTGAATCAGAGCTGAAAAGGAACTGAAAAAGAGGAAGTGTGAGAGTGGGGACTGGGGTCGAAGGCACAGGCAGGTAGAGTGGAGGGTGCGCTTGAAGCTATGTTTGTTTTGATATAACTGGAATGTAAAGTTCAAGGGGAAATTCAAGTAGAAAGGATGGGATTGATATGCAAATATCAAATAATTAGAGCAATAACATATTTTTCTATTTAATATAGCACATACTATGTAATAGACACCATGTTAAGCCATGAGGGAATTACTAATATTTGTAACAAGTCCTTTTTTTTTTTTCTTCACAACAGTGCTTTTTATTTGTATGGGGATTTTGACTTTTAAAAACATTTTCCTGTTGCTTTCCATGTAACTGTAGAAACATCAAAAGGGCAAGCTTAAAAAGGCAAAATTAAAAGCACCCAAGTCCCCAGCACAGGGACCAGACTCCGCCCTTCCAGGCTGTTCCGCCGCGCTGTGGACGCCGCACAGCATTCCTTCACCGGCGAGTCTTTCAGAAATGTCAGCCCTGCACAGTGATGTCCCGCCTGCTAACCGGAGGTCCTGCTGTTTGCCTGCACCCGAGCCCCCGGTGCACCCGGCCAGTGGCCTGGCTCCTCCCACGTGCCTCCCCGTCCGTGTCACCCTCACATGGCCCAACAGGTCACTGGGGCCCTGTCGTCCCTTCTTACGGCGGGGACATGTCAGGGGCAGCTGCGGGACCGTCCCCTCCACACCTTACATGCGGGGGTGGGCACTGCATGCTCAGGGGGACCTCTAGGGACCCACGCGTATATAAGATTTTCCTGTTAGAAAGGTTACTCTAGAGTGAAAGATCTAAATCTAAAGGTTCAGGAGAATAATTAAGATGCTATTATAATATTTGTAATACTGATATACCAAGAAGGGCATTCTACTCCAAATTTTGAAATAGTCTCTCTCCTTTTCTCCTTCCAACTCCTTTATGAGATAAATTTCTCATCATCTTTCAAATTCTTAAATGTCACTTCTACTAAGGGATACACCCCAAGTACATAGGCTACTGTAGATCTCTGAATGCCACCCCAAATATTTTCTTCATGGCATCTATATCAATTTCAATGAACTACCTTTGCAGTTATTTGTTTAACCTCCATTATTCACCCATTTGTTGACACCACAATGACAGGGAAAAAGTCTATCTTGCCAAACTCTCTGTAGCACATAGCATGTGCTTTCTATATTTTTGTTTAAATAAAGGACATGTAGAGGATGTAATGTTGGATAAAAAAAAGTTGAGTAAGAGGAATATTGCAAGGTAGATTGAAAGAGTTTGAACAGAATGTGGAAAATAAAAGATAATCCTGGATGAGTCTTATGATTCTAGACTGATAATTGGATGTGCCATTAATAAGTTAAAACTAAATTATGGGGAAAGATTTAGACTTAAATTTGATCTCTCCTGTATTAATTAACTGGATCTCAGCTCAGAGTAAATTAAATTTAGTTTTCTTTAAGAGGATTTGGTGTCATTCTAATCTCATATCTGTATATTTTCAAAAATTTGGGGTGGGAACATTTCTGTAGAAGAATAACATATGCAATTTAGGTTGATTATACTTTGCATCAGATTCAGAAAACTATCTCTCTGCATTTCTGTCCTTATATTTCGGTGTTTCTCCAGTATTGAGCTAGGATCCTTTGGAATATAGCATGATAAGATTTTAAAGTTTTCTACTACTACATTAAATTGAAGTTAAAGATTTGAAAAGGCTGAGGTATATTCTTATTTTTGCATTCAGACCTAGTTACAAGTTTGTGCTTGAGTATGAAATAAAAATAGAAATAAAAAATTTATAATTATCTTAATATTTAAACATCTAACTATGTACAACCTCATTCCAATTAAAAAAGATTTTCAAAAGCAGCAGACAAGTTTTTGACATCAAAAATTGCCATGCAAACATCTTATTATTTATTCTCTTTATTTAAGTGAAGAATATTCTCTGTTTCTTTCCAGTTACACACAAAGCAAAAGAAAAACCAAAAGAAAAAGAAAAATCTGAAAAGAAAGGTATGGAAAAGTTGTTACTGTTGTTCATACACATTGGTTCCTCCTTTGACCTCTTCTTCTTTATATAAGATTTTATTTTTAAAATTGTATTTTGATATTTTCCTCAGAATTGAATCTATAAAGAGGAATTTCTAGGCTGAGGTAAATAAAATATTTGAGTCTCCAACTTGGTTACTAATTTATTTTCTAGAAATGTATTCATTTTTCCCCTGGCAATCGTGAAACTGCCTTAGCTAACAGTGAGGATATTATTTCACAAAATATTTTTCAATTTGATAGGTAAGAAAGTGTA
Organism: Suricata suricatta; assembly: GCF_006229205.1. NCBI lineage: Eukaryota > Metazoa > Chordata > Mammalia > Carnivora > Herpestidae > Suricata > Suricata suricatta. The sequence goes on along the minus strand of NC_043706.1, from coordinate 106,404,717 downwards.
CCTTATTGTTTTAACTTGTGTTCTTTAATTACTTATAAGACTGGAATTAAAAAAATAATTTTTATGTATTTGTTTAGAATCTGCAATGTAGACTCATTGTCAAGTAGGTAGACACATTATGAAAACTTCCTTCTGCCTTGTTCCCAGCCCCCCAGTAGCCTTCCATCCCTACCCACACATACACACAATAAATCACTTTTATGAGTTTTATGTGCATCTTTCAGAGCTTCAATATGAATTTATAAGAAAGTATGGCTTACTGTTTCTCCATTTCTTACATGAAATTTAATGAGTTGTATATTTTGACTTTTATAATTTAATAATATTTTTAGAGAACTTTCCATATCAGTAAATAGGCTTTTTCCTCAGTTTTAAAATGTTTATTTATTTTGGGGGGGGAGGGGCAGAGAAAGAGAGAGAGGAAGACACAGAATCCAAAGCAGGCTCCAGGCTCTGAGCCGGCAGCATAGAGCGTGATGTGGGGCTAGGACCCACAAATAGTGAGATCATGATCTTAGCTGAAGTCGGATGCTTAACTGACTGACACACCCAGGCACTTCGGTAATTTCCTCATTTTTTAAAAATAGCTTCATGGTATTTAAATGGAAATATTTTCTTGGGGCTCCTGGGTGGCTCAGTCAGTTAAGTGTCTGACTTCAACTCAGGTCATGATCCCTCTGTTGATGTGTTGGAACCGCATGTCAGGCTCTGTGCTGACAGCTCAGAGCTTAGAGCCTGTTTCGGATTCTGTGTCTCTGTCTCTCTCAAAAATAAATAAGCATTAAAAAAAAATTAAATAAATAAATGGAGATATTTTCTTCCACTATGCCTTTTAACTACTTATTATTTGTAGATTGAAGTATTTAAATATGATTTTTAATAATACATATTTCTTATGAAAATGTTCACACTTACTACTTGTTTCTCCTGATGGTATGTGTGCATGCCAGTTGGCTATATATGTCACTTTTTCAAATATTTTCCTCAGTTTTTATGGTTAATGTTAGGGTTTCTGTCTGTGTGAGTAGACATGTGTGAAGTCATATCTGTGTGTGTGTGTGTGTGTGTGTGTGTGTGTGTGTGTGTGTGTGTTTAGACCCTTGAATTTTTATATGGGTAGATATGTTTTATTTTGGTGTTTTTGCTTTTGAATCTTTATTCAATGAGTAATTCAATAATTATTAATATTTCCTCAAGTTTTTAAATGTAGTTTCATATTTCACACTTTAATTCATCAAAAACCCATTTCAGTGTATGATGTGAAATAAATCTCTAATTTTATTGCTTTTGCTCTTGGGTTACAGTGGATTGTGTCCAGGATAGTGCACTAGGTTTCAGCTGATTTTTACATCCACAATATGAATAGCCTGCTGCACTGTTTCCTGTGCAACATTCCACTCAGATAGAATGTTTTATAATATTTTAGGAATCAGATCCAGTGAAACATCTTTTAAGCTTCTTTATTCTATACTCACATAAAATTTTGAATTATATAGTTATTAGTTTAATGTTTAATTATTGATATTTTCCACAAATTTCAATACAGCCACCTTCTTTGTTCTCGAAACAGGTGTCTATTTCCCTTCTGCTGTTAAGTTATGAAGAATTATTGGCATTAGATTCTATGCACTCTGACAAATGAAATAATTTGATATTTATTATGATTTTTTCAACTTTCACAGTAGCTAAATATTTTTACTAGAACGTAATAGAGAATATGTCATTCCTAAATTATAAATGTTACCAGAAATTTTCATATTGGAAAGTAGAAAAAATGCTTTATTGTAAATGTCCTTTAGTTTATTATATACTAATTAGAGTCTGCTTTTTATGAAGTAAGTTATTGCACTGCAGCCCATGACCTTGTGTGAATTGTAACTCTGTTGGTGTGGCATCATGCTCCTTCAGCTGACCCTGTCCAGGCTATTCCCCACAATCCCAGATGGTAGTGGGTATGGCTTGGGGCAGGCTGAGGGTAGAAAGGCTGAAACTCTGGGAGGCGAGGCGTCTGCTCCCTCAGTGCCCCTGCAACTGCAGGGGTCGGTTGGTCTTTAACTGAGTGTTGTGCTTAAAGCTTTCTGTGAGGTTTGCATTATCTCTCCAAGATTCTGGGGAAACTATTCAACAACTGCGTTTTGAAAGAATAGTTTGCTAAATACATGTTTAAGTACATTTTGTTTTTAGTGATACAAGTAAAGCTGATGGACATTAATGTTCTTATTATATAGTTGGAAAAATGGAAATAATTGGGACTCTAATTTTTAAGTCTAATACTTTGACTCTTTCTTTAACCCACCTGTTTAATTAAATCTCTTATTTTTCATTTAATTTTCTATCAATCATTTAAAACCCATTATTCTCCAATAAATGACACATAAATGTTGTTAAATGCGTGGTGATTTGGGAAAACTACCAAATTACACAGATTAATGTGTTTTAAAGCTGACTACCCTGCACATACTCCTGTATGTCTCAGAGACATACTTCATAGAAACTAGTAAAATAAATTCATATTGATTTATTAATTCATTACATAAACAATGAGAAGGTAAATGTTTCAAGTATGCCAAATATTATTCATTTAAGAAGCCCTACTCAATCAGTAATCATTTCTGATTACATTTTTGGTTGTTCTCTACCAAAGATGCTATTTCTTTGGGATTATTTGGAAAAAAACTTTTTGGCTGTGAAAATATCATTGGAGCTGAGGACATTTGGTTAGCCGGGACCAAAGATGTTAAGCATTTTTTCAATGCATGAGACAGTCCCTTAGTGTAAGAAATTATTTTCCCCAAATGTCAATTATGTCCTTGTTGAGAAACACTGTTCGTAAATCCAAGCTCTAATTCTGATTTAAATATTTATTTTAATTAATCATAGAGTGTTTCGTCATGATAATATAACATCTTTTCACAAATTGTTATAAAACTGCTTTCTCTCAGTTTCTCTTTCTTGAAAACTTTATCTATTTAGAATAATAACTTTAAAAAGGAGAGTGAGGTTAACTTTCAAAATGCTTTCTAAATCTTTATGCCAAGTCTTTTAAAATGAATTTTGTATAGTTGTTTTTGCACTGGTATTTTTAATTTCTAAATCAGGCTCATTAATGTCACCAGTCTTCAAAATTGTACGTGATTTCTGTGGCTATAAAACTGAGATAAAGAGAAAGCTCAGTATTGAAATCTATAGAAAATGTGTACTAATATAAATTTTTCTGTTTAAGCAATTCACAAGGAAAAAATTGAGAAAAAAGAAAAACCAGAAACAAAAACAGTGGCAAAAGGTAACTTTTCCCTTTATTGTTTATATAATCAAATTCTTTTCACTTTAAAAGATTACATTTTGGAGGTGCCTGGGTGGCTCAGTCAGTTAAGATTGCACCTCTTGGTTTTGGCCCAGGTCATGATCTCATGGTTGATGAGTTTGAGCCCCATTGTGGAGCTCTGTACTGACAGGGCAGAGACTGCTTGGGATTCTCTTTTTCTCTCTGTCTGTCTATCTGTCTCTTTCTCTCTTCCCCTTTCTCTGCCCCTCTCCTGCTTGTGCTCTCTCTCTCTCAAAATAAATAATTAAACTTTAAAAGATTATATTTGAGTGTCAGGTAGCTGGATAATTATATGCATTCAACATTTCCTTAACATAAAAATCAATTTGGCCTTACATTTAAAATTGAATATCTCAAGAATAATAAAACTAAGTACTTAAAATAAGAGAGCATTTGAAAATGTTAGAGGGTGCTAAAGAATTTTCCCAAATGTGGTGGGAAGAATTTGGAACCCCAAGAACTTTACTGCTTACTGTCATCCCAATGGTTATATTATAATATATGGCAAAGAGGACTTTGTGGAAGTAGTTAGGTTGCTCTAAAATATGGAATTTTTCCTCGATTATCCAGGTAGGCTCAATGTAATCTACAAAACTTTAAAGCATAGGCATGTGACAGAAGAGAAAGAGTGATCTGAAGTGTGAGCAGGACTTCCCCTCCATTGCTGGCTTGGGACTTGAGGGGAGCACGTAGGCAGTGGGAGAAGAATTTTGTCAACATGTTGAATAAAATTAATCTGTCCCAGGGCCTCCAGAAAATAACACAACCCTGCTGGTAATTTGATTTTAGCTTTGTGGACCCTAAGCAGAAAACCTACTTGAGCCACATTGTGCCAAGACTTTTGAACTTTGGAAACTGGGAGATATTAATGGATATTATGTTAAGAAGCTAAGTTTGTGGTAATTTGTTACTATAGTGATAGGAAACAGGCACAATATATTTGGTTTATAGCTTTTGATCAGTAGTACATTTTGGGTTAGTTTTAGAAATTTCAAATTCAGGATTTATTTTTTCAAATAGAAAGGCAATGCATGTATCTTGATCAATATTTTAAGCCATAGAAGAACAAAAATATCTTAATAATATACCCCCCAAAATCAATTAGAACATCAAAGAATGGTATGTATTTTGGAAGATTACATAAATATTAAATTATAAATTTAGTATTCTAAATTTATTTTCCAATTGTTTGATGTTAAAAAAATGGATTCTAAGTAATAGTTCAATCTTTTCTCCTAAATTTTAAATTTAGTTTTCTTATTTTAAAATACAGGCATTTTGTGTTCAGTATATTTTAGAAATCTCAATTCAGTATTTTCATGGGACTAATTCTTTAAATAAACAGGGGAATTTACTTTAAAAATTCAATGTGTTTAGCAATACAATGCAGAATGTTTAAATATTTGAGGCAGATATATTTTTAGTAAATATTTTTCATGAGCTAACCAAATATCATTTTATTGAAGTTAATGTACATGGATTATAAACTGAGACTTTGTTTCTTAGAATGTAGCATGAATTTATTCTCAAGATAAAATTTATAACTAAATATATATTATTTTATTCTACTTGGTTCTCTTCTGTTTGACAGATTTGAATGAAAATAAATTCATATGTATATGAAATCTTAAAGCTGATAGGGGTGTTAGATATCATCTCACCTAATTACTTAACTTAATGGATGAAGAAACTGACCTCCAGGGAGACAAAGCAGTTTGGCCAGATCATATGATTAGTATGTATTTGAACCCCAAGACTAATCTCAGGTGAACTGAGTATAAATCTAGTATTCTTTCCAAAGGTAACTAAAGGTCTTCAAGCATCAGTTTTTCCTTCAACAAAGATCTACTTAATCCTATACTATTTATTTATTGTTGTGAAAAAATCATCACACATTTAGAAACTTAAGTCAACACACATTTATTATCTCAGCTTTTGTGTGTCAAAAGTCTGGGCATGACTTAGTTCAGTTCTCTGCTTCACAATCTCTTACAAGGTTGTAATTAATGTGTTAGACAAAGCTGAAGTCCCATCTGAAGGCTCAAATGGGGAAAGATAATTTTCAAGTTCATACATGAATGTTGACAAGATTCAGTCTTTCATGGCCTGTTGAGTTGGGGCCTCAAATCTTTGTTGGCTGGAGGCCATTTTCAATGCCTTTCCACATGAATATCACTAATAGGACAGCTGACTCATCGAAGTTAGCAATAGATAGAACCAGCCAGTGAGACAGAAATACTCTTATGTACACAGTCATGGAAGTCACATACTATTGGTTAGCAGGAAATGCGTAGATTAGTCAATATTCAAGGGGAAAGGATTACACAAGCATATGAATGTCAGAAAGTGGAGATCACCAGTGGTCATCTTGCATCAGCCTGGGCTGCCCCATATCACAAATATTTTATTTACATACTTATATTCTCACGGGGGAGATAGATGTAAGCAACACACACATATATAAATTGTGTGTGTATATACACACGTATAAATATAATTTTCCTTTTTATTTTATGTATGTATTTATACATTATGTTAGGAATACAGTAAATACATAGAAAATTCTCTTTGTATAATTTGGGAGAAAACAATTATATTAAAGAGGCATACATTATAACATGTGAAAATTAAGTTTGAAACAAAGATAGCCTATTATATTTGAAAGGTATGAGCAGAGGTAAAGTAAAATCTCCATCAGAAGACTTTGATTTCCAGAGGCATTCCCAGGGAATATGGCATGTTTCTTGCTCTGTTTCAAGCCCAACCTCTCAAAGAGCTGCAATTTGCTGAGCTACCTCCGGACATCCTCCTGGGGAACAATGGGCCTTTCTGTCTACTCTGGTCCATGTGTAGGACCTCATATCTCTTGTGAAAACTAGCCCATTCTTATAGTTCACTAAAAATAACAAACACTGGAAAGAAGTGGAAGAAAATATTCTTGCCTCATGGTTGTATCATTCCTAGATACAACATTCCTAGATTTCTCATCTGTGAAATGAGTATAATATAGTGATTCCTGTTATACATCAAAATCTAAGTTCTAGAAAGATTCCAAGGAGCTCTAGAAATGCAGGGTATGAAGGTTTAATATTAGAAATTATTATATATTGGGGCATCTGAGTGGCTCAGTTGATTGAGCATCCAGCTCAGGTCATGGTCTTTTGGATTTGGATTATGGGTTCCAGCCCCATGTTGGGTTCTATGCTGACAGCTCAGAGCCTAGGGCCTGCTTTGGATTCTGTGTTTCCCTCTCTCTCTCTCTCTGCCCCTCCCTGCTCAAAATCTGTGTCTCTCTCAAAAATAAATAAACATTAAAAATTATAAAAATGCCTATGTACTTATTTTGCAGTTTCCGTACTTTTTTGCTCATGTGTTTTACTTATTTTCAGTTTTCTTAAAGGAAGAAATACCTGTAGTGATAATTTTTTTTAAATGGGAGAAACTTGAGGAACAGAAAAGTTAAGAAGTTAGCAGTTCCTGAATGAGTGAGAGTTGAAATTTGTTATTTCTTAACTCCAAAATTAAATAGTATGTTAGTATATTTATTGGATAATGTGGTTTTCCTACTTTGGTGTAAGACATTTTGATTCTAGTACAGTCACTAATGAGTAATGCTAATTCCAAAATGAATCAAATATGCTAATGTTTTTCTTTTGATTAGACCATTTTATTTTTTATTTGACAAAAATCATGAATTAAATATTTTGCTAAATAGAACTGGGTGATGTGAAGGGCTCCTGGATGGCTCAGTCAGTCTGACTCTTGATTTCGGCTCAGGTCATAATTTCATGGTTTGTGATATTGAGCCCTGCTGCTGATCTCTGCGCTGAGAGAGCTAAGCCTGCTTGGGATTCTCTCCTTCTCTGTCTGCCCCAACCCCCCCATGCTTTCTCCTCTTTCCCTCTCAAAATAAATAAACATTTTTTAAAAAGGACTGAGTGATTTGAATATACCATGACAATCCTTTTTTGTTTTTTTCCTTAGTGAGCTCCTAAGTGCAAATGTCACTTAAGTTCTTTCTAAGACATATAAAGCAAACTACAGGAAAAGTATTTTGGCATAAAATTTAAGAACGTCTACCCATTTTGATAAAATAAATAGAAGTTGAGTGTTGCTTTAGTTTCATGGTATTTTCCCCCATTTTATCCACATCATTGTTGAGTTCTTATCCACTTTAATGTCAGGCAAAGTTATTTGTTTCCAATATGAAGATCACTGACAAATAAAATAAGTAAGAAAAAATTTGTTATTTTTATACTTAGAATCATTTGATGAAAATAAGTTTGTTTTAGAGGTGGTCTTGACTTGAAGAAAATTATCTTTGCCCATTTACACATTATAATGGCATTAAAAGGAGATCTGAATTTCATATATTGCTAGTTCCGTAATATGATGTTAAGATTAAATCCGGTGTTACCTACAAGTGGGTAGGTGTCATTTAACATACGGAAAATAACAGTTTCACATACAGAAAGTATAAACAAAAAACCAGTTGGCAAAATTGTTGTTTTGCCAAGTTCATTTTAAACACATATCTACATATGCAATCTGTTTATCACTATATGTACACATGATCTGAATATAGTAAAATTTGTACTGTTTTCTTGATCAAAATTACTAATTCAGTAAACGTTTATGTTTTCTCTGAACAAAGCACTGTGCTAGACATTACGATGCTACAAAAATGAATAATACAGTTCTTATCCTCAAGTTGCTCTATCTGGTAGGAAAGAGAAATGTTTGAATAATCATTTGTAATGCAAGATATATAATAGGGAAAAACAGTTGTGTTTTAACAAAAGTTGAGGCAAATTCAGCTCAGGTGAAGGAATGATTAATTCCAACAACAGTGCCATTTGTTGCATATGCATTAAGTGCAAAGGAATGTGTATATGTGGAAAACATTCTTCAGGACCTCACAATATTATCTTACATTAGTCTTAAATTATTGCTTAGTGTACTAAAGCCAAGAAACTTGATTATAATTTTTTCATCAAATTTTTCAACATGAGTGACAATAAAGCCTATCCATTACATTGACAAATGACATGAGAGAGTCACTTTGCAGTAGTCTTACTGTGGGGCCTAGTGATTATGTGTGGTCCCATAGAATCAGTAAGCATCTATATAAACAATTTCCCACAAATGTGTGCTATATTATTGTTGCTTTATGTAAAATAATTGAAAGATTCACAAACTGATCAGTTCACATTCCCAATTCCTCCCAAATGCATAGAATATCAAATTAAATATATGTGTGTTAGAATATATGTATATATATTATAATTCACATAATAGATTCTAAGTTATAGCCTTTTTTGTTCACTAGGATATAGTTGAGGGTTTTAAAAGTCATTAGAATTAACATTTTTGACTTAAGATAAGCAGAAGCTAATATTTCAATTTCTGCTCTCTTTCCATCTCTTTTAAGTCAAGTCATTATAGCCTGAATGTCCCTGTATTAGCCTTTAATGGCTTTTATTGTTTCATTTCTATTAGTCACTACCAGCACAGTAATTTCACATTTGTACTTTTAATAGCTATTTAAAAAAATACTATGTTCAGTTTCTTGAATGGCTTTTTTAAAGTTTATTTATTTTGATAGGGAGAAAGAGAGAGAGAGAGAGAGAGAGAGAGAGCACACACATGCACACACACAAGTGGAGGAGGGGCAAATAGAAGAGAGAGAGAAAGAGAGAGAATCCAGACAAGCTCAACATTGTCAGTGCAAAGCCTGCGGCGGGACTGGAACTCACGAAATAGGAGATCATGACTTGAGTCAAGTTGGCTCAGTCCGTTAAATTTCAAGCCCCCCTCTTGAATGACTTTTAAGATATTTCAGTTCTGGAACAAAATGATTATAACCTTATAAAAAAAAGATTATATCTTGGCTCTTTGGAATGGGCATTGCCTTTTGCTGAACATGCCTGTCTGTACAAATCCTGTGTATTTCAAATGCCTCCTTGTTGATATGCTAAGCTTGTGGCTGTCTAATAGGTAAAGTTTTCATGTACAAATTAAGAATGTGCCCAACTTACAAGTGAGCTACATTTCTTTTTTGAGTACTTTAACATTTTACTTCAAAGATGATATAAAAGTTAGACAGTAGTCACAAGTATGTATGTGTAGAATGCTATTTTTTCTTTTTTTTATGTTTTATTTCATTGTATTTATTTTTAAGAGAACACAGTGGGGGAGGGACAAGGAGAGTCAGAGGATCTGAAGTGGAAAAAGACTTTTCACTGACGAAAGCCAGCCCAATGTGGGCCTGGACCTCACAAACCTCAAGGTCATGACCTGAGCCAAAGTCAGTTGCTCAACTGACTGAGCAAACCAGGGATACTATTTTTCTATTGTTTTTCTTTTCTCTTTCTTTCTAAATTGTTCACAACAATCAATAAAAGATGATTGGTAAATAAACAAACAAAAATCATGCAATTATCTTTGACTCTATACAGAAGAGAGGAAAACAAAGACTGAAGAGAAGATTAAAAAGGAAGTGAAAGGTGGGAAACAAGAGAAAGTGAAGCAAACAGCTGCAAAAGTCAAAGAAGGACAGAGACCATCACCTAAGCCCCCAGAGAAGGAGGGAAAAGAGACCGCAGCTGTGTCCAAACGTGAACAGAAAGGTAAACATCCAGAGGAGGTGGTCAGAGGTTCTAAGGGAATATTGGGCAAGAAGCAGATACAGTGAAATTAAAATCCCAAAAAGACCAAGATTGAACTTCAAATGGGAGTAAACAGATGTGTATCAGTAAAAATCGGAAATTAAATGTATTTATAGAAGACTAAAATGTATTCATATCTAAAGATGCAATGTAAGGTATTTGTAAAAGAAGATTTGAGTTAGTATCTGAAGTTATTTGAAGGTTGAGGATAAATGTTAAATTCTTGAGACACGAGATTTCTACTAAGAGATGGAAAAACAATTTTGTGTGTCCTACTCTTTGGAGAACAGCAGTCCAGGAAAAACGACAATTTTCAAGAAGTTTTTAAAGCAATATATGTTCAGATCTTCTAGAATAAGTATAAAAACTCTCCATACATTCCTGTTGTCCCTGCAAGAGCATACAATTTAGAATATATATTAAATTATTAAATTCAGTTAATTTAACAGGCAGGAAGTTATGGGAAATAATTCTCCAGTTCCTTTGCCAGCTTCCACTGACGAAATTTATGACTCTAGAAATATCTGTATCTGATACCATGCTGCTCTTTCAGCAAGAGTGATGTCAAACTTACAGCCCTACTTTACTTCATGGGAATAGAGCATTTAAATGGAAGTGGAGTATAGGCCTGAAGTTTTTTGTGGAAAGGTGCTATGAGAATAAAAGGGTGGAGTTTTAAGAGGGCAGCTGAGGGCTTGTGCCACGTCTCTGCCCCTTGTTAAATCTCTTCTTCCCGAGTCCATTTCTGGCACTACGCTGCAGTAGAGTACTAGGACTTCCGATAGAGAATGTGGGCTTACTCAGTAGGGACTATTCCGATAAATGTGTCTTAGGGGTGTTGCAAAATAATACTTTTCTTTGCTCTGGAAGTTTTGAATAAGTATATTTGAGGACTAAAATTAAGGAATGATTTCTATGAGATTTTCATTAAAAAAATTGAAAACTTTATTACCAAGTAAGCTATTTGGACAGTGAAACTGAAAATAATTTTCCACGATCATAAAACATAAGATGAAATTTGCAATCCATACTTTTTTGGTTCCACAAATAAGTGAGATCATGTGGTATTTGTCTTTGTAATCCACTCTTGTATTTTGTCTTTAAATCCCTTTTTCCCTTGAATTCACAAGTAATATAATATCTGTCAAAAGAAATATATTTTTTAAAAATACATTTTAGGAAGAAAAGAAGGAAAAAGACCTTCTGTCTCTCTTTTTTTGTGTGTGTAATCCACAAATTTTGAAATAAATGAAAATTACCTAAATTAAAATTTTTTAGTTCACTAAACAAAACGTGGAATTAAAACCTTGGCTCCCTAAGAACTTTCTTCAATTTAAAAAATGATTATATTGTCTTGAAAAAAATGAAAAAGATTGGTTATTACCTCTCTTAAAACTTTATGTTACTTCTGAAATATTTGGGTAGAAAAAATTATAGCAAGTAAAAAGGAAATATTTTGAATGCAACATTTTCTGTGATAGAAAATAAGAAAATTAATCTTCTGACTCACTGATCTATCTATTGAAAGTGATCATCAAGGTCCTAAAGTACTTTGCATTTTAGATTGTCTTTTAAAAACAAAAATAAGCACATGAAATCAGCTGAAACATACCAACTATATTTTTATTTTTGTCTATATACACAGTATGTAAAAATTCATACCAGTTATAAATGGGAGTATCAAAATATTTATCTAGCAACTAGGAACATGAATAAAATTTTTGATGTCCATTTTTAGTATCCTTGGTTTTTTTTTTGGAGGGGGTGGCATATTTTATTGATGAAGACACATCACTAGAACATTTTTAACTAATGTTTATTTCCCAGGTCACATATGTTGTATTTTATTTTTATCAGTAATCAGAATTATTAAAGGTACATTCATTTTCAATCTACTGTTTTCATTTCCACATAAAGAGCTATTTATCTATTAAAAGGACATTCAAATACCACTTACTTGAGAAACAAAAGCACAAATGTGATATTATTGGTTAAGTAAATGCATTTGCTGAAGCTAGTCTCCGCATTAAGATAACTACCATCAATTAAATAATTGTATCATTAGGTAAATAATCAAAACATTACTTCTAATAGCTGGTCAGACACATAAATATGTTATTTTTTAAATTAAGCAAAAATTTAAGAAGAGTTATTCATTAAAAACCTTATATTATAGTTTCAACTATATACGGTAAACAAAGATGCATTGTTTTTAAAATAATTTATTTATGAGGTAGCTTTGATTTCAAGACTTTTGTATTGATGATTTAGTAAATAGTTGATTAATTTCTCCTGTAAGGAAGAGATTATTTATTTGCTTAGCATAAGTTAGTCTTAATGAATTTAAGTTTTCAAATATTTTTCTAAATTGTTTTTTCTTATAAGTAAATATGGCCTAAGGGTCTTTTACTTGAGACAGATTTATATATGGAGCAGACACACTTATTGGCAATTTTTAAAGTATATCATAAACATGCAAATATATTCATATGAAGTTACTTTTAATATTATATATTTCCACTTAAAGCACTGGGAATAAGATGAATAGGTATGACTAACCTACCATATGTTTATACACACCCTTATACACACCCATAATCCAGGTTCTATGGACCAATCTTACTCTGTTTAAAGAAAGAAGGGCTGACGTGATCAGGCTGTGGCAGAAGTGTGGGGATGGGAGAGAAAATCAAACCTCTTTACTGCTATGCTCATTCTTCCTTTTCATTCTCCTTTTCATCCTCCTCCTTCATCTTCATCTTCTTCTTTTTAGCAACTATCTAAATATTTGTGGCAGGCAGAGAGAGTATAGCTAATGCGAATCTATCATAGAGAACCGGACGACACATGCCCCATGTTCATAAGAGATTTTTAAAAACTTCCTTTCTGTTGACACTCTGCGTCCAGAATGCATTTTCTCTCCGCTGCCACTCCACAGGCAACACGACAAGGCAGCAGCTGAGTGACATCTACCACTGCTCCTTGAGGAGGGGAGAAATGGTCAGCACATGTGATTCCTAGAAGGTGTTCATTTGAGAGAGAGAAAATATTAAGAAATGGTGACCACATATGAAATTCTATGAATTATTATCACAAAACTATGAAAGTTATCATAATAGAACTGTTCATATTTTCCTTAGGAAAATTTACTTATTCTAACATTTGAGTTGCATTTAAAGAAACATTTCTATAAAATGAATCTTCCAAATTAGGAAGGCTTGGTTTGGCTTTATCCTTAGACTGGTGAAACCGACATGCTGGAGCCTGCACAACATACACTTGCCCAGAATTCTGGCACATTGTTAAGGTCAACACTCAGGACAGACAGAAACGGGCGTCCTAATTGAAAATATTTGAAAATTCTTAATTTAAAATATTGTAAAAATATCCTCTTATCTTCCTACTGGTGCCATTAGAATGCAACAGCACACCACCACTCAAGTAAAACAGAAACCTCTTAAATGTTGTAATTCAAACAATTTTCTAGATTAAAAAAATAGACATGTTTTGAATTAATTAAGGATTTTCCTTCTTAAATTGGAAACACATAGGATTATTGGTGCAGTAATTAGATGAAAGACTTTTGGAGCCAGAAAATACATGAATAATACATGTAAGCATTTTACTTTGGTAATAATTTAACATAGAGGCGAAATAGTTTGATGAAAATGTCAGCATTCAGTAAAAACAAAAAACAAACTCTGAAGCATGAAGATTTTAGTTAATTCAACATACTATTCCACATGCTACATGTATAAATATGCTATCACAACTTGGGGTGGAGAGGATTGTTTCATTTTGGGTAATGGTCCAAGCCCTTCGAATTTTAAATAGTCCCTGCACCCTAAACTTTTCACATGCGTATCTTTTCTGTTGCGGTTGCTGAAGGCAATAGTGCGAGTAAAAATGATTGTAAATGAAAAAAAAAATGGAGAGATTTTATATCAGTGATTCTGGAAGGTGGTCTAATCAAACTTTTGAGGAGTTTGTTAAAAATGCATATTTTAGGGTTTAGACCCATGGAATTATAACACATTCCCCATCTTTTTGATATTTAAATTGCCCTTTGAGAACAACTTCTGAATCATAGGAAGCACAAATCCAAAAAGAATATAGTCACTTAAGGTACTGAAACAAAAGTGAAAGCTTAAAAATTTCAGGAAGCCCACCCTTGCCCACCCCCAAATTTGCCCTTTAAGGAAAATGTACTTTTTCATTTTGCTATACCTGAGAGCTAAATTGCCCATTCTAGAAGTTTGCTCAGGAAAAAATTTATGTCCAGAAAAGAGAAAATAATTTCTACATTAATCTTAATTTTCTCCTGTACCATGGGGTTCCCATGTCCTGGTATTAGAAACCTTGGATGTTGCTGCTAGTCTATCCAGGAACAAATGAATTCCTGGACTTGACCTGGGAACTAGCCTCCCTCCAACATCCACCTCACCTATGGCAAAAAGTGCTGTAATTCATGAGTCAACATGCAGGCAAATTTTTGAAACCTTATGAGTTTTGGCTTACTCATATTTAGGTACTAATGAAAAGGATTATAATTTACATTTACTGCAATAACTACATTTATTTCTCCAAGACCTGGCAGAGTTTCATAATAAAATGAATTACTCTAAAAATACTGTTCATACTTTAAAAAGAATAAGATTTACAAAGATTATTGCATGTGTATTTCTTATAAAGTAACAAGTTTTATTATTTCACATGGTCAATACACATAATTTCAAGCACTTAAGGGCATGTCATGTTGTGTAAACTGAATAAACTCTCTTGGTCCTAAAGCTGCCCTTGGATTTGTTAGATTAATAAAATGCTTATTTAGAAACACTAAAGTGTAAGTAAGTCATCTTGAACAAGGTTAATTTCATAATATGCAAGTTTTAAAGAAGATATGGTAAAACTTCTGGAGTAATTCACCAACTAAAATTTGGGTTGGAAAGACATCAGCAGAACCTAAAGTTATGTGGGATTTTAAAGTTCATTGCAATGTCTTTAAATTAGAGGGGAAAAAAATCTCTGAAATTATTTTTGATCAAGTTTGCCCAAATGCTCAAATTCCTTTTTTTTTTAAACTTTTTCCATAGACCATAGACTAGTCAGGATCATAAGATATCTTCAATGAAGATTACTCAGTTAATTAGCTGAGCAATGATATCATTGAATGCTGAAAGTCTGTTCTTCGCACATACTCTTATAATTAAGGAGTGTTTCCATGCAAAACCCCTAACACGTACAAAAGAGTTAGCCTTACAGCTTGCCTTTTCTAGAAACATCCTACAGCTCCATTTAGACAACTAGCAGAAGGACTGAGAATGAATAATTGGTAAAATGTTCCAAGTTGGAAATAATTTCCTCTTGTAAAACTTCTGTTTCATTAATGGAAGTGTATATATGAACAATGAGAAAAACTGCTTTAATATGATGACTTTTGTAATGAATTTGATGAAAAATGTTTTGATTAAAAAAAGACAACTATATGGTATTATCCTGAAATATTCTGTTTCCATTTTTTAAAGCAATTCTTCTTGTATGGAATAAATGGAACCTTACATTTATTATGCCTTTTCTCCCTGTGTGTTCATATGAGTGCAAATTATTCCTTCACAGAAGATATTGTAGTAACTAAAATAGAATTGTGCTATTTTGTTTGTTTTGTTAAGCCATTTCTTCCTAGAAGAAGGAAGGTGTTGATGACATTCTTTCATTGCTCTTTTTCTTTCTACTCTGTCAGATCAGTATGCATTCTGTCGATATATGATTGACATGTTTGTCCATGGGGATTTAAAACCAGGTATTCCAAACAATTTTTATACTTGTCTGTTTTAATAGTCTTTGTTTCAAAGATTGCTGGCTTTTTTATCTACTAAACTGCATTTTCACTTTTAAAACTTGCATTATGCATGCGTAGATTTAGAATAAAACCAATGAAAAGCAGAAGTAATAACTGGCATTAGGGCCTTTAATTTTACCTTTCTATTACTGCATGGCCTATTGCAAATGAAGTCAGGTGAAAGCTAAAAAAATGCTAATATCTTTATACACAAAAAGTGCTAATATCTTTAATAATATCTTGGAATGAAGAGGTGAAACATCTTATTTCTGGTAAACTTATAAGGCCTATAACAATAAAAGTATCCTTTTTTTAACATTGAAAAACTTTGTATTAAATCTGTCACAATTCAAAATTTTCATTTACTTCAAAAATTTTTATTTTCTCACATGTGAAAGGGTTAGCTATTTCAGAGAACTACAATTGATGGAGCTAATCAACCTTCGAGTTAATAGTCAATACAATGAAAAGTATTTTTATTGAAAGGAATTTATCTATCATCTCTCCTATAACAAGGGATTCTTTACTAATATCTTAATTAAGAATGAATAACTTGATTGCTTGTCCTAGGCCTTTTGTAGATTTAAAGACTGATAGTATTATGTTATGTCTGGGGAAACAATTCTAGGAATATGGTATTGTTAAGGAAAGAACTAACTTATATTAGAATAGTTGGAACTGATTGTTTAAAGTAAACTATATTTTGGTTCTAAACTATTTTTATGGAAATCTCTCTAAAACGTATAATTACATTCATGCGTATATTGGCAAATGGGCATATCATATTTTAAACAAACATATAATACATCTAGGTCCTAGAAAATTAGAAGATCATGAGAATTTTAAGTTTCAGGAATATTTAGTTAATTCTAATAACTTACTTAAGTTAATTTCCTCCCTTCTCCTCCTCTTCTTCATTTTCTTAATCTTCTTTCTCTTCTTTGTTTGCTTTCTTACTGAGTTAGAAACTGAAATGAGGGGGAAAACACTGAAAATATGGTGATTCACTTGGATGATGACTCACTTGGTAAAAATGATTAACATTAACATATGTGTTTAATATCATAGTGAACTTAGATGGAAACATCAGGAAAGTAGTTTAGTATAGTAAAGAAAAAAAGAAGGCTTAGGATATAAATACAGATGTGATTCTTGCCCCATCCTTTTGTAGCCTTGGACCTTGAGCAAATCATTAAACTCCACTTGATCTTCAGTGTCTTTACATTTAAAATTGGGGTCACAGTCAGCAATAGCACTACTAGAAATTTATCCAAAAGACACAGGAGTGCTGATTCTTGGGACACATGTACCCTAATGTTTATAGCACCGTTTTCAACAATAGCCTAATTATGGAAAAAACCTAAGTGTCTGTCAACTGATGAATGGATAAAGGAGATGTGGTTTATATATACAATGGAATACTACTTGGCAATGAGAAAGAATGAAATCTGGCCATTTGCAGCAACGTGGATGGAACTGGAGGACATTATGAAATAATGTGAAATAAGTGAAATAAGTCAGTCAGAGAAAGACAGATATCATATGTTTTCACTCATATGTGGAACTTGAGAAACTTAACAGAAGACAATGGGGGAAGGGAATGGGAAAAATCATTTCAAACAGAGAGGGAGAAAGGCAAACCATAAGAGACTCTTAAATACAAAGAACCAACTGAGAGTTTATTGGAGGGACTGGGGGAGAGGGAGAAATGGGTGGTGGGCATTGAGGAGGGCACTTGTTGTGATGAGCGTTCGGTGTTGTGTGTAAGTCATGAATCACAAGAATCTACCCCCAAAACCAAGAGCACATGTATGCACTGTGTGTTAGCCAACTTGACAATAATTTATATTTAAAAATATTAAATAAAAAAATCAAAATCAAAATAAAATAAAATTGGGGGTCACAGTAAAACTTTGCAAAATTAGGGCCACCTGGGATGCTCAGTAGACTTTGGCTCAGGTCATGATCTCAAGGTTTGTGAGTTCAAAAGCCCCACATCTGTGCTGACAGGTCAGGACCTGGAACCTGTTTCAGATTCTGTGTCTCCTCCTCTCTACTCCTTTCCTGGCCGCATGCTCTCTCTCTCTCTTTCTCTCAAAAATAAATAATCTTTAAAAATTTTTAAAAGACTTGTAAATTTGTTGACAAAGCATCTAAAGAGATGCACAAAATACTAATATAACTTTATTCCTTAAATCATTCAATTTAGCATAGGCTGTGTGAAAGAAACTTAACATTAAGAATGCTCAGTCTATACACACAATTAAGTCAATTTTAAGAAAAAGATTTGCTGCTCACTTTATTTAGCTGTGATGGTTTAAGAGATTTATATTCTATACATATTTTGCTTTGAAAAGATCAACTGTTTACTTACATGCAACGTGAATCAATATTGTTAATGAGCATGACTTTTTAAATTCTATTATTTGTGGAAAATAATGTGTTCTTCGTGTCATTCAAGTTATTCATAGAGCTACTAATTGATCATAAAATGCAATTTCTAAGTAAACCACAGGACAGAGAGAACCATACACTGTCAAAGTCAATGAGAGATGCTAAAAGCTTAGCAGTCACAAAGCTGATCATATCTTTTCAAATATTTAACAACAGATCAAAGATCAGAAGGAACAGTGAAACCATGTCCACATGAATTAAGGAGAATTCCACTATTAATCATACAGCAAGAGATCTTTTAATGTCACATGTGAACATTTTCTAAATAGCCATGAGTTCATATCTCTAGCACTGTGTAATATCTTAACTCATGAAAATAATTTCCAAGTGTTATATAATTAGATTTTTATTAAAATTTATTTATTTATTTTGAGAAAGAGAGAGAAAGAGAAAGGGGCAGAGAGAAGGAGAGAGAATTCTAAGTAGGCTCCCTGCTGTCAGTGCAGAGCCCAATACGGGCCTCAAACTCACAAACTGTGATATTATGACCTGAGCAAAGATCAAGAGTCAGACATTCAACCAGCTGAGCCACCCAGATGCCCAGGATTAGGCTCCTTAATATCATTTGTTAGCTTTTAATTGCTTTCCTGATTTATTTCATTTACCTACATTCATGATTTTGAATATTTATTGCTATACTGTATAAGAAATTAAAGAATATGAAGATCAGCATTTCTGGAGAAATAATGTTTTTCAGCATTTCAAGGGGTGAAAAAGAAGAAGATGGAGAAGGGAAACCTGTATGGTATGCCTGTTGTTTTGTTAACAAATCATGTAAAATTCATAAGTTTCCAGAAGGAAAATTTATGATATTTCCCTTGTTGGTGAGACAATACATATGATGGAGTGAGAAAGCACTAAATATGGTCTGCATTTTGTAAAATGAGGAATGAGAAACAAGATTTAATCTGGGCATATTAATTTAGGGAAAATGCAAGTGATAAGACTTCGACTCTGACTGACAATTAGAGAATAAAACAATTCCTGCCAAGCTTATTGCTCTGCATGTATCCAGTATTTATAAAACATTTGTGCTTCCATCTGTTTCTGTTTGGGATTAGTAGAACACCTGTTATTGTTTAGCTAGAGTTCATTATTAATTATTGGTAATGAGTTTTTTAAACTATAATTTGATTTTTTTTTCCTTTTGGGATAAAATACTTCCCATGTACAATGTTGTCACACCCTCAAAAGTATCCCAAATCACAGATGAGATTTGGAAAACCTTATTAATGGCATGTACTGACACCATGACATAAGTCCCAAGTTTTGCTTTTTATCCGATTAAATAAAATACTTCTAACAAAGATACCATTAGCATTTTTTTAAGCTAAGATGTACCTGAAAATGAACTGAATTGCTCTTTCTGAATCTCCGTAGTGAATATACACTACTTTATGGTCAGTTAAAATCCTCACTTCAATTACAGGGACCATCTCTATAAAGCCAGCAAAAACTGTGACAATCCCATCATTTTGTTATCTAATTAAAATTCTCCTGTACTGACTCACTCTAAATTCAGTTGAAAAATTTAGAAAATTCTATTTAAACCTAGAAAGTGAGTATATGTCACTGAACCTGGTCCTGTGGGCAACTGGAGTAGATGTATATGTACAATGTATAATTTTAGGGGTATTATGGATACCGAAGTGCTCCCTTCTTTAGAAATATTTTTTCTGCTGCTCTTAAATTATCTCCCAACCATGCCATTAGATCACTTGATTGTGTAGATGGTCAGTGTCACAGAACATGGTTTGGATAGTCCCTAACCTGTCCTAAGGAAGAGAGGAGAGAAAAGGGAGGGAAGAGGAAGGAACGGAAGGAGACAGATCCTGTTCTAAGGTGGCTGTTGGGAAGCTGATGATTCACACTTTCTAGGGTTAAAGTAGTCCAGTTCTCATTCTTCTTATGAGACAACTATGAAAACTTGCCAAGGCAGACTCACTTTGTGGTGGTGGTAGTAGTGTGTGTGTGTGTGTATATGTGTGTGTTTTGGTTTTGGTTTTAGAATTTCATAGTACTGATGATCAAGATAAATGATTTTAGATTTATTTATCTTTATTATTTTTCCAGTAATTCCAATTTCCTTTTCAATATTTTGCTGCTAAGCCCATTTTCCTTAAGTCATAGTCATACTGATAATTTCATTCCTTTAGGTGGACTCTAAAAGAACCCTTATGAGGCACCTAGTAACTTGGTTGGTTAAGTTTTTGACTTTTGATTTCAGCTCAGGTCATGATCTCGTGGTTCATTAGTTCAAGGTCCCCATCAGGCTCTGGGCTGAAAGCCCAGCTCCCTGTTTGGGACTCTCTCTCTCTCTGCCCCTCCTTCCACTGCTTGTATGATATGTGCACATGTGTGCTCTCTCTTAAAAATAAACTCAAAGAAATTGTGAGCAAATAAAATTGCAAAAAAAATAAATAAATAAAAAGAACCAGCCGGATCTTGCTAAGCATTTTCATATTTTCTCTTCACCAACTTCCACGTAGGCCAAGTGAATTGCAGGTACTCCTGGGTGAAGTCAACGGAGTTAAGCAAGAGACACATTTCAATAAGGAAAAAAAAATTCACATGGCTCACAGACCATATATTCTGATATTTACAGTAGGAAATCAATTTAAATGCCCAGTACAAGAATTGGGCTTCATATGCTTCTGCTTAGTCATTTTAACACTTCTTTTCAGCTTTTCACCTCTGTATGAAAAAAAATCATAATCATAAAGCCATTATGATTAAAGTTCAATACAAGTTAAAGTGTATCCTTTAGAAGTTATCTCGCCATTGAAATTCCAGCTACTATCTGACTTTTATTTGAGCCAAGAATTTATGTCGAGGTAATTTATTCCCCTTTCTGTGTCATTATTCTCTTAAAATTGAAGGTATTCACCTATCAAAATCTTCTCTGACTATTATAAGGTGTTCTTTGGAAGCTTGTATTCCAATTCTATGGGTTTTTAGGTCCACAGATAGACAGGACCTCAAAGAATAAGAGTGTTCTCATTTTTAAGATCCTTTTCTTGAACTTCAGTTGTGCCTAACTGCCTTTTTGGTTTGAGCCTGCTGAGAAGAGGTCAAATGTAATTGCATTATAGTCACTATTATTTAATGGTTTAAACTAATGTATTTCAGAGCTCAATTGATTATAATGGAGAAGACTAAGTAAGATTCAGCCTTGCTTTACTTTTCTCCAAAAAATACTGTTCCATGAAAACATACTTACTTTAGTTCCAAACATCTCACTATTTTCACAAAATAAAAGCTTTGGTAGTTTTGATGTTAACCCAATAAATATTTATTGAATTCTCTCTGTAAACTGATAGTCCAGGCAAGAGATAAGACATGACATATATAACTTTATAACTAAGGATAAGTTGATAAATATGCAATAGAGGTTTAGACAATGTAAATGTAATCTCAGTATACTAGAAACAATAGTTATCGTTACCTACCTTTTGGACCTCTCAATGTTTTTTAATATTTTAAATCATTTAAGAAATGGTTTGCAGAAGTAGGAGTAAAGGGATTGTGAAAATTATGATAAGAACTTAAATATAACAAAGCTAAAAGTTTATTTCATCAATTTTCTGATTTTGAAGATGTGTGAACTCCAGATTGGAAACATCCTCAGAAAGGAACGAACTGCCCATCAATATCATGAATAAACCTGCAACATATATATCTCTACTTGATACAAATTCCAGAGTTCAAACACATCGATTTTTTTAAATCTTTTTTAATTTTTTTAATGTTTTATTTATTTTTGAGAGAGAGAGACAGCGTGAGCAGGGGAGGATCAGAAGAGAGGGAGACACAGAATCTGAAGACAGGCTCCAAGCTCTGAGCTAGCTGTCAGCACAGAGCCCAACATGGGGTTTGAACCCACGAACTGAGAGATCATGACCTGAGCCGAAGCCGGATGCTCAACCAACTGAGCCACCCAGGCACCCCAAGTTTTGAAATCTTTGAAGTTTGTAATTTAATTGAAAAGACAATGTCATCACCATTCCATAACTGCAAGACATTTTTATTTTTAGCTTTATAAACAGTGTTTAGAATGATACATCCACTGAGGAGTTTTTAAATTTATACATTATTGATTTCATTCTGATACCTGCCTTTACCTTTCATTGACATTTGCACACTTAAAAACTATAAATTTTGGCACACATATTTTATAAAAAATGAAAAATATTATAATATACTCTTAAAATGAGATAGGTTAGGTTCTTGCCACAAAATATTACCTGATAAAGTCCTTCTGGTTGAAGGACTAAGTTGATGAGAATATCCTATTTCATTTTTGTCCTTTGAAATGAATTGTTCATTCATTGATTCTTGAGTTTGAGAAAATTCACTGTCATCTGAAAATCCATGGTCTGAGATTTCATTTGAACAATTAATTTCAATTTCACTCTAAATTAAAGTTTATCATTCTGTTTCCTCCCTCTTTTGCATTTATCTTCTGGTTCATCTAATAACCTAAACATCTTCCTTTGTCCATTTTCTTCTTTTTGCAGTTATGGATGAAACATAGAATGTGTAAATTCTAAGCTGTGTTCAATGAAACTAGAAGTAGATCATTAGAATGATTCCAGACTTCTTTTAAATGTTCTTGAATGACAGTGACATTTCAGAACAGTAAGAAAAATGAATGATGATGAGGATGGTGATTTATTTTGTAATTGCATCACCCTTCCAGGCAACTGCATCATTATTCTATTTTCTTATCATTTTACTCCTTTTAGCATTGTTGGGAATAATTGATGAGTCATAATGAAGTAAGTCCTGAGTTCATGAAATAGAGATTTTCAAGAGAGAGGAAAAATGAGATCATAGAGACTCCATCATGTGTCCTGGATTTTTTAAATTGCCCAATGGTGCCATCTGGCAATTACAAGTTAGAATGAGTTTTATTCTGTTTGAAAAATAAGTATTTTTTTTGTTGTTCTTTGGAAGACCTGTAAGGAAAAGTAAGACAAGATACATCAGTCTCTACAAGTAGTTACAATTGCTCAAAACAAAAGAAAACAAAACCTCAAAAACTAAGATTGGCTTCAATAGACTCTGTTAGCACACTGAGAATCAGTGGACAGAACATTTATTGAAGGGCACACAATCCAGTATTTAATACTTTTCTTAATAACTTGTTCTGAGTCTCAGTGTTTTAATCAAATGTGTTTAAGATTGTGAAGATGATGAAATAAGATAGTGTCGCGGTCCTGCCCCGGCCAGCAGGGCGGTAAATCTTTGTGGGTCCATTTCTGAGGGAGGGGGAGAGAAATAGGGCAGGAAGGGGAGCACAGAGAGTGAGGCAAGACAAGTGTTTTCTGATCAAGCCCCCATTTATTAAGAAAAATAAATCCCACCTATATAGGATTTGGGACGGGAAACTGACCCAGGTTGGTGGCCAGGTAACAGAGTCAAATGATTATCAGAGAAAGGGGAAACCGAAACTGAAACTCCAAAACAGCATCAAAGGAAGCACCCAGACTTTTGTCTGCAATAATGGGCAGGGGAAGATTAGTGCTGCATAAACCCGAATGCGGTTTGATCTTTTGTTCATTTTGGCTTTTTTCCTCTGGCTCAGTATGACTGTCTCTGAATCCTGGACCAGGAAATGCACTCTCCTAGCCTCCAGATGTAAATCTTGTTTTTTTGGTTGCTCCCTGGAGAGCGATATGTCCTTGCCTGAGGCGGCCAAAACTCGGCAGCTCCCAACAAGATAGCATATCTTCTCCCCTCATTTTTGCTTTCTCTTACTATGGAAATTTGCTGCAAAAAAAAGATAATGCTACTAGTGTGAAGATAAGAGAAGGTCTTATGGAGGAAGTAAAAATTGAAATGGGTCTTGAGACATTGGTGGACTGTGTCTATATGAGTTTAAAGATAAAGAAATAAAAGATTGACTGGCTAACACTTAAGGCACCAAATCACACTATCTTGACATGTTCTTTTATGATTACCAGCTCTTGAGTATTTATTTTCTGCTAGATTCTTAAAATAGTCTTGGGAGAAGATAAATTAATCTCCTCCACATAAAAGCTTGGGAAGAGTGTATTATTGTTTTATAGAACAGAATACTGAGGTAGAAAAAGTAAGTGTTTTTAAAATTTTTTTAACATTTTATTAATTTTTGAGAGACAGAGAGAGACAGTGTGATCAGAGGAGGGTCAGAGAGAGAGAAGGAGACCCAGAATCCGAAGCAGGCTCCAGGTTCCGAGCTGTCAGCACAGAGCCTGATGTGGGGCTGGATCCCACGAACTGTGAGAGCATGACCTGAGCCGAAGTTGAACGCTTAAACGACTGAGCCACACAGGCGCCCCAGAAAATTTAAGTGTTTTGTCCACATCAAACACAGTGAACACAAGGGATTTAAACCCATGCCTGACTAATTCTAAAGCTCCCTGTTTGTTTAGGCATAGATGGGGAACTGCTAGTGGTTCACATTGGTTGACACTCAGGAAGCCTAGAAAGAGAAACAAAATTGGAAACATTTGTGGAAGAAGATTTTGAGGGAAGAGCCTTCTTGCACAGTTAGGATATGTCCAAGAAGGTTCACAGAGATAGAACCACGGGATTTATTATCACAAATAAAGGAGAGGAGAGTAAAAGATTATTCAGAGGTTGTTGGCTTGAAAAAACATAATGATAGTGCTTTAACTAGGGAGTAAAGGAAATAACTGGTCAAAACTCATGGGAATGGGAAGGGCTACAATGTAGGAGACTTCAAATCCATAACCTATTCTTTTTTTAAAAATTCTTTTTATGTATTTTTGAGAGAGAGAGAGAGGGTGTGTGTGTGTGAGCAGGGGAGGGTCAAAGAGAGAGGGAGATACAGAATCTGAAGACAGGTTCCAGGCTCTGAACTAGCTGTCAGCATAGAGCCTGACATGGGGCTTGAACCTACAAACTGTGAGATCATGACCCGAGCCAGAGTCAGATGCTTAACTGACTGAGCCAGCCAGATGCCCCTCTAAAACCTATTCTTAAAGTCCTAGATGATGGTGTATAGTTACAAAATGAGAATATATGAAGATTCCCAACCAAACATCATTTAAGCACCTGCTAAATACCTAGGTTCATAACAAGTGTTATCACGTACTTTATTCATTTAATTTTCACAGCAAACACTAAAGTAAGCAGTTATATAATTAAGTGTGGAGTTTTGGTGAGAGGTCAGTGGTGGAAATGTGGTTGCCAAAAGAGTGAGTGAAATAAGTCAGCATTTGAATACTGAATACATGGATACTACATGCACTGTAGTCTCAGAATGAGCACAGTAGGGTATATGAGAATACTAAAAGATGATCCCTAACTTTAACACGTAGAGTTAAAGTTAAATGATAAAAAAAGATAAATGATAGAAAACTGTTAAAATTGGGAGTGAGATTGCATAATACTGACACTACATGTTACTAGTTTCAGAGAGACATCTGTGATTCTTGATGTCAAGGAAGACAAAAGATGTCTAGAACTTGAAAAATGGATAGTATTTGACTAAATGCTAAGGAATACACAGGGCTTGCTTTGTGTATGAATGAAAGAGAAAATGAACATGGACATGACATGGAAGAGCATGTGAAATTGATGTGTTTTTCTGACAATGAGGATATTGGACTGACAAGATGATAAACAAAGATTAGAAAACAGGGAAATAAGAAGTGATAAGTTGGTGACATTACGGATGCTCGGTCAATTAGGCAAAGCTGTAACTTGGTGTGGAAGACAGTCTGAAAAATTTGAAGTAGAACAATGACATGAAATCAGCATTTGAGAGCAGTGATCATGCAGTATCTGCTAAAAGGATAAAGTTTATGAAATATTGCTAAAGCTGATGAATCTAAAACATGGTTTTGAAGGAAGAAAGGACAAATTGACTAAGTCATCATCGTTCATACAGGTGGTGATGGGAACTGTGTAACAAGTGACTTAAGAAATTGATGTTGTAATTCAAAATGCTATAAACTCTTTTGACCATTTTAGTTCACACGTGGTAGAAACGTAAACGAGGTTTAGTTGTAAATGAGAACAGTGAGTATAGGTGACTACTAAAAACATGGTGCAGTAAGAAAAGTGCTAGAACTGACTTGTTTATGACCTAAAGTGGACTAATAATTCCCTTTCTTTCTTTGGTTGCTTTCTTTTGTTTTGCATAATTTTATGTGGATTCTTTGGAGGTAGCCACCCAATGCATGGACAATTCAGGCAGTGAAAGCATGTGGGTAGGCACATAGACTCCCAAGCCAGACTGCATGGCTTCAATTCTAGTCCCTGCCACTTGCTTGAAATATGACTTAGTCAAATTAATCATTATCTTTAGGTCTTCTTTTCCTCCTTTGTCAAATGAAGCTGATAAGACTGTCACAGAATACATTAGCAGATGGTCAAGGTGCATTTAAGGGCCATGGTTCTCTGAGTGGCAGCTCTTTAGTAATGGAGCACATATCTATGAGTTGTTACAAAGCAGAAACACATCAACAAATACACAACACCAGTTTTGTTCACTGTAGTCATCTAATGTCTTCTAGCCTTAGATCTACCACCTATACAGTGTGGGCAATAATACATAATTGACAATATTATATTGAGGATTGTAGGAAAAAGCTTGCATTATATGCATATAATGAGAGTGGTTTAAGCATCTCTTAGATGAGTTCTAGGAACTATGATAGATTCTATAGATATAGCACTGAACAAATATGCATGGTGCTTAGTTCTCCCATAAAGTGGAATAATAGACACTACTTTTTAGGATTAACATCTATATCAATTCATGCATGCCCACTTGCACTTAAAAAGAACTAGTTACATGTGTAGTGGGGGGGGGGGTATGATTGTGCCCAATAACAAAATTGTAATTTTTTTACTCACTGCTCCTTATATCTTTTGGATTTAATTATTGTGTACTATTATCATTATCTCCATAGCAGGTCTTTCTTTTCTGCCTTGTATACACCTTTAAAAACATTTGCTTTTAAATCCCTACTGCCTCATACTTTGCCAGATTCACGATATGTTTATTGAATTGAATTCACGATGCATAGTATTTATCTCAATGAAAAAAATTATTGATGATCATCCCAGGGAAGCCCTCTTTATTCATTCCTAGAAACAGTCTTGTTATTTAAAAAGATGACAGGCTTCTAAGCATTGCAAATAGGCCCCGTGTAAAGAGTTATTGGTAGTATCTCTAGAGACACAGGCTCAGAATGAACAAAGACGGGTTTGCTGCATGCATCTGTAAACTGTAGGCAGCATAAAGAATCAGAATGAAGTGGTAGAAATAAAGAGGAGAAATCCTACACTTAATTACAGGAGTGCATAGTTTCTGGACGCGGCATACCCCCGTGAGACTTGTCTCTGATTATCTGAAGTCTGTGGAAGCTGTTCAAGATAAATGTATTAGATTTCCATATTTGTCACAATCAATCCACGGAACATTCTAGTCACTATAAATAGCTGGTATGTACATATAAATAGATCTAAAGGCCTCTGAGTGGCTGTGATTCTTCTAATACTGCTGTACCCTCTCTAGTGGCTTCACTGGGATGAAGGGCTGTAGATTGGGGAGAAGGCTAGTAAATAGAAAGACCGCTGTCCTCATACTAGCAAGTTATATGACTTCACTTCTCTGTATCCAATTAAAGGAAAGAAAAGGAATGCCCATTTTATTTTCCTCACCTTCTCATTCCTCACATTTGTCTCTACCCTTTTGAAAGAAGTGCTGGATTTTAGAGGAGTATCTTTGTTGTAAAGAAACTTTGATTAAAACATCTTTTTGGTATAGTCTTGTCACTATTAACGGCATGGAGTTGCTGTCAGGCAAAAATAAATTCCTCCTCAGGTAACCTACTGAGACTATTCAAAGCATGTTCTAAAATAGTCTGAAAAAGGAACAAATAATACAGAGTAATTTGAATTGCTGCATGAAAAGCAAGGAAAATT
Source organism: Suricata suricatta (assembly GCF_006229205.1). Classification (NCBI taxonomy): domain Eukaryota; kingdom Metazoa; phylum Chordata; class Mammalia; order Carnivora; family Herpestidae; genus Suricata; species Suricata suricatta. The sequence goes on along the minus strand of NC_043706.1, from coordinate 106,376,486 downwards.
AAGGCTTAATCAAAGAATTATCAAACTAATTAGGTGTTATTTATTAATGTGTCGTGTCTTGTAATATCTTATCTGTCGGTTCATATGCAAGAGTGCAGATTAAAAAAGCATTCTAGTAATTATGTGAATATATTCTCCTTGTGCTATTCTAAGGTTCATTTGGGTAGCCCTGTAGTTAAAGAATGGAGACCCTGTGACTTTAAAAAAAAGAATATATATATATATATATCTTATATATCTTATCACTTTTGTAAAGCAGGCCTTAATTTAAATATGAAAATAATAAATATACCCCATACTTATTTTGGTACAACTAATTGTGAACCCAGCAATTTTATATAACTGCATTCAGGGAAACCTAGATGATGAATAAATAGTCCTCACCCATAGCTTTTTTCTCTGTACAGGATATTTGTGCAAGATGAAGACAATAATGAATTTTGCAATATTAACATTAATGCTACCAAATTCAACCTTTTGATGTCAAACAGTTGCTCAGCATTTTTGGATCCAGTATATATTTTGGTTTTCTAAAAATATTTCCTAAAATATTCTATGTTAAGACATAACAGTCCTTTTATTACCACATAGTAGTAATAATAATTCCACATTTAAAAACAATATGTTTTACCTATTTATGTACTCATTCACATCCCAGTTGATATACTCAAAGTCATTCTATTAATCAATCTCCCAACAGTTACTAAATCCATAGAATGTACTCAATACTAGTGGTCATAACATGAGTTTCGAAGCAGAAGTAGAAAACAATCTAGTTAGATTATCACAAGTAAAACAATGAACAGTATAAAGTAGCTGGAGTGAAAAACAGGAAAAGGCACTAATTAAGTACTAAATCATATTTGCAGATTATACTCACTATTAATGTCTAAAGAGGAGAGCCCCGCAGAGGTTAGGATAGACTTCATAAAGCTTTAGTATTTTTTCAATTCCTATCTTTAGCTTCATTGTGATTGGTGTTATTAATTGTTTAGAAGGAGTTGGTTACTTATTTTTATTTAGGTAGTCAAGTTTTTTACTGCAAGGGGATGAAACAGTCATATAATTATATGTACTTTTTATTAACAACACCAAGTGAGAAATCAACACAGGGTAAAAAACTGAATAAAGCAATATCTCTCCATATGGATGTCATCTACATTACTGTGCATCCTTCCATATTATACTTTAGTGTCCCTCCTTTGTCATTCACACTTAATTATTATATTATGTCTCTTAAATCCCCACTATTCTATTTTATTCAATATTTCTGCTTCATGGTTGATATGCAGCTTTCCTGAAAGAAAAATTGCCACCTGCAAATTACTTTCCATTGCAACCATCCACAGTGTTTAGGTCATAAGCGTGTGTGTAGTGGATAAGACTTGTTTGTAACAATTGAATCTCTTATAGAAATAGATATAGAGAAAGGACCAATATTGTCATATTGAAACATCCTGTAAAAAATAACCTGATGAAATAATATTCTCTTATAAAACAGTTGCATAAGATGTAAACCATTCCTGTTTTCTATTATCCATGATGGGATTATATTAATGATAATTCTCTCCCAGAGTAATATTATTTTTTGGTATAATTATAAATAGCCTCCTGGCAGACACTGGATAAGCAGTGAGTATTGTTTTAAACGACAAAATGGTATCAATTATACACAATTTAAAACAGGAAGAGAAGTTGGATGACTTCCAAATGTGTCATTCAAGTGAGAATATATTTGTGAATTTAATTGTGGTGGTAAGCCTATTAAACAGTAATTACTAACATGTTACTATTTATCCTTTATCTATCAAGTGCAAGTATTGAAATATTTAAGTTTATGTTATATGCCTGTAGTTGAAAAAGTGTGAGTGTTATCATCTTTATTAAAGCATCCAGTAGAGAATTCTCTGCTAAAACAAAATGCCAAATCCTTTGTCTCCTCCTGAGATAAATTCTAAAACCAGAAGTTCCCTTTTTAATTGGCTCTATGATTCTTCCTTCAGCTTTCCATATCTCTTTGAATTGCTTGTGAACATAGAATATTTGCATGTGTCAGAGACAATTAACCAAAAAACAGAAAAAAAAGGAAAAAATTTCCCACAGGTGGGGACAAAGGATAGGACAGTACTTGGATAGGGTAGTGCAGGATAGCACTTGGCAGCATCCCTTTGCCAAGTACTGTGTGGTATGGAAATAGCTCAACAGGGTGGTTGAAGTGTGCCAAATTGATTTTATTTTATATGAATGAGATCCCTATATAAAAGAGAAGCAACGCTGTTTTTTCAAATGCCATGCAATAGCTTAAAAAAGTCTCTCACTGCGTTTGAGGATAAGGAGAAAGGAAAGTCTCAAAGCACCTTGGTTTACATCGCTTACCTAGAGCTGAAGGAAAACTCAGTCATACATACATTATTCAGAAATTACCTCCCTTTGAAAGATTTTTGAGGATGATCAGAGATGATGATGATGATGACGGCATTGATGAAGACAGTAGAAATATGTACCACTTACTAAATCTTAATGGTATGCCAGGCCAGGTGCTATGCTAAACTCTGGACATGGATCATCTCACTGAGTTCTTACCAGAACCTGGGAGCTGGGTTACAATTTTCTCATCTTGTAGATTAGGGAATTGAACCAAGAGGTGGTTTTGGAATTTGCTCGGATGCCTGGCTGTTGTCTCCAGCATTGTAGGGAGAATTATAAATATATTTTAAAAAGGGGGTCACTGCCTCTTTGATTTTCTTTTTTTTCTTTGCTCTATTTTCTAAGCAGTATAGTTTAAGAAAAACTCACCATTTCTGTATATAATGCAAATTTGACATGTGCTCCTAAATCTTGTCAGTACAACTGCCAAAGAAAGCAGGCAATCTGTTGGTAACTTTCAGAAGTGTTTGTTGGTTAGTCAGTGAAAGGAATCTGGTATAGAAACCCCAGGCCAAGGAATCTGTGACTTCACATCCAAGAATATAAAAGCTTTTCACGGTAATTACTGAAGGAGTCTTGGATATAGTTTGCTATTGAATTTCCTGGGGTTCTATTAAGTTGGTCAAAAGCCTGATAAAATATCACACAATTCCACGGTTAGATTTTTAAGTATTTTATTTTGAATGGTTCGAGTGACAGCACATTGAGACAGGAGAGAACATAGAGTAAATTTATCTCCAAGGTTGTTGGTGGGTCCTGAAGTTACTGAGAATGAAAACAACAGATTCTAGCAGTTTAGGAATTGATTTAGCAATCAACTGTGCCAGCTGCTCTCTGTCAATAACCTCTTTGGTAGAATCCTAAAGTCAAATAAGTAGAAAAGACATGAGACAGAAGGAGCCATTATTTATTCTTCATGTTTAGATAGTTTACAAAAATGTCAAGCTTCCTTTCTCTTAAGAAGTGAATTTGTTATTCTATTTGTAAGTTATTTTAATATGTACTGTAAATGTAATGATTTTGTCTTGGGAGCCATGTTTTCTCTTATTTCCTCACCTTTTTGATTACTCACATTCCCAATAATCAATAATTCGGTGTGACTTGATTTTCCATTTTTGAGAAAGTCTCTCAAGTGTGTCAAATCTCTGAAAAGTAATGCTGAATATAAAGCCTGAACTATTACATTTTGACTTGAGAGTTATAATACACTACATGTACTCATATTTAGGTATATGCCATGTTATAATTACCTACTTGATAAACAACAACCTTATTCAGCCTGGTTCTTCTGTATTAACAGTAATGATCAATTAAACAAAGTGAATTATAGCCTATTATAAGTCACTTTGTTAATGTGTGGGGGAGGAGGGGCTTGCGTAGGGATATAAAAGAAACCGGAAATTTTAACTCAAAATTTTATTGAGATTTTGTGATTTTCCTCAAAACCTATGCACTTATTTTTATTTTATTTATTTGGGGGGGGGAAGGGGTAGGAAAATAAGAGGAAAAGAAGAGAGAATGTTAAGCAGGCTCCATGCCCAGGCCGAAGTGCAATACAGGGTTTGATCTCAGGACCCTGAGATCATGACCTAAGCAAAATCAAGACTCAGATGCTTAACTGACTGAGCCACCTAGGTCCCCCCATAACTATGCATTTTTAATTCTACTCAGTTATGTGCTTAAAATTTAAAAGTAAGTATAACATTTTAAATATTTGCCATGGAGAAAAGTTGATTTCCTTTTTAAATTGACTAAAGTTTGATGACTTTAATTTTTTTCAGTTTTATTGAGATAATTGACATGTTATATTAGTTTCAGGTATACAACATGATAATTTTCTATGTGTATAGACTGTGAAATTATCACAATAATAAGTTATAATTTTTATAATTCACAGTTATCATTTTTATGACAAAAACTATTAATATCTAATCTCTTATCAATTATAAACAATACTTTGAATACTAACAACCAATGGTCAAAAACATACATTATTTGTATTTTAAATTGTCTTCAAGTGGAACAAGGGGTAAAATGTCATTAATAACATCACTTTATTATAATACAGAGAACTTCATTTAAGATTTGTTTTTTAGTTATTATAATATGATATCATTGAGTATAGAATTCTGACACAAAATAAAAACTTAATAATTGTAACTAATTAAAATTGATCAGCACTATTCTAATTGTTGTTATATATTTTCTTCATTCTTTGCCTATTTATGCTATTTATAAAATAAATGCAAAACACAAAGATGACATGCTACTACTGTGCAAAGAGAATAGCACCTGCCATCTGTATGCACGGGTCCTGCTTATAAGCTCTTGGGTGAATTTAGCAAGTTCAACTTCTCTGGGTTTCAATGTTTGGCACTAAAACACTATTGAAGTTACAGTTAGCTGCAGAATGATTTAGGCTGGGAAATACCTGAGTGGATAATTTACATAGTCTTCTTTCCACTTGAGGGGACCTTTAGATACTCAGAATATATTGCACATGTTTTATCTTGATTAAACTATTGAATGATGCTACCTTGGACTTTAGCTCACTTTTTTCCAATAGTCATGTATAAACCCATTAATTTTTCACTTTCTTTTTTTTATCCTCTATTTTTTAAGTGTTTTTTATTTATTTTTGAGACAGAGAGAGACAGCGCGAGCAGGGGAGGGTCAGAGAGAGAGGGAGACACAGAATCCGAAGCAGGCTCCAGGCTCTGAGCTAGCTGTCAGCCCAGAGCCTGACGCGGGGCTCCAACCCACGAACCGTGAGATCATGACCTGAGCCCCAGTCGGATGCTTAACCGACTGAGCCACCCAGGAGCTCCAATTTTTCACTTTCATAGCAAGATTGTTGTTCCATTCATAAATAGGTAAAAATTTCTACAAAAAATGAATGGTTTGGTCTGGAACTATAAATGATTAAAATGAATGAATGAATGAGCGAGTAAATAAAATTTCATTTTTTGTTGGAAACATTTATACTTTATCAAGAACTACAAAAATACCTATAATTCAGTCTATTCACATACAAGCATTCTAGAAACAGTGTGGAGTAGTATCTAACAGCATTCACTGATTCACTCATTCAGTTAGTCATTCATTTTCTTTTTTGATTATTCATTTCTTTCACAAGTATATAGTGCTGTTGCAGATTTTGTCCTCAAGTTGTTCACAGTCTTCTGAAGATTAAAATGGGGAAAGAGGATGCAGCATCTAGGTGATTCAATTGGTTAAGAGGCTGACTTCCACTGAAGTCATGAGCTTGCGGTCCGTGGGTTCCAGCCCCATGTCAGGCTCTGTGCTGACAACTGGGAACCTGGAGCCTGCTTCAGATTCTGTGTCTCCCTCTCTGTGCGTATCTCCCACTCACTTTCTCTCTCTCTCTGTATCTCAAAAATAAACATTAAAGAGAAATTTAAAAGGTGGGGAGCCCAAAACTGTACATAAACATCAGTGCATTGAAGCTCAAAAGATAAAGTGCATCCTGGGTGCTCTAGGAGCATGTGAAGGGAGTGTGTGAAAGCAAATCAAGGGAGGAATAACTAGAATAAGCCAGGTTCTAACCTATGTCATCACTGAGAATTTGCAATTCCAGAAATATTTGATTAGTGGGAGATTTGCATTGCATGTGCATGAGTGCATTCTAAGTTTTTTATTTTATTTCTTTTAATTGTGACTGCAGTCCATCTCATTTGCCTCATTAATCTCTTTTCCCTCTAGCTTTGGCCTTTTCATTAAAAGAAAAACATATGATTCATTTTACTTATCTGTCTCTTTCTTCCATCTTTACTGTCTGTCCCTTAGTTTACCTTATGTGCAAATATGATTTGCTGAATTTTAAAGACATATGGTTTAGACAGCTAGAAGAAACCAAGAAAAGGAAAGAAACAGGAATTCTGAAAAATTTAAAAGCCTCCAAGTTGAAAGTCTACCTAGAATTGTGGAAATGAGGTCAAGTAACAAAAAGATTGATCTTTAAGTAGGAAGCCTTTTTGATGGGCCACTTGGGGTCAATTCAGCATCTAATTAAGGTGAAAAAAACATGAGCACTAAAGAAAACTGTAAAACTCTTTATAGTGTGATCTAAATACTTACAGATCTTTCAGGGGTTATGAATCATTGATGATAATAGATAAGATAATTGGCATTTATCTTGATCATCCAAATAGATATTACATAACTAGACAAATAAATAGAGTGGAAAATATTAATCTTACGCTGGATCTGCTCCCAGTGTATGATTTTGTTAGGCCATTTATCATTCCAGGGACCATTTTTTTCCATCTGTTATTCAGATGGGTGTTGGAATAACTGATTTCAAAGGTCTCTTCTATGCCCTAAAACTCTATGATCATGATTCTGAGCCTTTTTTTCATTAGGTCCCAAACATCAGGTATTTTGTCATAATTGAGGTATAAGGATAAATAGAACAATGATATAATCTCAAATCAATCTTGTGTCCTTTCTTTGGTTGACTGTTCCATGGAAAATTATTTCTACTTCATAAATTGGAGATGAAGAGGAAAAAAACACTAATATTACCTTTATCATTTTTAATCAAAAGAATGTATGAAATATGCATTTGGCTACTATTCCATGCTTTCCATCAAAGTGAATATGCAAATATATAACACATGGAAATATTAGGGAATCTTTTTATCAGGATGCAAAGAAACCTTTGCAGTAGAAACATTTTGGCCTGGAGGAGGTTCTTTGATCTAAGAAGTTAAAGCTTTGGGTGTTTTAAAACCCTTATAACAGGGTTGTGTAGCCAATTTATACTAAATAATCCATTTGGTGAAAACTTTTCTAAAATCATAACAAAAAGCTTGTAAACTAATTACAAATATGACATATTATTGGAATAATCTAATAAAGTAACTATGGCTTCTAATTCAGTGTCCTCTATATAAGACCTCTGGCAGAAATAAAACTACATAATCCAAGTGACAATGACTAAGCAGTTAGTTTGTAAACAGCACCTCGCTGGGCAAATGGAAAATTCCTTGCCCTTATCTGGGTGTTCTCAGTTGTTCCCAGAAGCTCAAGTCAAATGATTTCTTTCCCTCACTTCTTATATTAAATCTTTTTAACAGTCCTATTGGGTTTATGTCAAAATGTACTTGAATCCGTCCAGTTACTTATAATTTCTATGTTTTTCATTGACCATATATTTAAAAATGCCACCCATTATTCCGAATAGCATTTCTTATTACTCTTTCTTGGTATATTTTTATAGCATACTTATTTCCATTTTACTTATTGAGTTACGATTTTTTGTCTCTGCCCACTAGAACTCAGCTCCACCAAACAGGTGATTTTGTCTCTATTGTTCACTTCTATAACTCCATATCCTACAGAAGTGCCTGGTATTCAGTAGGCATTCAATAAATACTTGTTGCATAAATGATTGAATCTATACCTCAACCCACCTAGTCCAAGCCCATGTCACATTCTCACCTGAGTTATTTCAATAGTCTCCACCTGCTCCTTTGCTACCTCTCATACCCTTTTCTCTACAAACACTGTTTTGGTTCACACAACAGCCAGTAATCTTTTAGAAACCTACATGCTGTACTAAAACCCTACAGAAACTTACCGTTGTCATTAGGACAAATCCATACTCACCAGAACAGCCTAGAATGGTTTGATATGAGCTTGTCTCTGTTTCCCATCATGAATGACCTTTAAGCAAGCCAGACTGGTCACTAGCTTAGGCTTTTTGTACTGCTATACCCTGTCAAGAATCCTTTTATCCGAGATCTTTCTAAGGTTTATTCCTTTGTATTCAAGTCAGAGTTCGGATGTGTTCCCCTTGGAGAGAGGGCCACCTCCTATGCTATGCATCTGTGCAGTTGTTAACAAAGGCTTTCTACTCTGATTTCCTCACCCAAGACTGCATGCCCTGGACAGGAGCTGCAACTGCTCAGAGAGAGCTGCCTCTTAATTTTGCAATAAGCAAGGTTTCCTAACAAAATATTATCACCATGGACTGCATATACCCAGAAGACACATTTTTCTAATCCGCACAAAGCTTCATAGGCTCATGGAACGGTGCTTACTGGTGGCCCTCCTCTTCCGTTTCTGTCAATTTTAACATGACCTCTTTCCCCTAGGTGTTATCTGCCTCATCACTGTATATTGATGCCCCTACATTTCCGAAATCTGAAATTATATGTCTTGCTTGTTTATTCCTGTCTCCCTCCATCTCTAACATAAACTTTGTAACAAGGCATTTCTCTGTCTTCACTGTGGTCCCTCAGTAATTTCATTTGCTCATGAACACTCACAACAACCAGCTGAAGCAGAGATTATGGTTTCCATTTTACCTTGAAACCACTGAGACCTAAATTAAGTGATAATTGTCTGTTTAATGAGCACCCCATTTACTTCCCTGATTACAAAGGAAACAAAGTAGCTGTGTAGAATTTAGCAATTCACCAGTGGGAGGTATAAAGATGCCTGTATTGGAGTAAAAACCTTCTTGATCCACCCATTTCATATGAACTCTGGAACCTCCTCAGGTAGTTCCTTTATTGGTGAGGTCTTCATTTCTTGGGCAAATTCACAAACCTGAGATTATTACATGAAGGGTCTAAAATGTTTTATTTATGTTTTAATAGACGCAGTGGGAAAGGGAGGAACGGTTAGCACCCCAGTCCTTCTGGTCCCCTCTCCAAACTACATGGCAAGAGAAAGACACTCAGTAAGGAAACTTGAAGATCAAAATGTCCCCATTTTAAAATAAAGGACACTAGCACAATCACTTCTCAGACTAAAATATAAAGCCATATTTTTGTTTAATTTTACTATTTGTTCAATTCCGAACTTTAAAAATGTTATTCTGCATGTTATAAAAATAGTCAGTCTAGGAACCTTGTGCAGCATACACTATTAATGTTATTGCTTTCACAAACTTGACCATGATTTTCTTACTAAATTCAGATCTCCCCTCTTCACCATTTGTCATAGATTTACAAATGATTTTCATGAAATTGAAAGAACAGATTGAGATAGGAATTTGTAATATTTTATACATTGCATTTTTTTAATGTAAATGAACTTTAACTCAATGGTCATTTAGTGGAATGACACCATTTCTATCTCAGATTTGTCTCCATTTGCTGTTGACAATACAGAAGCCTTTCAAAGAGTTTATGATCATCTGGATACCTTCAGGAGAATGCAACAGAGGCCTAGGGAATTAACTATCTGTCAGGCATTAGGGGAAAACATCTCCTCAACATTTGTTTCAAGACTTAGGGGATAGCCTTCAGTTGTAAGAAATGTTGTAAAAACAGGAAATCTCCTTTAATAAAGAAACCATACAAATTACATTTTAGATTAGTGAATTGTTTTTTACTTCATGTGATCTGAATTCAGCTCATAGCCTCCTACTTGACTTGAGATTCTGAGTAATTCCATTCATCATTTCTATCAGTGTAAAGAATACATCAGTAACTTAGATCATTAGAAGGAATACACACTGTCTACTATCCTCAGTGGAATTTGACTAAACCAGAAACAATCAAATTGACTTGTGTGAGAAAAAACTAGGAACAATAAAATATTGGCAGCTTACAAACATGCCATTCAGGTATTATGGAAATAAGCCAGCCCAGATCACTCAAGGAACAAAACTAAAGCCAATTCACTATGTTTGAATGTTAGAGGGATTTTCAGGTAATAGCTTGCAAAATGAAGGGCACCTTTAGAGTTCCAACATAAATTTCAACAACCTAAATTGTTCTTTCAGATAATAACAATCCTCAGGAATTCTGAAGAAATATATTCTTAATAAAATTATAAGCTTCTTTCCTGTCAATGAGTTCTGCTATTTCTGTCATGTTTAATTTTATCTGCTGCTATGTCTTTGTTTACTTACTTCAAAGTCTGTTTCAAGTTCTCTAGTGTAATTAGATGGGATATAAATCGTAAATTTATTATTGAAAATGTTGGTATTTTGAGTATTTACTATGTGATAGACAGCTCTAAAAACTATCCTCATTTTATAAAGACCCTGAACTGAGGCTTGGATACTTCATGAGATTTTCAGGTTTACCCAGTTGTTAAATGATGACGCTGAAACTCACATATACAAATGCTCACCATTTGACTCTAAGCATATAGTCTTTACACTTAGCAACACTGTTTTTACTATAAAATTCTATTAATTTGACACTCTATTAGTGTAATTTATTATGTGATATTATATTTATTTATTTTTTAAAAATTTATGTACTTATTTTGAGAGAGGGAGCAGGAGTGGGGGAGGGTCAGAGGCGAGAGAGAGAGAAAGAGAGAGAATCTCAAGCAGGCTCCACACTGTCAGCACACAGCCCAATGCAGGGAAACCGTCTCACCAACCATGAGCTCATGATCTGAGCTGAAATCAAAGAGTGGGTCACTTAACTGACTGAGCCACCCAGGCATACCTATATGTGTTCATATTTAAAATCTGAGGGCTTTTGTGTAGCTCAGTCAGGCGTCTGACTCTTGACTTTGGCTCAAGTCATGATTTCATGATTGGTGAGATGGAGGATCCCCCCTCCAATCTGGGCTCCACACTGATAAAGTGGATCCTGCTTGGGACTCTCCCTCTCCTATCTCTGATCCTCCTCCCCCCTCCTCCCCCCCACGCCCTCCCCCCCACACACCCACACTTTATCTTTCTTAAAATAAATAAATAAACATTTTTTAAAACTAACAAAATAAAATGGTCTCTGATTTCAACAGTATTCTCTGACAATATTTGAACATAAAAGTCTTCTCTTTATGTCAGTACTAAAGTCATGCATCATGCTCTAGTATGATGTATCTGATTTGTTTTGGTGCTCCCTAGCACAAGAGAAATTTGTTTGAGCTGATAATTTCCCTGGCAGGGCGTCTTCTAACTGTCACTCTGAAGGTAGGAAAACATCTGACTTTCTCTCTCTCTCTCTCTCTCTCTCTCTCTCTCTCTCTCTCTCTCTCTCTTCGTGGTTCTACTTCCCCACTATGTCCACTGCCTCACAATGTAGCAGTTAGCCATGTAGGGAGCATAATATAGTTGATTGTAGTTCTAGGGAATTTCTGATATAAGCTGTATATTGCACTTTCTGCCATGGAAGGCACCAGTTTGTTGGTTTTAGGAGTCCTACATATTTTGGCATCCATGACTGTTTTTTCACCAGATACTCTTAGTGTAGAATCTCTTCTCTTCATTTCTTTACCCAGCAAACTCATTTAGGTCATTCAATGCAGTTTACAGTTAATCTACTCCAGGCATCTTTCTGCAACATCCCCTCTGTATATATTATTTCGCATCATCACATTGAATTATAACAATCTGTTATAGTGATCTAAGTCTGGGAACTTCTTTTTTTTAAGTTTATTTATTTTTGAGAGAGTTAGAGCACAAGCAGGGGAGGGGCAGAGAGAGAGGGAGACACAGAATGAGAAGCAGACTCCAGGCTCCCAGCTGTCAGCACAGAGCCTGACACGGGGCTTAAACCCATGAACTGTGAAACCATGACCTGAGCTGAAGTTGGACACCTAATCCTCTGAGCCACCCAGGTGCCCCTAATGTTTTTGGTATTATTGACTCAGAATAAGGGTTCACTAAAATGTTTTAAAAATAAAATAATGACTTCATATTTCCTCCAGGAAAATCTAAAAATATTTTAGAGTATAAATTATGAATAATTCCCCTGGAAAGAATTTCATATACTTTTGAAATATATTTCTAAAAGCTTATCAAGACTATAAGGGGTTGAGATTTTTACATCACCACTGTTCATGAAAATATGACCCAGGAAAAGATTGATTAGGCCCCATTCTATGAAGATGTTTCTGAAAGCCTTCATATTTAGAAACAATTGATTTATATTCATGGCCACTTGTATTTTAAGTTTTAACCATTTAACTGACTCCTTCTTAAATCTAGATTCTTCCTAGATTTAAAAGCTACAAAATATCAGCCTACTTTAGAGATATTTTCTTCAAGGACAGCTCTCTAGAAAGATTTGGGAATAGATATTTACAAGTATTTATCCTTTTGACTTACAAAGTAGGTAGAAGCTGAGTTTCCCACTTACAGTCATGGACCCCCCCCCCCTTATAGAAGATGACCCTTTTATGGCCTTATGCAGTCTGAGAGAGGCTTTGAGCACCTCAAATCTGGAGCCTACATGGAAATTCAGCTCCACTTTTTAGGAAATCAATGGCCTGTAAACCTGTTCACTTTAGTTTTCAAAGTGTAAAATGAAAATACACATACATCCTAAGGATCTTGTGAAAATTAAATGACTTAATATATCAAAACTGATTGGGATTGTTCTAGGCATAAACAGTATGTAAATGTTAACTAGGAAAAATAATAGAGATGAAACTTATTTTAGAGTGTTCAGCCTCATCATTTCTTCGTACACTGAAAGAGGAATTTTCATGTTGCCCTATGTTTCTATCAAATGTTTGCTCTCATGAGGAAAACAAAATTAATAATAATATGGACTGGTACTTTTCTAGGTATATGGCCTGCATGTCATTAAACAATGTGCTTTTATGCATGCTTGAATATGTTCAAGAATCAACCTAGATGGGTCTAACAATTATAAGGGAATCCTAAAATTGAGACTAACCTCTGTTTGGCATGAGGGTCTGGGATCCTTCCCTTCTCACCACCACGGAAGGCGGTGTGTGTACCACTCCAATTGCTCTGCTTGTTAATCCACACTTCACTAGAGCAAACTAATTTTGACAAATTCTAAAAATGGAAAATTTCCAGTAAGCAGGCAGGTCTGCTGACATTTGATAATATCTAGTTGTCAGTGAGGTGTTAGAAGGTGCCTATGCCTACATCATTCCTAGATTTAAAAGAAACACACAGCAGAAATTTGTAGAATGAAAATTAATGATAAAACATTTTGCGAGCATTTCATATGGGATCATATGTTAGTTAATGTTTACAGTTCATGGCCTGGATGGTTTTGGTTAATTAAAGAAATCACTTGGGATAAGGAAGCACTCAGAAACGATTGTGGGTTTTTATACAGTTCATAATAAGCCCAGAGACTTGAGGGAGCCTTCCAAGCCTCTATAAAACTGAATATATTTTCCCTTTGGCCCATTATTTACTTAACTGCAGGTCATTTACTTTGGCAGGAGAAAATGTACCTGTTCAATATCAAAAGGCCCATGAATTTTAACCTTCTTTTATTGCTCTATTATATCATTTAAGAATTTTTAGTTAAATAAAAAAAGTGGTGATTTTTTCTCTATATTAGGACTCCTCTCAGCTTCTGTGATTTTAGTTTCCATAATTTAAAGTACATATTGAAAATAAATTGCTTTATTTGACTGCATGTAGATTTTCCATTAATGAAGTCCAGCAGATATATTTAACATTGTATACACATCTATGAAAAGTAATATATTCAGAAATAGCTCTGAAGATAACGGAACCTGTGTGTGTATCCACTTAAAGATCTCACCTAATAACAATTTTCTTATTGCATAATAATATGAATTTATACTTCAGATTATGAATTATGCATGTTGGGGACAGATCTAGCTATTTTAGTCGAGGATATTAAATTTGTTAATATTTTTTTTCAATACCTACTCCTGCATTGTGTGCCCAGGACAAAGCCCCGCGATACCACCTCCATTACCAACAGAGCAAGCTTCCAGACCCACTCCGGCATCACCGACTCCTGAAGGCAAGTATTTTACTTTTCCAAAGCTCTCCTTTATTGTGAACAAAATAGAATGTAGAGAAACAGGACACAACAGTAACTGCAGAAACAACAAAATCCCTATTTTCTTAAATAATTTTGGTACATCTAAGCTACAGTTTACTTTTCCTGAAATTACAATCTGCTGCTTTTTGGAAAACCAAAAGTTTTCCCCTTAAGGTTTTATACCAGCGATCATCAGCTTCCAGAAGAATGACTAGTTTCCTGTCCTGGAAATCAAGCTAGAAAGTACAGGCACAAATAGACAAGGATATGTGTTGTAATTCATGCAGTTTTACCACAACTTGACCAATTTAGTGTCTTTAAGACTCAAAGACAGAGTTTCTAGATTTCAATCTGAGTTTCACCTCTTACTATTTGTGTAAATTTTAGTTTACTTAAACTCACTCTTCATGAGTTTTATCATCCATAAGATGAGTTAAGAATAGTAGTGATCTTGGGGTGCAGGTGGCTCAGTCGGTTAAGTGTACAACTCTTGGTTTCAGCTCAGGTCATGATCTCTCGGTTCATGAGATAGAGCCCCACATCGGGCTCAGTGCTGACAGCATGGAGCCTGCCTGGGATTTCCTCTCTCTCTCTCCCTCTCTCTCTTCCCCTCCTTTCTTCTCAATGTCTCTCAAAATAAATAAATTTAAAAAAAAAGAATAGTGCTGATCTCATAGAGTTAGTGTGAGGATAAAATGGCATGTATATGTGTGTGTGTGTGTGTGTGTGTGCCAGTTTATAAAATTAATAACTAATACTACTACTAATTGGTTCTTCAGAATACGGTGTTAGGGATTGGCAAAATTAGAGGAGGAAAGTGTCATCATAATCAATTTTTCAAAATCATTTGTTTTCATTTATTCATTCAACTACAATTTATTAAATCCCAACCAGGGGATCACTCCAGGTATTGCCCAAAGTACTGGGGATTTAGAGATTAATAGAAAATAGTTCCTGTCCTACCAAGAATCAGTTTACAGGTATAAAATGAAAAGTAATTAAAGAGGAGCCAGATATGAAACAAAAAAATCAAAGGCAGGTGCACCACTACTTTTTTGCAAGGGTACAGATAGAGGTCTCCTTCAGACCATCATAGCACCCCTTCCACCTCTAACTCTGTCAAACACTGAGAGAGACCTTCTTTCTATATATATGGACACCAGACTGCTAGTCCAAGTTCTATACCCATCAGTCCACCCCCTGAGTTCAGCATCCAATGGCAGCAGAGAAAGAACTGTTTGGAGGGAAAAAAGTCAGTCCTAGGACCTGGAGTGTAAGAGAGGAAAAAATTTCAGGTGGCCACAGCCTATCGTCCCCATAGACTCTTAGACCTAGGGCAGGAGGAAGGCCCATAGAGCCCTGTAAAGCGCAGAGCCTACAAGAGGCACCTTGGTTGCTGGATTCTAAGAAGTGTGGTGATTGTCACCATATGATAAGAACCAAAATAGAAGCAGTGCTGAATACTGTGAAAGCTTAGAGAAGGGAGGGCATAGCTCTGCTTGGAAGAGGTGAGGAGAATCCCAGGAAAAGCTTCTCTGCTGAAGTGGCTGTGGAGCTTAAATCCCAAGAATACAGAAGAATATGCAAGGAAAGCAACACTGACAACAAAAGAATAGGCATATGCAAAAACATGGAGATGAGAAAGAAAGAGGTTTTGTTCAGAAACGCATAAGCACTTCATCCTAGAGAGAAAGAAGGCAACGTGGAGAGGGTCTGAGACAGATGATAGAAAGACATGCAAAAGACAAATCGTGAAGTGCCTTGTAGGCTAAGCTTGGGATTTATATTTATCTTTAAATTTTTATTATAAAGCACTGAATAGTAAAAATAAACCTGTAATATACTCAGCCTGCAGATACATTTATCAGCATTTTCTATTCTTACTTATTCAACTTTTCTCTTCTTTCCCTTCTTTCTTTTTTGCTTTTACTGCTTGTGTTTTTATTTCTTTTGCCAATCTCTGACATCATGCTATTTCACTTAGCTAAGGGATTTTTAATTCTTTTTAAGATTTTTGACGTGTTTACATGGTTCAAAATTTAAAAGTCACAAAAATGATGTAGGGTACTGGAAAGTTTCCCTCCTGGCCCTATGTACTAACTAGCCAGTTCTCCTTATAGTCAACCAATGTTAGCTCCTTCCAGAGATATTTTGTGCATATACAAGCGCAAATATTTCCTCCTAAGCTACTTTTTTTTTCTTTAGACTATAAGGAATTCCCCATAGATGAGATAGATATGTTCATCTTAAAAGAACAATTTGACTCCCATCCTGCTGGTTTAGACAGGTGGTATGAGAGTGATCACAGACATTTGCGAAGAGAATAGTCCAACCAAGCTGTAACACAGGCACTAAACAGTGGTGTAGTTGGTGGTGTAGTGGTGTAGATGGAGAGAGCAGGTCGATCAGAAAAATATCTGGAAAGGGAATAAATTGGTCAAAGTATCTGATTACTATAGATGCTGACATGCAACAAGTAATTAGAATGACTCTGGCTTTCTGAATTAGATATTCAGGTGGACAGAGGTGCCATTAACTAAGATGGGAAACCACTGAAATAAAACAGGCCTGGTGAGGAAAAGCAGGAGGGTCGTGGGCACAGGACAGACTGACACATGAGTTTTTCATGGGCTTCCAGGTAGAATTACTGAGAGGTCATTCCAATGGCGCATGGAACTCCAGAAAATATTATATGGCTGTTATCTGGAATTATATACTCATGCAAGCTGTCCTTTCTTCTGCACTTGACTTATCTTCCCCATCCCCAAATGAATCTCCAGTAATGAGGAGGAAGTGTCTGAGAGGTTCATTTTGTTTCATATATCCGCCAAACCCCTCTTACAAAGGGGACCAGGTCTTATTGATCATTTGTTGTTACCTAGAGGGATGGTGGGAGCTCTGTGTCTTTAAAAAAGTGATTTACAGCTTGTGCTCTAGAATCACAGAGATCTGGATCCAAATTCAGATTCTACTGTTTTCTAACTGGATGAACAAATGTAACAACTAAACTTCCGCAATTATTATTATTGTGTTTGGTATTGATATACTTAGGAATTCCTCTTCAATTTCATTTTATTGGCTTAAGACAGTTTTTCACTAAGAATAGTTTGCAGATTGTCAGCACCAAAATCAACTGTGAAGCTTCTTAAAAATTCATATTCCCAATATCTTAAACCTAGCATATAAGATTCTCTGGCAATTCAGGGAGGAAATAGATCTCTATTTTTATCAATCTCCTCAGCTGAATCTTGTACACACTAAATTTTGAGAACCTTTGGTTTATGCCCATGTGTACAAAAACTGTACAGATGCAATGAATTGTTTCACACCAAGTATCTAAACATGATAGCCTGTTTTAAATAGTCTTTTCTCTATTTTAAATTATTTTAATTAAGCAAGGTTAATGAATTTAAATAAATCTGAATGGCTTGGTGAGAGATGCATTATCCAATTGACCACAGATCCGATGATCATTTTGGCTATACATTTATATTTCACACAGCCAATAGCCAGGGAAGGATTTGGGTAGCTGGGCAGCTGATGTTTTCCTCTGGTTGTGTTCTGACATCAGCATGTCCTACGCACTTTCTGGCCAGATGCTGACCAAGTCACACCTGCAGTCATGCTCTTTTTAACTCACATTTATTTAAAATATTATGTTTTCTCTACTTATATGCATTTTACATTTGATATTTCAAAACCCTGTAAAGTAGACATTATCAAAGATTAACAAATGTAGTCTTGGAATTTATTTATTTATTTATTTATTTATTTATTTATTTATTTATTTATGCTAGTTAGGTAATAGCAGATCTGTGTTTCCAGCCCTGAATTTCTAGTTCTATGCCCAAGGATCTTTCCAGTATATTGCTATGAAGATATCAGCATTTGAGGATCTTACCTTCATGTCTTCTGAGACCTCTACAGGTTTGGGAAGATGAAGACACAATGTGTTGTGCTATAGATTTTATGCACTTCTGCGATAAAAATATCATGTTCTGATCTCAGTATAGAGAACCCTAGCAATGCTTCTTAAAAGTTAGTGTGCACACAAATCGCCTGGGGCTCTTGTGAAAATGTAGATTCGGATCTCGTAGATCTAGTGCGGGGCCTGAGATTCTGCAATTTTACCACGCTTCCAAGGTTTGCTGATGCTCGTAGTCTAGGATTCAATCTCAGTAGCAAATCCCTAGGTGATTTAGAGGGAAGTGGAGAGCAATTAAATATTTCTAAAAATGCTTTTAATTTAGTATTAATCATCTGAATGAACTTTAATTGGCCAAACGTCCTTCAAAATGACTAAAATGTCACTCATGGAAAAATTCTGGCTGCCAGTTGTCTGAGAAAGAACAATAGTTTTCAAGCCAAGGACCTAAGCATTCTAGTAAGGCTTGCAAGAGAGCAAGAGAAATGCCAGTGGGAATGGGGGGAAAGGTTACATTATACTTGCAAATTATAATAACCTAGTGTATAGTATGTAAAATATTTTGATTTGGCCAGCTACACAAATGGAATGAATTAGTAGCTGTAAGCTTTAAATAAAAATCCCGTATCATCTATAAATCATTGCTATCTCAATATGAATCCAACAAAAAAGAATTTGGTTATTAGAGGTTACAATTTAATGTAAAGTACATGTAAAATCTTACTCTATGATCCCAAATCAATAATGCTTCCTGAATTTTTAGAGAACAGTCTAGGACCAGTCCAGATTTGAAATCTTTGTCTCCTCCAAAACTGCTGCAGATACATTTTATTTGGCCCAACAGGTTTTCTACGTGCTGATTTTTAAGTGTGGTCATCTTGACTAAGGTGACCATTGTTTCCATCAACTGCCACACCTCTGCTTCACCCATTCATTCACTTGGCTCTTGATGTCATTTCTGTGTGTGACAATTACATGAAGACAATTCCTCTTGATATCATAATTTCTTAAATTCCTGATCAACACTGGACCTCTTGGTTTTCAAGAGCTGCCACTACAAAACACCACAGATTGGGTAGCTTAAGCAACAGAAACATCTCATAGTTCTTTAGGACGGGAGTCTGAGATCAGAGTGCCATGATGGCCAGGTTTCTGGATAAAGCCCAGGTCCTGGCTTGTAGACATCTCCTTAGTGTTATCTTGACATGGTGAAGAGAGAGCTCAGATGGCTCTTCTTCTCCTTAGGACACAGTTTTACAGTATCAGGGCTCCTCTCTTATGACCTCATTTAAGCTCAATTGCCTCCTAAAGGCCCGATCTCCAATACAGTCATATGGGGGGTAGGGCTTCATGTGTGTATTTGGAGGAGACGCAATTCAGTCTTTAACACTTGGTAACCTCTGAATATCATTATTAGTAAAGCAGCTTAAATGTTTACCTTATACAATTAGAGTTGTTTAAATATTTCTTTTTGAGTAATCAATGATTTGCCTTTTGCATTTCCATCGAAAGTGGTTTTTCACCAACATAAATTGCCATCTTTTGCATATGCTTGACATTGATAGGAGTCAAATATTTTTAAAAATGTCTTAACTGGACTCAAATACAACTGAATTATATGGAAAACAATAAAACAAAAACTAAGTAATCTCATCACTAGCAATTATTATATATAACTTACTTAGCTAGTAAGCAGATTATTTAGAAACATTTCTTAGGACTCAGTTGAGAGAGAAAGAGAGAGAGAGAGATCAGAGTCATGTTTTGTTTGGCGTTTGGATTATAAGAGCTAATGTTACCGGAGATAAGTTGACAGAAAACTGACAAGTGACTCTGTCACTGCCCCAATGTTCACAGGACAAGGGATAGCCTATAAATAATATGTCACCTTAAGTTCATTGGATTCTAATTCTGTTGTTATTGTTGTTCTTGTGAGATGGACATAAATCAAGGAACTCCAATTGCCCAATTTGAGGCAGATCTTGATTATTCAAATATTGGACTCCAGTTTATCTCCTACTAGAGGTTCATAAAACACCAAGTAGCAAATGTTTTGCCTATCAGTCTGTCACTTAGAAAAGGAAGTGTCATTTGTAAAGTGGGATACTTAGGTTTCTATTGTTCTATTTATAGAGCAATTTAATTTGAAATTTTATCATGGAACCCAATACGATGTGTAAGGGAATAACATAACGATGTTGCAGGATTATAGGGCTTTGGCTACTCTCTCCTTTTACTTCCCAGAGAAGGAGTCTACGCTGAGGACACTGGCACCGAACAGGTGCCCAAGGAGGCCACGCTATCAGGCGATGCTGAGATCATGGGCTTTGTCAAGGCTTGCAGATGTGCCTGCAACTTCATTAACATAATTGATTAGGAACTAGGACATATTTAGTATTAATCAAGCTGTTTTTAGTGAGGCTGATTATGCACAGTCCTTGATGCACTATTTTAGTCTGGAACTTCCTTAGGACCAAGTTGCAAGAAAATGGCATTATGTGAAAAGGAACTTACATGTGGCACTAATGTATGCTATTTGATTTTGAGGAATACAGATGTAACAGGTAAAATGTAGGCACTTAAACATATTTTGCTTTTTTTTTTTTTGGTTTTAAAAAAGTAGGGCTGATCTATACACTGGATTATTAAGTTGGTTCACAAGACATTAGAAACAATTTGGAATTTTAACAGAGTTTTAAAAATCATAGACCTTGTTATGAGTGAAAATGCTCTCATGTCTGTGAGGCCCTTAAAAGTTTCCTTTTTGCTTTCTTGGCACTTAAAGAAAATCAGTTTCTTGCAGCACTCCCTTCTTGGAAATGCTGGTGTGTTTCTCAGGCCATTTGTCTCATGCTTTGAAGATGTATCTTGCCTTCCTTCAGTTTCACTCCTCTCCCACCTCACATGCTTTGTACATCATAATGAAGTTTCCATTGATTTAAATATTTGGATGTAAAGACTAAATTTGTACACTAAATAAAGTGTTTCCTTTGACTGCTATATTTTTTAGACTATGTCTGGCCTTGGAAAACTGGCTACAATTGTATTAAACAAATCTCATATAACAACCACGTCATGTAATCATTTTGACATTGTCAATTGACACTTAATTATGGATATAATTTAAAAGGGACTAACTTAAATATAATATTAATTCTCACATTCTTTCTAAAACAGTACCACACTTTGTTATAGAGTTCCCATGTCCACTGAGAACTCCCCCAGCAAGTTCAAAGAGCCACCAAAGCTACTACTTACTTCAGTAAGGGAGCTGATCTACTGAGTTCCTGCCCCAATGAAATGTCAACTGTTATATTAACATCACGTTATTCTTATCTTTAGCCACTTTGTCATCGAATGTTTATCAGAGCTGTATTTCTCAGGAGGAATTAGCCCCTGACTGCTGTCAGACAGAACCCTCAGTTTTTAAACAAACTGCTTCAGGCAACATTTTCCATCCTCACCCCATCACCCTATAAAGCTGCTTCATAAAATCTTAGCACAGTTACTAGATATGATCCCACTTTTTAAAAATTTTCTTTAACATTTTATTTATTTTTGAGAGAGAGAGACACAGTGTGAACAAGGGAGGGTCAGAGAGAGAGGGAGACACAGACTCTGAACACAGGCTCCAGGCTCTGAGCTGTCAGCACAGAGCCCAATGTGGGGCTCGAACCCATGAACCATGAGATTATGACCTGAGCCATAGTCGGACTCTTAACTGATTGAGCCATCCAGGTGCCCCAATCCCACTATTTTTTAATCAACAATGAGAAATGATTTTTTCCGTACTCAACATGGACATCTCCCAAAATATTATGGTTTATGTTGTCACTGTTCTCTAAAGAATAGAAAATTTCTACCCACATGTAATTATTCAACATTTAGTGTAAAATTGTCACAATTTGTCTATTGTGGCAAATATGTGGAAAGAAGTTAATGTGATTCCACTATAAACATATAATTTGTATAAAGGCAAATATAATAAGGGGAATCAATACTGTATACCCTATCATCTTCTTGACTAAATATACTAAGAATGGCAATTGTAAATAATACAATAAATGCCATCATCCATATGTGGGCAAAAGTCCTCTAGAGAAAAAACGAAGGACTCAGCTTCTAATCCTGGCTTTGACATGAATTAGTTATATGACCTTTGACAAATCAACTGACTTTTCAGGATCTTCATTACTTCACCCATAAAGTATGGGGCCAGAACTTAAATGCTCTCTTAAGTACCTTTTTGCTTCCACCCAGAGATTTCAGGCTTCTTGTATTCAGGCCAGTGGGTTGTAATTAACTGCCTTAAGAGCAGAAGGAAGACTTCATGGCTTTGTACAGTGGTTAAATGGCTACTAGAGATGTCTACAGTATGGTTGTGGTCTGGATAGAGATATCCACTTGTTGGGACAACCAGGAGTGCCCCTATGCAATGAAGATCACTATGATGCATTATTTACTGATGAACAGAAGTGAGTTGCACAGATCATAAAGGCTATAAAAGTTGGGAGGAAGATGAGATATGAGTGAGGCAAGGCTATGAAATAAAATTACAGGACTTGCATTGGGCCAGAAAGAGTGGGTTGGTAGGATTTGTGTAGAGGAGAAAGAAGCATTATAAGAAACTTATTATAAGATTATTTCTTACCGTAGGATGCATCCGAGGACAATGTTCTACAGGAGCTAGTAATGTTTTATTTACAATTCTATTAAACCAAGAACTTTATCACCTTAGCTCTTCAGTGAGATATATCCTGAGAAACAAAGAGCATAAAATAATAAAATAGAAATTTGGCCCCAGTTCTTATTCCATTAACTCCATGACACAATGAATTTTATTAAACTTTAGGCCAATGTAATATTTATTTGTCTGGCAGTGAAATAAACTTATTATCTGTCAGCAATTTTTAATGGAATTGACCTTTAGTTATAAATTTTGATAAAATAATATAAACCAAAATACTTTCACTATTTATTTAACTTAGAATAAGTTGTAATTAATACAGCTGAATAAAATAATGTATATAACAACTTAGCCCATTTTCTAGCACAGTTAGGTACTCAACCATTAGTTGCTATTATTATTATCATTTTTATCAAGAAACTTCTCTTATCTGTATAATAAATTATTAAATCTTACGGTAGTTTTTAATTGGTATCTATAGAAGACAATAAGGTAATTGCATTAGTGGCATTAGTCAGTATATGTGAAACTCTATGTAATTTCTCAATACAGAATTTGGTACTGGGGCGCCTGGGTGGCTGTCAGTTGAGCATCTGACTTCAGCTCAGGTCATGATCTCATGGTTTGTGGGTTCAAGCCCCATGTTGGGCTCTGTGCTGACAGCTCAGAGCCTGGAGACTGCTTTGGATTCTGTGTGTATGTGTGTCTCTCTATCTCTGCTGTTCCCCCACTCATACTGTCTCTCTCTCAAAAATAAACATTAAAAATTATTTTAAAAAAGAATTTGGTTCATATCCTGATGGGGTTTGTACACACCTAAAGATTTTACACCTCCTCACAGACTGTGTGAGGCTTCTAAAGCAACTGAGCAAAAAAGGAGTGTGATCCAGTTCACATTTTAGATTTATTATGTCAGCTATAGAAAGAATGGATAGCTAAGGGGTGGAGATCAGGGGTCTGGAGATAAGACACTTAAAGGAGGTTACCGTTCATGGGGCAAAATTATGCTACTTTTCTCTTAAATTATTCCATTCAACCCTCAAAATAACTCCAAGGAGTGAATAGGATTTCACATCACTTTAGAATTTAGAACAGATCAGAGAAATCAAGTAAATTGCCTAAGAGAACACAGCCATAACCATGATATACAATTGGCCTTCAAACAATGTGGAGGTCTAAGGGACTCCTTGCCCCCTCCCTGCAGTCACAAATCCATGTACAACTGTTGACTCCATGAAAACTTAACTATTAACACCT
The DNA here is from genome assembly GCF_006229205.1 of Suricata suricatta. Lineage (NCBI taxonomy): Eukaryota > Metazoa > Chordata > Mammalia > Carnivora > Herpestidae > Suricata > Suricata suricatta. The sequence goes on along the minus strand of NC_043706.1, from coordinate 106,352,467 downwards.
ACTGTTGACTGGAAGCCTTATTGATACATAAACAGTTGGTAATACATATTATATATATATGTGTATATATGTATATATATATATATATACATATATACACATATATCATATACTGTATTCTTAAAGCTAGGTAGAAAAAAGAAAATGTTAATAAAATCATAAGAGAGAAAATACATTTCTATACTGTACTCTATTTATTAAAAAATTCCACTTGTAAGTGAACCAGCATGATTCAAATGTTGCTTCAGGGTCAATTGTAATTAGAATTAGAAGCCAGATATCTTATATCCAGGTTTAGACTCTTTCCAGTATTTTAAGACTAGCAATTAAGTGTTAGGGTTGAGCATGATTACTAAAGTGTCTGTGCTGAGAAAATGAATGGCATTAAGAATAAAAACAGGTTTGGGGAGAGAGAAACTATGTTAAGCAGGCTGGAAGAATGTCAAGAAAAGGGAAGAAAATGGAAAGAAATGAGAGTTTCTCGTGGAGTATGAAATACAATTACATTTAATAAGTATTAAATAAATTTCATAAGAAATTGCATCTCTAAACAGAATTTTTGTCTGTCATTTGGTTTTGATTTATCATTATTGATTATTAGACTTTTTGTGAAAGTCATTTACTTTTTCCTGTTGACCTATTTGCCGGAGTCCAGCTCCAGCAGGTCCAGGGCTCCCTGAAGGATGGAAAGTGTCGGAAAAAGGGAGCAAGAGAGCCTCGGCTTCTTTCTGATCACCAAGCAGGCGTCTCTGCTCTCCAATCAGGCATCTGCACTGGTGGCCAGCATCTCTGCACTTCAGTCAGGCATCTCTGCACTTCAGTCAGGCATCTCTGCACTGACCTGAGAGTCAGCCTTATTTATTGAAAAAATGAATGGGGTACCAAACAGGAGTGGCAATTGCCTTAGACAATGATTCCTGATGACAAATTATTTGGTATGTAAAAATTAGCCAGAACATAGATTGGTGGAAGACTCCTGCATGATCTTTACCAATAGTGATTGAAGTAGGTGACTAGATGCTTATCACATGTGGAAGGAAGGGATCTTTGGCATTTAAATACAAGGGGATCTTTCTAGCATAGCAAAAGCAAGAGTTAGTTCCTTTGTGAGCAAGGGTCAATTAGCCTGTTTTCAAGGGGGCAGAAAAACAGCTTTTCTCAGGAAATGTAACATTTGCTCCTATAATCACAAAAGAAGAAACTCCTATAAAAATTTTTTTCACAAGGTACAATTCACATATTTTTAACATAAGAAGGCAAGTCACTCCTGATCTCAGTGAGTCAGGCGCCTTGGGGGTTGGTGCTCAAGCAGAAATTGAGTGGGGGTTGAGTGGGTATAGCAGCAGGTCGCCCTCTGATGGTGGGAGGCCTTGCAAACCTGCCCTCCTTCAGAAATGGCTCCCAGCACCTGTCTGTAAGAAAAGTTAGTTCTACTCCCTACACATCTCACAATATAGCTAGGGTTGCCTATCTAATTTGACCCTCCGGCAAGAGTGTTTGCACTGGGGATGAAGGGGTGGCACCCACAAAATAGGAAACAGTAAAGGAGCCATCTGTTGATTCGGATCTGTTTTTTGTTCTCTCATAACTTTTATCAGGGTATCAAAAAAGTAGTTTTTTCCCTGTATTTTGATCTATAAAGAACCCGAGAGGAAGTCAAGGAGGACGTGAGTTGTGAATTTGTGTGAACATGATCTATTGGTAGTTTTCTTATTATGGCATTCTGATTAAAACCTCTCATGCCAACAAAACTTTCTCATAAAGCATTTTATAAAAAAGAACCGGAATGCCTCCAAAGCTCTACTTTGTAAGTACCAGTTTTTCTTTATAAAACATTTATTTGTTATTTGTGTCAGCTTGACCTAAATGTTTCTTTGTATTATATGCATTTGTTACAATTCCAAAAGATACTTTTCTTCCTATCCAGAACAAAATGCATCTCTAAAGCCAGGTCAGTTTTAGCCAAATGGAGTAAAGAGTCTTGGCAATTGTTCACCTAATAGAGGACTTATTGTTTTAATGTATTTATTTAATGTAATGTTTTGTTTGATGTTTAACATTATGTTTAATGTCTTAAACATTAAACGTGTAAAACTTTTTGATCTCCTAGAATAGACTTTATATGTGAAAAGAGAAAACAAAAAGTTTTGTTACTACTTTGGTATAGTTCATGAGAGATGATGAAATTTATGTAGGCCATGAGTTAGGATAAACCCAAATTCAACATAATAACTTTAAAGTTGTACTCTTTGAAAGGATACTTGTTTCCTTTTTAATGTTGATGTCCATAGGCATATTTTTAAAAATTGAAATGTTTTCATTGAAAATCAGACTATACATGTGTCCAAATAACTTTTAGTAATTTTAAAGTCAAATTGTTTTGAAAATAACTATTCCGTCTTTTAAATTTATTTAGTAAATCAAGTCCTAACTTCTCAAAGATCTGTTTTAAAAATAGCAATATCTTTGAAATGGTGCTAGAAAATGGTATATATTTCAATTTTGAATGATAACCAGCTTTTTCTCTAAATATTGATGATATTGTCACAAAAGGAAAAGTTTAATTTTCTGATGCTTCTAGGCATTCTTTTTTATTTTAATTTAATGTTTATTTATTTTTGAAGGAGACAGAGATAGCGCATGAACTGGGCAAGGGCAGAGAGAGGGGGAGACACAGAATCTGAAGCAGGATTCAGGCTCTGAGCAATCGGCATAGAGCCCGACAGGAGGCTCAAACTCACAAACCAGGAAATCATGACCTGCGCTGAAGTCTGATGCTTAAGGGACTGAGGCACCTGGGTGCCCCTCTAGGCATTCTTAACATTCCATATATAACGAAGTACTTTTGCAATCAATTTCCAGATACAGATAAATGAAAAAAAACTAAAGTGAAAATATGGAAAAAGTAATCTTTTACAAATAATATGATATTGAAAATGAAGAGGTGTTAGAAAACAACTTTATGTTTTTCTTATCTTTATAGAAAGACACATTGGAAACTATTACAATAAAAGATCTTGGAGAAGTAATGATTCTGCCTAAAAAATAAACTTTAAAGGGTTAAAAGAGCTCTTCCAAAGTCTCTAAATGTGGGGAGCACTAAAAAGCAAAATAAAACAAAAAATAAAACAACAAAAGAAATGCAATGATACTATAGAAAGCTATCCAGAGATGTGTATGGAGATGGAAGGCTTCTCACTTAGTGAAAGTCAATAAACTTTGAATATTCACTTTCTGAAATGTAAAAGCATTTCAGGGAAAAATAAAAGCCAGATCTGTCTCTCTTATCTCTCTCATTTCTCTCTTTCTCACTCTCTCTCTCTCTGTCTCTCTCTCTCACACACACACACACTCACAAAGATGCTGAGGATGTCTTTGCTCTTTCACTTCTAGGTAGAAAAGTGAAAAAAAATAGATGTGGCAACTTTCATCTATATAAATGTAACCCATTCAAAAGTAATGCAATCACTTATCTAAAAGGCTTTTATTATTTTTGAAAGGTTTGAGGGAAATCTACCTTATCCATTTTAAATACCAAGTTTAATTAACATAAGAAACTTTTTTGCAATTTGAAAGGTATCAAAGAATCTTTTCTCTTTGCATTCCCTTTTGCATACTAAATTCAGAAGTAGAAAAAAAATTGTCATTATGTCAGAGAAAGTCAGCCATAAGGGAGATGAAAGATAAGTTTGACAACATAAGGCAAAAGCTAGAACTTCTTTTCTGTCCAGGGGTCAGTTCACTGGCAAATTTTTGATAGAAGAAGTCCACCTCAAGCTTTATTATCCATTCTCAGTGAGAACAGGATGTATGTTTATCCTTTACTTTGGACTTCTTGTTATGTCAGTTATCACATTTGGGAAGCTGGGCTAGTGTCCTTTTCCTGGGCTGATTTTCTCACTGGTTACAGATGTAAAGACTTTTTTTACCTGAAGACCAAGTAAATTCTGATGCCTGTAGGGTCATATACTTTAGTCTGTTAGTGTAATTTCCTGACACCATAAAATTAGTGACATTCCAACCCAAATTAAACACACATTTTTGCTTTGCTCTGACCATATAAAATAATTATGGAGATCCCTTCTCCACAATCCTTTTAAGGCTTAATGAACTGTATTAGGGTATCTTGAAAAAGTTTGGATTTACATTGATCAGATCTACAGTCCTTTGGGATACTTCTTTTGTGAGTGGTTCCACATCATTCAGAGTTCTCAGAGGTACCTGGGGGGCTCAGTTAGTTAAGCATCCAACTCTTGATTTCAGCTAAAGGTCATGATCTCACAGTTCTTTGGGCTGACAGTGAGGTACCTGCTTAAGATTCTCTCTTTCTCTCTCTCTCTGTCCATCCCCCCCTCCCTCAAAATACACTTAAAAAAAAAAGAGAGTTCTCAGCTGGTATCTGCAGGACACGAGTAGTCACTCTGTACCTCAGTTCCTTCTGCACCTCTGTTCCTTCAGCTGGTGTTGGAAATAACACCGACGACCCTCTGTCAGAACCAGGCTCCACAGGCTATTTCAGACTCAGTCTGTGCTTACTTCCACCAAAAGGAGCGTTTGCAAATTTCACTTGGCCTTGTTGGTTTGGGGCCTCTTTGATGGTTCCCTCAGATTCTACCTTGAATATCTTTCAAAGTCTTCATTGTAATTGTAAACTTCCTGGAGGGGATCTTTTACATTTATAGACCCTGGCAAAGGGTCTGACATAAGGCAAAATAAACATCTGCTGATTGAGAAAATTGTAATTTTAAAAGTCTCTGGGTAGTCACCAAAAGGTTCATAGAATTGCTGGTTGTGAATTGTTTGTTAGTAGCTGATAATGAGAAGAGCTGGCTTCCAAGAACAATTCAGCTATCACCAAAGGAAAAGCTAAGGCTAAGACATTGGATTCAGGTTCTGACAGGCCAGTTTAGTTATGCCAGATAATTCAAGTGAAGTCCTTAATTTAGAGAGCTTTGCTGCCATAGCAACCTAATTACAATGTAAAGTGAGGTACTCCTACCACGATTCTGTAATGTTACATTCCGTCAAGAGTCCCAAATAAAATTCAGAGGAAGAAAACAAAGAAAAAAGAAAAATATATGTATTTGTGTTGAAATCTTTTACTTTCTTAATTTTCTTTTTTAAAATATGATCACAAAGTCCAATGGGTCACTTAACACCATCCAGTGACAGCCAAATTCCTCCTAAAACATAACTCAGCATCATATAATTTCTGTACTCAAAACCTCTCAGTGGCTTCTTACAGTAAAAAGGGACAGTCATACCATGAACAACAAATTCTATGTTCAAGGTCTTGGCAAATATTTTTCCTTTGCCTCAAAATTTCTTCTCCCTGATAGCCGAAAGCCCTCCTGCTGTTTTTCAAGACTCTTTACAAATCCTACCCATTCTGAAAAATTAACCCTTTTTCCTTAAAAAAAAATGCTTCCTTACATCCTCTCATTCTTTCATTTTCTAAAACAAGCTCTCTTTTTCTGACCCTTATTACCACCTGACATTATAATTCATGTAAATGTATTCATATATGTGATATACATAACAAACATTTATTTAAAGCCTTAAAAACTGACTTTCCCCCACATTGAAGATTTTTCAGCCACAGCAAAGCCAGAGACCATACAGTAGCTATTTACAAAGCTAAAGCTTTTTAAATTGCCTGCTCCCGGCAAAATTAAGGAATAAATGCAAGAAGACGCATGCTTCATTTGGAGAATAAAATACATGGGTGAAGAGGGCCCCAAATATGCTCTACTCATTCCCCTGCCTTTTATGGTTGAAGATGGAAGAGTTACTCATAGTTACATAAGGCCGCGGCTACTAATTATAGCGAAACCAAGACTGGAATCCACTTCTTTGCAGCCAGCACCCCTTCATAACATGTTAAACCTACTGATGTACTTTCTTTCTTGAGGCTTCTCAATACAAAGTATTTCAGATACAGCATCTCTTCATACAGAAAAATAAGAATTGATGTGCATTTACTTAAATAGATCAATAAATGCCATATCTAGAAAAATTACTGAAGATTATATGTGGTCAGATTTTTATTGTTTCTAATATCGTAATAGCTACTCACTGCCAACATTTTATGAACATTCCCTCTGGTCTAGGCACTTCAGCTCAGCATCTCCATTCTTCACAACCAACCGGCCAAGTAGATTTTATTAGTCCCATTTTTCAAATAAGGACAATGAAATTCAGTGTGTCACAGCACATTGCCCAATTTCCCATAACCAGAAAGGGTCAGAGACTGAATTTAGACCAAGGTCACCCAGGCTAGCGCCCATGCTTTCTCCTTGCCTCATGCTTCTGTAAGATAACAATAGAGAGCTATAATAATCACTGGTGTCATTGAACTTATCTGCTTGTGAGAAGCTTCCCATGATCACCGAATGAGTGGGATTCCAGGCCATCCTCTGCCCCTCTAAAGAAATAAAGTGATAGTGACAAGATGTGTTGGAATGTATTGTTATAGAAGAAACACGCTCTTATTTACTTGACTCGGACCAAGACTACATCTATCCTGGCCATAGAGGGTTAGAAGAGAAGCGCCCATCTGGCATGTAAAATTTGGATAATCCCTACAGTAGAAAGGAAAAGGGGACGGACAAAACATAAGTTGAAAATTCAACATTTGCATTTGTTTTCCGTTTTGCTGGGAACAGGCATCTTAGAAAGCTTTACGATTATAATTAACTATTGTTCATTCTCTGGCTTGGAGATGGCATAAAAACATTTAAAAGCAAGAGAAAAGCCCATTGTAAGGGCTTAGAAAGTAAAAAGTAAGTCATTTAATTTTTCTTTCATCTAATGTTAATTTATGCAGAAGCTAATAACATATTTGTGGCTCAGAACTGCTGTTGTGGAGAGGATTTCTCTCTCAACCAGCCTTCCCTGTGATCCCTGCCAGATAGAGCCGTCACTTCAGGGCGTAAGACACTTTTGCCAGAGAGAGGCAATACACAAGTGCACATTCTACAGACACCTTTAATTGCTATCTCTCTGAAAATGAATGGTATTAAATGTCCTAACTCTTCTGTAGCTGCTACAAACAAAATAGCCAACAACATGGAGGAGAGGGTGAAGAGGAAATTAAATATTTGGGTGCATAGTCAGGAGGAAAGGAAGAGTATTGTTGAATGTTGAGGGAGATGAAAGTCGGAGGAAGGAGGATTTTCATTAAAAAAATGAGCAGGCTTTTCTGTTTGGAGTATCATTGTAACTACTGTATTGTAAATAACGGAAAATAATTGCATATGTTAAAAAAATAAATTGTATAAAAAATAAATAAATTAATTAATTAAATTAAATTAAATGCTAAAAAAAAAATGAAAAAAAATGAGCAGGATATTCCTAGCAGGATACAATTAAATTGTTGTGTTTTATAATTCCATTAATTCCACCGCTGCCAAATCACCTATAGAATAGAGATAATCGTGCTTGAAGAAATGCAGAATCTTCAAGTTGATGTTTTAAGTGAATTCACCATGAATAAAGTAAGCCCCATAATGACAGCTTAAAGGTCTAATTCATAAAAATGTTATTAAAGTACATTATTTATACCTGCTTTTTGTGGACTTCTGCTTTTATTCATGACTCTCTTGGTGTATGGCCATAATCACAGTCAGAGTGTAAATGGAAGCATTAATTCAATCTGAACTAAGGCTGGGATACTGTATCACCACAATAAAACTCCAGTTATATTAATTTAAAGGGCAGAATTTATTGCACAGGAGGATTCTTTTTTTAAAAAATGAAAAGAATGTCTTCCATCTTATGACCTCAAATAATCTACTTTCATTCTGAAGTTCAATGTAAGATTGACTAATTGGGATGAACTTTTAAATGAAATATTTATTCATATACATTATGAAACAGAGAGAGTTGGATACTGAGTTGTGATCTTATTGTGACTACAGTCTTGATGTTTGATATGGGCTAAGCAATATTTACAAGTGATCTGTATTTTAATTAACCCATTTTCTGGCACAAATGTTTAGCAAATGCCGATTCAATTGTCCAGCATATGAATTTATTTAGATAAGATGGAAAATGCCCTGTTATGTAAAATTTCTCCCATACAAGCTGAAAGTAAGGATACTTAAGTCAAAAGTATCTTTATTCAGAATTTTAAACATAATTTGCATATTTAATATGCAGAAACTGTTAGGAAAAGGTAAAGTGGAATTCAATTGGTTTATTTCTAACTCTGGAACTATCAAAATTGGACTTCTTGACTTTCTACTTCTGACTGGATGGGCTGTAATGGCACACTGCAGACACATTTAGACAGAGTGTGAATATCTTTCTCCCTGCGACACTAGCTTATCTCTAGGAATTATGAAAAGGGGTTCTTAATAAATTATACTTCTAACACTGAAAGTGTTGTCTTTGATCTTGTAGGTAAAATATCTCTATATCTAAGGGAATGAATTAATTCCTATATTTAATGAGAGGCAATCATTAGTAGACAACTTCAACATTCATACTGGAACTATGCATTGAATTTCTTCAGCATAGTCCTGGGTAATGAAAATCTTTGAATGCTTGGCATCTATACATGTGATGAGAGACAAATGACAGATACAAAGGTATTTCTAATACAAGGTAAATAGCACTACTCATTGAGGATAAAAAATAGTCAATTTCCAACATTAATGGAACTTATAGCTGCCTCAAACCTAGAAACACTGAATATTCCATTCAACAACTTCTACATGACTTTGTTATTTGAAATAAGTACACTTACCAGAACAACACCCAGAGATGACCAGTAGTTAACGTGGCTGGGCATTTGAGGTTCCCTCTGCCCCTCAGATTGAGACTTTCTCAGATTTCTGAAAAAGAACTCTTCCATGAAGATGTCCAGAAGCACCACATGTGTTCTATGTGGAGCCCAGACTTACTGCAAACCTCTGGGTGCAAAGAGTGTAAGCAGCCTCATAGATACAACACTCAGAAAGGGCAGTGGAACTTATGTCTCCAACACACTGCCAGACAGATGTCACCAGACTCCAAATGCCTGCTGACAGGAAGCAGATTTGACAAATGGTTAAATCAAAATAGATCTCATTAATGGTCTGATGTACTATTTCTAATGAAACTGAACATATGAAAAGAAAACAAAAAAATATTTCTTTTTGTTTACCTGCAGTGTTTTTCCTAGACATGATATTTTTATTTTATATATTACTTACTTTAGGCTCCAAACAATTGTTTGGCTCAGAAAGCTCAAAGGATCTTGTTCATTATTTATAAACAATATTAGCAACCTACAATTTTATGCATTTACTGTGAGCCAGGCACTGTGTAACATGCTTTGTAAACATTATCTAACTTTGAGGGGAGTACGATTATTTTACAAATGAGGAAAATAAGGCTTAGTGAGATTAAATCACTTGCTCAAAGTCACAAAGCTATCTGGAGGCAGAAGTGACTTCATGGTAATCCTTCATTCAAATCTTCGTTTTTCCTTTGTACTACATTTTCTTGAAGGAAATATTTGCAATTTTCTTCTCTAGAAAAAGAAGAGGAAAAGAAGAAAGCTGAGAAGAAAGTGACTTCTGAAACAAAAAAGAAAGGTGAGCAATTTAAAAACTAACACAGAAACCAATTAACATCCCTTTACAATGTCATTCATAAAGCTCTTGTTTTTGAGGAAGGATATTCCTTTAATAATTTTATTGTTCTTGCTATTACCAGTCTTGGAATTTATAAATATTTCAAATAAGGTTGAATTGCTAAATTTTTAAAAGAAAATTCATGTCTAAACACTTTTACAAATTGTTACTGGTTGAATTTTTTTCTTACTGAGAACTGCTACTCCATTCTCTCACATTCAGTACTTCCTTTGACTGAGAATACAAATATGAAATTCTTATTTAATTCATTAAGTTTAATAAAAGGTGTCTATCAAAAGGGCAACTATTGAATGTATAGGGGGAAAACCCCTAGTTGATTGATAAGCTGTATTTTGTTACTTAAAAAAAATTTTTTAATGCTTATTTGTCCTTGAGAGAGTCACACACACACACACACACACACACACACACACACACAGAGCATGAGCAGGGAGGGGTAGAGAGAGGGAAACACAGAATCTGAAGCAGGCTCCAGGCTCTGAGCTGTCAGTACAGAGCCTGATGCAGGGCTCAAACCTATGAACTGTGAGATCATGACCTGAGCTGAAGTCAGAGGCTTACCCGACTGAGCCACCCAGGCGCCTCTGTTACTTTTACTTGGTTGTTTGCAAATAGTGAATCTGAAGTCTCAAGTGAGCTCTAGAAATTTCTGAGCTTCTGACATGCTTCCAGTAGCTTGATAGCCCAGAGAACATTCAATATATTTATTTTAATGTCCTTTAGAAAAACTATTGAAGTATAACAAAATTGATAAAGGCATCTAATGTTTCCATTGTCATGAGAATTTTGTTTTAGAGCTTAGCACAAATTTCTCCCTTCCTGGCGAGAAGACACACCAGAGCCCCTATTCCATTAGGAGGGTGCTAGTTTGCTCGTATCTGACCCTACTTTTATAAAGTGATTTAGGATTACTCTATAGAAGATGAGTTGGTTGCATAATGGCAGTCATGTGTGCCCCGAAATACATAAGAATTAAACAGACATTTACAGCTTTCTCATTTTACTACCAGAAAAAGAAGACGTCAAAAAGAAAACCGACAAGGAAACTGCTAGTGATGTGAAACAAAAAGGTAGTGTACTTTGTTTCCTTAGTCGAATTATGTTCACGATGCTTGTTCCTGGAAGGATCGTGGGGCAATGGAAACAAACTGGACGTAAGTACTTAAGTCTGTGCAGGTGCGGGCTGTCCAAGCAAACTCTGCACTGGACGAAATTAAATGTGCAAGGAAGGCTTCATTCAAGGCTGTTACCAAAGAGGTAGAGGCCACAACCCATTCTGAACTCAAGTTCACTGAAACAAAGAGCAGGAGGGTTGTTAGGAGCTGCAATGGGGCGGAAGGTTGTAGGCCATGTGTGCGCCAATGGACCTGACTGGAAGCAAAAGTAAACTGTTTTCTTAACTTCAGGACAGGAGTTCAGCTTGACAGCTTGGAGCAAGGCACTCAAAGGAGTTAGATTCTTAACTATCCCACAGAAAGTGAGAGACTGAGGTACTATTGTTCGGGGATGATTATATCTCAAAGGGATGGCTTCTTGCTCCCTGAGAAAGATATTCTTGAGTTAGAAAACGAGGGAAGAGTCTTTTGAAAAGATTTCTATCTGAAAGGAGCAGAGAAAGAATTTACAATTACAACTCTTCTGAAATAATTGCTCTAAGAAAAGGGAGGGCAAGAGCCTAAGGTCAGAAAGAAGCTTATCTAAAGTTTAGTGAGGCTGAAAACTTTAAGGCCATCCTGGTGAAGACATAATGAAATTGAGAAGAGCTACATAGTATAATAACGCCACTTTACAAAGCTAAGAAGCTCAGAGAGAGTAATGCAGACCATTAAGAAAGAGCATTGTTCAACAGCTTAGATTTTTGCTATATACTTAGTCGTGCTTTAATTCTTGTTCAAACATGAATACCGGCTTCTATTCAGGTTAAGCTTATGTCTAGGTGAAAAAGATAGTTGTCTCATATTATGAGATATTATGGTTTCATGTTAAGTGTTCTCACCCCAAATATTTCCTCAACTAGTGTCAGTGATGCTTGAAATTCCACCATTAGAGACATTCCATTCCTTTGAGTTATGAAGGAATTGTCCTCTATTAAAATGCAAATCTCCTAGGCCTGTGTGTATGGGGTAACAAACTAATTCTTCTCCGTTATTAACACTTCAAGTGAATGAAATTTCCAGATGCTTTCTGTATAATAATAAGCTGGAAACAATTCCCTCGAAAATGAGGTGGTGGGTAAGCTTAAATGAAGGAGAGGTTGAAGAGAAACCTTCAATGTAAGCTATTGAGTGGAGAGAACAGGACTGAATGGCATTATTGAAAACCTTTTTCTTTCTAGGAAGTATATAGCTTATGTGGGAGGGAAAAAGGTGATGGTGAAGGATCCTGAAAGGGAGGACCATCGAATGCCATAATAGATACTAGTTAGTAGCAAAGAGGGATTGTAAGAAATCCCCAACATCATGCTATAAGCAAGGTTAAAAACAATATTGTAAGAAATTAAGAGTTGCATGATTGTATGACTCATGAAGTGTTCAAGAAGAGACCTCCAGGTGTTCTGTGAGTCTGAGAACTGATTGCCAAATATTTTACTTTGCATTCAAATTTTTATTATTAAGGGTATATTATAATAGAATCAATTGTGTTATTGAACATTTGTTCAGTTTGATTCAAAACTTTCCTCCTGCCCCTGGTGAAATAAGTACCTTATCAGAAGAAAGGGAAAGTGCAGTTCTGACTATATGATAATACTGAGAAATCAGTTGCTTGGGCCAGTGTATCTGTGACATCAATTGGTCCTAAAGGGAAACAAGGTTCTCCTTTCTGGGCCACCACTTTTACCAAGTATTTGCAGAAGGAAGTTTTGAATTGAATTGTAATCTCCAAAGTATCTGTCATATGTTTGCAAGCGCAAAAGCAGAAAAATACTTTTGGCGAAACTCAGTGATGAGTGTGGTTGTCGTTTTGGTTTGGTTTTAGTTTTTTAGGAGAAAGGCAACATGCCTTCATGGACAGTGAGTGATGGGAAAATTTGATATTCCTCTGCGCCTGGAGACCTGTGTTATTAGGCCAGCAGTCATGTCAGAGTGAGGTTATGTACCACTGGCAAGAGAACGGATTATGCCCATGTCACTCCCCACAAGGTCAGGCTCCTCCATTCGCTGCCTACAAGGCTAGCGCTCATGTGCTCAGCCACTGAAACAGAACTAACTGCATGGATGCTCAGCATACCTTTGGAAGGCCGCCCAGCTAGGGTTGAAAAGCAAGTTTGTCCTTCTTGGAACCTTCTTTTCTGTGTGTTTGTTTGTTGTGTTTACTTTGGATGACACAAAATACTGTTGGCTCTTTAAAACTAGTTCAACTTCCTAATGGAAATAAGTGAAAATTGTTTGTTTATAAGCTCTTAACCTTCCAATACTCAAAATTGTGTGTATCTGTGTGTGTGTGTGTGTGTGTGTGTGTGTGTGAGAGAGAGAGAGAGAGAGAGAGAGAGGAAGTGAGGGAAAGAGAAAGAGAGAAATGGACAGAGACACAAGATTTAATTAATGCTGGTTTATAATTCTTGTTTCTTTTAGAGTTTAATAATTCTCCAACTGTGCTTTCATGTGAGAGGCAATATGGTAAAAAAAAAAACAGCCAGTTTGAAATGTGACAGTAGTAATTTCTAGAGATAATGAGAGAAATTGAAAATAACCTGAAATCTTGAGGAGTTGGGGCACATATGTCATTTCTTCCTAAAATAGAGGAATATAGCAGAGTGTATGATGTCACCACTCTAGCCCCAAAGAGTAGAAACTTTACAAGGTATAAGATATGCCTAGATACTTATGGGATTTGCCGTGATATTTTATTATATATATTGACTTCTGTATTATTTACATTTACTTAACATATAAAGTTACTTATATATTATATTGTTATTTTATTTTATTACATATATATTTTATAATTACGTAATTGCATTAGATGCAAATGAACCTAAGACATAAATTCTATGATAAATGAGCCTCTACTGCCTGAAGCTGGTAAATCACACTTTGCAAATGATCTATGCTAGGGAAAGTGAGGATGGGATTTTACATGATATAAAATTGCCATTCACAAATTAATAATGGTTGAAATGGGGTTACTGGTGCATCAGAGTTCATTATAATAATCTCTTGTTCTGTATGTGTTTCGAAAGCAAATATGGGCCACTTATAAAACACTATATGAAATGGCAAAAAATAATCACCGAGATCTTTTTACAATGTTATGAGGTAGGTAAGTTTCTGTCTGAACACCATGAAAAGCAATCAAGAAAGGAAATAAAAACCTTTAGAAAACACCTCCCTGTGTTTCTATGAGACTTCAATGTTAGACACGCAAACCACTCCAGGTAGGCAAGCGAACGGCTTCCCTCCGGGAAGTGGACGCACAGCACAGTTGGCTGGAAACGCTGGACGAACACTGAAATCAAGGAGCTGTTAGTGGATTCTTGAGCACCAGGGCCTGTCAGTTGGTCAGGAGCGGCTTCAGTCGTCAAAGCTGCCTCCTCTTAACAACCACAGACTAGATCCTGCAAATACTGAGGCCAGCCTAAGCAACGGACACATCAGAGTGGCCTGTGCCAAACGTGTCAGCGTCTCATTCTCTTGTAGATGCATCTAATTGGTAGAATTCAATATACTGCAAGTGAGTCTGGAAGACACAGGTTTTTGGCATTCTTTGTTTTCCAACTGGAAGGAGGATTAAATGGAAGTTGAAAGAGGGTATCCAAGGTATCTATAATAAAGATACAGAAATGCTTTATAAGATAAACTCACATAAGAAGAGAAGGTGTTTGAAGGCCTAAGTTGCAGTAAGATGGCTCAATCAAGCAACATGACAAAAATGTGGTAATTCAGTATGCCCGTAAGACATACTCAAATAAAGTTTGTGTTCTTTTCCTAAACTGTAGATAAAAGAAGCATGGGCATTCTTCCTCTCTTTATTTCACAAAGTGGGATTTTTGAAGAAAGAATGTTCTCAGTGCTGATGAGATTATAATGGTTAAAAAATTAACAAGTTGCCTTTCCTTGGAATGAAACAATTATAACCTGGAGAAAAAAAACATAAACCAGGATAGAATAAGATCAAAACTATGATTCATTTCTCTCAGATTGGTCTTTTTGGAGTTAAAAGTTATCATAATTTTTTGGACTTAAATTCATTACCACCCTATAATGTTTACAAGCCTATTAATTATGAACATAATTTTGACATGATAACTGATAGATAATGGTGTAAAATGATGTTTCATTATCACACTTCGCAACATGACTTTTTTCCAAAGAATTATCTGAATATGAGGTTAAATTACAGGAAAGATCCTGAAAAACCATACTAGGTTTTCTGGAACAGTTGCTACAAAAGGACAAATTCACTCATTCATGTATTCTTGCATGCATTTTTGTAGGAACTATTCACTTAATGTCTACTTACATATCAGTCATTGTGCTAGGTGCTGAGTACACACAGAGATGGATAAATGAACATGAACCTGAATGGAGTGTACATTTTGATAAAGGAGGCATACAGTGAACATAATGTCCATAAGTCCAACTTGGGATAAGGGCCATAGGAGAAACAAATTTGGGGAAGTGAAAGAAAGCAATGAATGGGGATATGAAGCTACTTAAATAGATAAGCTTGTTAGAGCAGATTTTTCTAAAAGGCATCATTTAAAGTTTATTTATTTGTTTTGAGAGAGAAAGAGAGAATGTGAGTGGGTAAGAGGCAGAGAGAGAGAGAGGGAGAGAAAGAATCCTCAGCAGGCTTCATAGTGTCAGCATGTAGCCTGTGACACGACTTGAGCCCATGAACTGTAGATCTGAACCAAAATCAGGAGTTCATGCTTCACTGAAGAGCCATCCAGGCGCCCCTTTAAGAGACAACATTTAAATTGGAATCTGATATGTTGGCAGGATCTAGCCATGTGTACATCTTTATGTAATGTGTGAATGTGGTCTGTGCGTGTGCATGTGAGTATGTGTGTTTGTGTATGTGTGCATGATGTATACGGGCAATATGTGTGAGAGGACGTACAAGGGGTCAGAATACGTAGGGACATATAAAAGAGTTTGCGTTCATTAAAAGTGCAATAGGAAACCCTTGATGGATATTAGCAGTGTAGAAACACAACATTCTCATTTATATTTTACACAAGTATATACTCATTTTGATAATGGGTCAGAGGGAGTAGAGAGAAGAGGTAAGCCAATTAAAAGATGGTATCATTTACTGAGATGGGGAAGCCTATCTGGGGAGCAACTGTGAAAGAAACAATCTAGAGTTTCCTCTTGAGCATGTTAAGTTTCAAGTGTATATGGTGTATCATTCACATTTTATATCAGGAACTATTTTAACTTTTTTATTATACTAACTGATTCAATCTTTATAGTAAATGAATAAATAAGTTGTTCTAATCCTTATTATAAATTGAGTAACCTAAGACACAGAAAAGTTAAGTAATTTGCTCAGAGTTACACAGTTAATAAATGGTAGGGCCAGGATTTTAACCCATCTACTCTACTCTGAAGATGCAGTTAAATATATGGGTCTGGATTTCAGAGGAGATTCGGAAGTAAAGCTACAAATACAGAAATCCATATAGATCATGGTTGTTTCTCTGGGAATAGATGAGGTTACCCAGAGAGATTGTGTCAAAAGAAAAAGAGAGTAGAATCGAGAATCAAGACTTGTGGAATTCCAACATGTAGAGATTAGATAATGGAAAATAAAGCAAAAGAGACAGAAAGGAACTGCTGCAGAGATTAAAGGAAGAGGAAAAGAGTTTGGTATTAGAGACATTTCAGAAATGGATGTTTCAAGAATCACAAAGTTATCAGCCTTCTGAATGTCACTTAAAAGCTGTAACATGAGGGCAGGAAAGACAAGAGCACTTCCTATGGAGTGAAGGAATAAAACCAGATTGTAGTGGAGGTACAAAAATGAAGAGGAAAGCAGTCATTTTTTTAATTGTGTCTGTATAAAAGAGTAAAGAGTCTTTTCTGTATTGTTTAGTTTTGTTTTGGGAGATGACTTTAGAGCCTGTGGACATCAACACAGTATGAGAGGCTGATGCTCAAAGGGACAGGGTTTAAGTAGAAGTCTAAGAGATAACTGAGAATTCATTGTTTGATGAGCACATGGGTAAAAAATAATCTGCCTCTTTTTGAGATAATACCTCAGACACTCCACTACTAAAAACTTGATGTTTTCAAGTTATGAAGAGGAATCTATCTAGACTGCCTTATAAAAAGATGCCTGCATCTACCAGATACACAATGTAAGATTAGGCAACTCTGGTGATAAAACTAAAACTCCAATAATAAATACATTCTGAGTTGAAAGCCTTGGTTTTAGAGAAAGACATATCACAATGTCCTTGATGCTCACTGAATAGTAAAGGATAAGTTTGTGAAGTGTACCTAAACGTTTTTAAAGAATTATTCATTCATTAAAAAAAAACTTCATAAGGCTTGTGCTTTTTTCAAGTATGACACCATATCTATTTCCATAGACTATTTTCAATTATTGTTGGAGGCAAAAACAATTAAGTTCTGCACAAACTAAATCTTTGATTTCTCTATATAAGATCTACTTTTGTCATTGAGAAGTTGTAAATGATACTTTGCAGAAGCTTATAGCTTTGAATATGTCATTAAATTTTATGCCTACCAGACATAGAATAACATCTATTTTACTTCATGAATCTTTTGTAATAGATTGTTCTAGCTACTAGAGCTCAAAACAATTTACATGACAGATTGCAGACCACTAAAATAAATTTATGTGTAATTAAAAGTAACTTCCTTGAAATATATATATATGTACAGATAAAGATAATATCTAGCATCTTTCAAATATTTTCCCTTTTGAGTTTTATTTTAAAAGAGAAAACTTCTATTTTCCAGAGTTGTATTCTGAGATGATTAATTATAGGTGTTTATACTCACTCCATCTCTTCTTCTACTTGAAAATCACTTGGTTTTTAGAAAGTTATGTTATATTTGAATTTTGTATTTTATGCATATGTATTTGAGCAAGATTTAATAAACGCATAAGCTAAATATTATTTGTTAAGCACTTTGTAACCTAGATTAATTTTTTCAAGAGTTATATAAATTTTGTAGTAATCTACCAGCTAGTATCAGGTTACAAAAAACAGATACTTCACACACTACTGAGTGATATCTGGACAGTTACATTAATGCATGCTCTAAATGAAATTATTAAAGAATTATTTTGGGCAGGTAAATAATGGGAGATCTGGCACAAATAGACTAGATCTAATTAGTAATTCCTAGCCTTCACTTAGGGGTGCTCTGTAATTATAAGGCAACAGTATTTTTATTCCTTTAAAATTAGCATTTTGGGGGAGCACCTGGGTGGCTCAGTCAGTTAAGTGTCCTCCTTTGGCTCAGGTCATGATGTCACGGTTGGTGGGTTCGAGCCCCCATGACGGCTCTGTGCTGACAGCTCAGAGCCTGGAGCTGCTTCAGTCAGATTCTGTGTCTTGCTCTCTCTCTGACCCTCTCCTGCTCTCTCTCTCTCTCTCTTAAAAATAAATAAAACACTTAAAAAATTTTTAAATAATAAAATTAGCATTTTGTTCCCAAATAGATCAGGTGTTAAGTCTGAGTTCAGCTGATGGCAGCTTGACTATATTAAAAACATTTATAATGCTTGAATTGCCTTGAAGGAAAAAGAATATATTTTCAAGTGTTTTGTAATTACAGAAATGTAAGACAATAGTTGTTTATTCTTTAGAGGGCAAGGGATTTTGTAATGGAATAATACAAAAATGTCTGCTGACTTGTTACTTAATAATAATATCTTTGATTACCTCTTATATCTCATCTCGATTTGCGAGATAGAGCTAAACTGCTCAGAAAGGCTGAGAGACAATTCATATCATGCCATACTGTGGGATCTCCGGGATAATCATCCATGTTCTAGCTTTTGGTTTCAACAATATAAAAGTCTGTTTGGGTCCAATGCAAACATAAGTAAATGCATTTGTTTTATTTTATTTTATTTTATTTTATTTTGAGAGAGAGTATGAGCACAAGTGGGGAGAGGGGCAGACAGGGAGGGAGAGAGGCTCCATGCTCACCGTAGAACATGGCCCAAGGCTCCAGGCTTACTGCAGAACCTGACACAGGGCTCAATCCCATGACTGGGAAATCATGACCTGAATCAAAATCAAGAGTCAGATATTCAACTGACTGAGCCACTCAGGCACCAAGGCATTTTGAATTAAAAAATAATTTAAGGGGAGTAGTTAACATGGTGGAGAAGTAGGAGGACCCAAAATTCCCTTGTCCCTCAAACACAGAAGTATCGCGGACAAAAGACTTATAATTCCAGGAATCCAGGTTACAGAGTGGCAGAAACATCTCCAGGGGCCCAAGAGGACAACTTGATAGGTCATAGGTGTGTGATTGCAAACTGGGAGAGATAAAATGGTGGCATAGGCATGAAAAGGAGGGATCCTCTTCTGTGGAGAGACAAAAGGAAGAGAAAGAGAGGCTGTGAAGTGTAGGATTGTATTTGGACATGAAAAAATCCGCAGAATAGGGAATGGAAAAAATGGGGAAAACCAATTTCTAACATGATCCAGGGTTGCAGGTCTTTCTCTAGAGTGGGGCTGGCCTGTGCACATGCCTAGGGAGAAAGGGAGCCAGCCTAGGGCTTGGTAATGAGCTCAGAGGCACAGTCAGAGAGAGTAGTCCTCTCCCATGAATACCATGGTAGATAACCTCTCCAAGGACAAAAGACCCTGCAGGTACTTGCCAGCCAGAGGCCCTTTGTTGGCTACTGGACAGAGTGGCATTACCCACGAACCAGGCCCCATGGAGTGGGATTCTTTAAGACATTGGAGTTTGAATCCCACCCGAGCACCTGGAGGTGAGGGAGACTGTGGAGCAGGACAAATCAGCCTGCTCTCACCCAGGTAGCACTGTGAGGAAGGTGTGAACCGTGGTCTGAGACACCAAGTCTGGAGAGGAGAGACTGGGGTGTTGCTATTTTTCTCTCCATCACCAACAAGGAAGGGCTTCAGGGAGTAGGACTGAGGGCCCGCAGTGGAGGTGGGACCTGCCTATATCAAACCATGCCTAGGTGCCTGGTAATTGCATAGCCAACAGAGTAAGATTGATCCTGACCAAATCGGACACCCCTCCTCCAGACCAACACAGTCACCAATTCCAAGGCATATAGGTCCAGCAGTTTTGCATTTTCTAATTTGATTTTTGGTGAATTCTTATTTTATATACTTCATATATTTTTTTCTTCCTTTTTTTCCTTTTATTTCTTCCCTTCTCCATTCTGGTTGTTGATTTGTTTAAGCAGACATTTTTAATCTATTTATTTCACACCTCTAGCATAACTCCTTCTTTTTTATTGTCCTCTCTCTTACTCTGTTTTAAGGTGTATAGTTTCTCTTGATTCTATACCTCGTCAATTTATTTTTTCTTTCATCTTTTCTTTTTCCCCGCCTATGTCATTTCTCTCTCTGTATGGGTTAAGGGATCTTCCACCATCACCACCACCACCATGCTTTTTAATTTTTTTTTCAGGGTTTCTTTAATGAACAAATCAAAGCATACCTGATGGAAGGTCCAAAGCACCACTACAAGTAGGGAGATAAAGCAACCAGAATCAAATAAGAGAGAACATGCAACACATTCCAAAAACACTTTCTGAAGGGCTAGGCCCTGGATAATGTATGACCCGTTTTTAATATAAGTAGTGCTTGTAGGTGCAGGACACATAACAAGCTATTAAAATACATAAAGGACAGCAGACAAGTAGCCCAAATGATGAAACAGAAGAATTCTCCTCAAAAGAAATTCCAGGAGGAAATGATAGCTAGAGGATCGCTCAAAACAGATATAAAAAACATATCTGATAAAGAATTTAGAATAATGGTCATAAGATTAATAGCTGGGCTTGAAAAAAAGCATAGAAGACAAAAGAGAATCTATTACTGCAGAGATCAAGGAACTAAGAAATAGTCATGATGAATTAAGAAATGCTGTAAATGAGGTGAAAAATAAACTAGATGCAGTGACAGCAAGGATGGAGTAATAGAGGGGAGACTAAGTGAAATTGAAGATAAAATTATGGAAAATTATAAAGCCAAGGAAAAGAGAGATAAGAAAATACTAGACCACAAGGAGAAAATTAGAGAACTAAGTGATTCAATGAGATGTAAAAATATCCATATCAGAGGAGTTCCCTAAGAAGAAAAGAGAGAGAAAGGGGCAGAAGGTTTACATGAACAAATTATAGCTGAGAACGTCCCTAAACTGGGAAAGGAAGCAGATCAAAATTCAGGAGTCACAGACGCCCTTCAGATTCAAAAAGAATAGGTCTTCACCACAGCATATCATAGAGAAACTGACAAGATACAAAGATAAAGAGAGACTTCTGAAAGCATCTAGGGACAAATGGGCCTTAACCTACAAGGATAGACATATAAGTATAGTAGCAGATCTGTCCACTGAAACTTGGCAGGATAGAGAGAGCGGCAGGAAATATTCAATGGGTTGAATAGGAAAAATATGCAGCCAAGAATCCTTTATCCAGCAAGGCTGTCATTCAGAATAGAAGGAGAAATAAAGGCTTTCCCAGACAAACAAAAACAAAGGAGTTCATGACTCCTAAATCAGCCCTGCGAGAGATCTTAAGGACACTGTGAGTGGAATGCTGCAAAGGCTACAAAGACCAGAGATCTCACCACAAGCATGAAACCTACAGAGAATACAATGACACTAAATCCATATGTTTCAATAATAACTCTGAATGTAAATGGACTAAATGCCCCAATCAAGGACATACCATATCAGAATGGAGGGAAAAAAACAAACAAACAAGATCCATCTATATGCTGTCTACAGGAGACTCATTTTAGGCCTGAAGACACATTCAGATTGAAAAGAGGAGATGGAGAACCATCAATCATGCTACTGGAAGTTACAAGAAAGCTGGAGTAGCCATACTGAAAAAGACAAACTATATTTTAAACAAAAGGCTGTGTAACAAGAGATTATAAAGGGCATGATATCATAATTATGGGGTCTGTCCATCAAGAAGATCTAACAATTATAAATGTATATGCCCCCAACTGGAAACACTCAAATATACAAATCAATTAATCACAAACAAGTAAATTTATTGATAAGAATGCGGTAATTGCAAGGGACTTAATACTCCACTTACAGCAATGAACAGATCATCCCACCAGAAAATCAATAAAGAAAGAGTGGCCTTGAATAATACACTGGACCAGATAAACTTGACAGATATATTCAGAACTTTTCATCCAAAAGCAGCAGAATATACATTCTTCTCAAGTGCACATGGAACATTCTCCAAGATAGATCACATACTGGCTCACAAAACAGCCCTCAATAAATACTAAAAATTTTGAGATAATACCATACATATTTTCAGATCACAACACTATGAAACTTTAAATCAACCACAAGAAAAAATTTGGAAAGCCTCCAAATGCATGGAGGTTAAAGAATATCCTAGTTAAAAAAAAAAAAAAAAGAATATCCTAGTAAAGAATGAATGGGTCAACCAGGCAATTAAAAAAGAAATTTTAAAAAACACATGGAAGCAAATGAAAATGAAATGACTGTCCAAACCCTTTGACGATGCAGTGATGGCAGTCATAAGAAGCATTTACAGTGCAACGCAGGCCTATTTCAAGAAATAAGAAAAATCCCAAATCCAAAGCCTAACTGTACACCTAAAGGAACTAGAAGTAGAACAGCAAAGAAACACCAAAGCCAGCAGAAGAAGAGAAATAATAAAAATTAGAGCAGAAAAAAACAATATAGAATCCAAAGAAAGAGTAGAACAGATCCATGAATCTAAGAGCAGCTTTTTTTGAAAAAATAAAATTGATCCCAAGCTAGACTTTTCAAAAAGAAAAGAGAGAGAACACAAATAGATAAAATCATGAATGAAAGAGGAGAGATCACCACCAATGCTACAGAAATACAATTATTAGAGAACATTATGAAAAATTATATGCCAACAAGCTAGACAACCTGAGAGAAATGGATAGATTCCTAGACATCCACACAGACTACAAAAACTCAAATGGGAAGAAATAGAAAATTTGAACAGACCCATAACCAGTGAAGGAATTGAATCAGTCATCAAGAATCTCCCAACAAAGGAGAGTCCTGGGCCAGGTGGCTTCCTAGGGGAATTCTACCAGACATTTAAAGCAGAGTTAATACCTATCCCTCTTGAGTTCTTCCAAAAATAGAAAATAGAAGGAAAGCTTCTGGACTCATTCTATGATGCCAGCATTACCTTAGTTCTCAAACCAGACAGAGATCCCAATAAAAAGGAGAATTACAGGCCAATATCACAGATGAACATCGATGCAAAAGTTCTCACCAAGATACAAACAAATCGAATTCAACAGTATATTAAAAGAATTACTCACTATGATCAAATGGGATTCATTCCTGGGCTACAGGGCTGGTTCAATATTCACAAATCAATCAGTGTGGTACATCACATTAATAGAAGAAAGGATAAGAACCATATGTCAATAGATGCAGAAAAAACATTTGACAAAATACAGTATCCTTTCTTAATAAAAACTCTCAAAATAGTTAGGATAGAAAGAACATACCTTAACATTATAAGAGCCATATATAAAAAACCCACAGCTAATCTTATCCTCAATGGGGAAAAACTGAAGGCTTTCTCCCTGAGATCAGGAATATGACAGGGATGTCCACTCTCACCACTGTTGTTTAACATAGTGCTGGAAGTCCTAGCCTCAGCAATCTGACAACAAAATAAAATGAAATGCATCCAAATTGGCGAAAATGAAGTCAAACTTTCACTCTTTACAGATGACATGATACTCTACTTGAAAAACCCAAAAGACTCCACCAAAAAGGTGCTAGAACTGATAAATGAATTCATCAAAGTCACAAGATATAAAATCAGTGTAAGAAATCTTGCATTTCTATATACCAATAATGAAGTAACAGAAAGAGAATCAAGAAATTGATCCCATGTACAATTGCACCAAGAATGATAAAATACCTAGTAATGAACATTACCAAATGTAAAAGATTTGTTTGCTGAAAGCTATAGAAGACTTATGAAAGAAATGGAAGACATAAAGAAATGGAAAAATATTCCATGCTCATGGATTGGAAGAACAAGTATTGTTAAAATGTCATTACTGCCCAAAACTGAATATGATTACATATTCAGTGTAATCCCAATCAAAATTACACCAGCATTCTTCTCAAAACTAGATCAAATAATCTTAAAATTTGTATGGACCCACAAAAAGCCCCGAATAACCAAAGTAATGTTGAAAAAGAAAACCAAAGTGGGCATCATAATCCCGGACTTTATCCTCTACTACAAGGCTGTAATCATCAAGACAGTATTGTATTGGCACAAAAACAGAAAATACACCAATGGAATAGAATAGAGAACCCAGATTTGGACCTACAAATGTACAAATGTATGTCCAACTAATCTTTGATAAAGCAAGAAAGAGTATCCAATGGAAAAAAAGACAGTCTCTTTAGCAAATGGTTCTGGAGAAATTGGACAGCAACATGCAGAAGAATGAAACTGGACCACTTTCTTACACCATACACAAAAATAAACTCAAAATGGATGAAAGACCTATGTGAGGCATGAAACCTTCAAAACCCTAGAGAAGAAAACAAGCAACAACCACTTTGACCTCAGCCACTGCAACTTCTTACTTGACATGTCTCTGAAGGCAAGAGAAATAAAAGCAAAAATAAACTATTGGGATCTCATCAATATAAAAAGCTTCTGCACAGTAAAGGAAACAATAAACAAAACTAAAAGGCAACCAACAGAATGGGAGAAGATATTTGCAAATAACATATCAGATAAAGAATTAGTAACCAAAATCTATGAAGAACTTATTAAACTCACACAAGAAAAACAAATAACCCAGTGAAGAAATGGGCAGAAGGCACGGATAGACACTTTTCCAAAAAAGATATCCAGATGGCATTTAACAAACACATGAAAAGATCCTCAACATCACTCATCATGAGGGAAATACACCTCAAAACCACACTGAGATAACAGCTCACACCAGTCAGAGTGGCTAAATTGACAACTCAGGACACAACAGATGTTGGCAGGGATAAGGAGAAATGGGAACCCTCTTGCACTGTTGATGGAAATGCAGCCTGGTATACCCACTCTGGAAAGCAGTGTTGAGTTTCCTCAAAAAATTAGAAATAGAATTACCCTATGACCCAACAATAGCACTATTTATTCAAAGTATACAAGAGCGGTGATTCATAGGGGCATATGTGCCCCAATGTTTGTAGCAGCACTTTCAACAATAGCCAAATTATGGAACGAGCCCAATGTACATCAACTGATGAATGGATAAAGAAGACACAGTTTATATATACAATGGAATTCTACTTAACAATGAGAAAGAATGAAATCTTGCCATTTGCAGCAACATGGATGAAACTGGAGAGTATTATGGTAAGTGAAATAAGTCAGTCAGAGTAAGACAGTTATCATATGTTTTCACTCCTATGTGGAATTTGAGAAACTTAACAGAAGACCAGGGGGGAAGGAATGGGGAAAAATTGTTTCAAACAGAGAGGGAGACAAATATCTTAAGATATTTAAGATATCTTACATACAGAGAATAAACTGAGGGTTGATAGGGGAGGGCGGGGTAGAGGGAAAAATGGATGATGGGTACTGAGGAGGGCACTTGTTGGGAGGAGCACTGAGTGTTGTATATAAAGAATTAACCATGGGAATCTACTTCCGAAGCCAAGAACACACTGTATACACTGTATGTTAGCTAACTTGGAATTAATTATATTTTAAAAATAATTAAAAATTTTTAAAAAATTTAAAAAGAATTTAAAATACATCTTAAAACTCAGAAAGGGAAAAGGTTTATATTAAAAATTGTTTTAATATGGAAAAAAAGGGACTGGTATACAAGTGACTAATTTCAATCTTCTTAACACTTACTATGGAGAATCAGAGCTACCCTCCCAGTGAAGACAGAAATAGAATAAGCCCTAAACTTGAATATGAGGGAGTTGTGTTATATTTTGTGAAATACTTTCAAGAGGAAGGATTAAAATACATATGAGAAAGAATAAATAAATAGACTATGAATATTCCTTCTTTGTTTGCATGAACATATTGACATTTTAAGTATTTCCTGTACCGTATTAGATACATTATTTTTAACTGCAGATTATAAACAGAATGAATTGTTTTCTGAAAAAAATATATAAGACATAAAATAATTTAATTTGATATTAAAACAAAGTGATCTCTTGCAAACATAAATTTTAATGAGAAGACTATGCAGAGTGGTATAGGAAGTGAGATATCAATTAGAAACAAGTTTTTATAATTAGAAAATATGGAGGGATTTTGACCAATCTGCTGGGGAATTACATAGGCTGAGTTTTCCTTGTGACCAGAGATAAACATTTAGCATACAGTTGTGAGATACTCACTAATTTTTTAGTTATATGCCCTAAAACTGTTAGATTTTTCCTTCTGTGAAAGCCAAGCTTAGAAAACATAAAATGATACTTCCTTCAATTTCAGCTTCTCCTGGGTTACCAAAGCAAAATTTCAAAATAGCTTAGCAAATTGTGCCAATATGTATTCTTCTCATCAAGAGCATTTTTAACGTAGTAACAGTTAAGTGTATTCACTATTTTCTCATTTAATCCTTATAAAAACTCTGGGTTCTGTTTTAAAGAACCCAGAATTGGAACAGTTAAGTAACTTGGCCAAGGTTGCCAGTTAGTAAAGGCAATAGGGACTTCACCAAAGAAATCCCACTGTCTTTTGCAACCCTCAAATATTTTTTTTTTACCAACAGTAGAAAATTATGGCTGTAGATTGCTTTAATGTCTTTTCCCTTTATTTTCTTTTTTTCTTTGAATAATTTGAGACTATATTTCAGACAGTGTAAGCATTGAGAAAAGAAATAAAAAGGGTATATTAGGAGTCTAATTCTTATTTTTCTTATAGAAATTATGCTTTTCTTCATCCCTCAATGAACATTTACTAAAGGCATAATATTGGCAAGGAAATCTACTAAATATTGGAGATAGATAGATCAGTGTAACTGACATGGCTCTTGTTCTAAAGATCTTAGAAAAAAGAAAAATAAATTGACATTTATAATATACTGTGAGTACTGCCCCAGTAGGACAGATACAATAGCTCACATTAAGATCAAGGCATGAGAAACTCTCTTCCCATTAGACATTTAGAACAGGAATGCCACAGACATATGTCATAAGACATTTGACCTAGATGCATTTAACATATTGTTAAACAGGATGGAGATTAGACTACATACAATTTTAACAGTGGTTCATCACCAGGGGTGATGTGCTCTCACAAGTGGCAGACCATTTAAAATAAAGAATTTATTGGTGTATACACTACAGTTCTAGAGTAAACTCCCTTCAAGTTCAGTTGACCCAGGTATAAAATGATACCATCCAAATGAGGTATATCTCTCCATTTTTTTAGACTCTGATTCCTTGGTATTGGCTCAAGTGATTGCAAAGTTAGCCATGTCAAGTGCTGCCTGCCCTACATCCTCTCTTGTTTCTGTCCCATGAGAAAAACAATAGGTTGGCTTCCTGAAAACTCAAACAGAAAACCTGAATTGAGTTAAATTAGTCCTTTAGGGCCCATTCCTGAACTAACCTTTATAGTGAGAACAAAGTAATAATCTGTCTTAGGTTAGGCCATAGTTCCTATCCTTTGAACAAAACAATTAAATAATTTGTCCAAGATATTTGGCCTGAAATTGCCCGGGGTGGGTGTGGGGTGTAGTGTTACTTCCCTTAAATCTAAACTAGAGTTAAAACACACACACACACACACACACACACACACACACACACACACACACACACAAGAACATGGAGTAGTGACTACATGGGAAAAAACCAAATGAAACAAAACATAAGTTCTCTTCAAGAAACTACTTCCAAGTAGGGCAAATATATGTGATTTTAATTTTTAAAATCTATTTATAAAAAAGAATAAAGGACAACTTTTTAGTTGCCATTATGGAGAGAATACTTTATTTTAGAAACACATGTCAACATAGGGTAATATAGTGTGACAAATAAGAGCAAACGAAGCTGTGGATTTCATTAATTAAAGTATTATACCTAGAGAAAAAAGAAATCCTTCTGCTATACTTTGTGGTATTAGAATCTCACTTGGAGAAGAATCTTTGATTTTAGAAAAGATCTTTTGAAACAAATCAGATTATATTCAGAGAGAGTACTTTGTGGATATGAAATGGAAATAAGAAACCAGAGAGAATATCAAAGCCATATTAAAAACTTTCTTATTTAGGTGTAGACTTACTCTTTATTACCTCTGAGAATTAGGACTCAATGGGAGAAGATAGGGGAAAGCAATGTGGGTTATTCAAGATTATATAAAGAATCTTTTTTGGGGCACCTGGCTTCTGTAGAGGTGGGTACATATTCATGTTGTACAATCAGAGAACAAAGGGTAAAACAAAACAAAACAAAGCAAGGCTCTGAACACATAAAACAAACCTACTTGGTCTGTTGAAATGATGAAAGACTTGGGGCCTCTACTCTCTAAAATTATGTATATGCACCAGAAGTTCTAGGAATTTACTTCCTACTGTGCCACTCAGTGGACATTTGCTGAGTAAATGCCGAGTGCTTTGAAATCTTGGGGCTCTGAATTAAAGCCCTACATTGGGTGTAGAGATAACTAAAAAACAAACAAACAAACAAAAACCAAGAATCCTTTTAGTCAGTGAAGTCTACCATTCCAAGTATTCAAGCAGAAGAGAAATAGTTATCTCCCTGGAAATTGTGAAGGTAAATCCTATAAAAATAATGATGATATTAAATGTAAGGTGACTGATCAGACTCAATTTTTCTAAAATTAAACATCAGGCTAAGTTAAATTAATGTTTAGATTATTTAACCTTTTAAATGAAGGGTTGTATTATCATGATTTAAAATTTGGCCATCCGTCAAACTCTCTTAATTGGTTAGTTATAAAAAATAAATGTCTGGTCAATAATTTATTCCAGGAAGTGAAGTCATAGTAAAGGCTTGTTGTATATAACCTGAATTCACACTCCTTCCTGATTGTCTACTACAGCATACAGAATTATTCCAAATCTAATCAGAGAATGTGTTATTATGTCTGCCTAAACCTAGGACACTGAAAAAGGCAAATAAAATATACTGTATATGTAAAACGATGGTTAATTGTCCTCAGGGCAAAAATGTCCTGAGAGCTCAGTGGAAAAATTACAATGACAATAAACTTAAGGTAGGAAGGATAGTATAATAATTACACAGGCTGCAAAAGACAGGGAGTGAAGCTTTCAGACAGCAAAAGTGTCCAGGCTTGAAAATTAAAATTGTGGCTTTAGAAAATTTTCCTCTTTAAATGCAGGGGCCATGGGGAGCATATATAACGCTTCTCTAATTAAAGGAAGTCTTTTGTTTTCCATAAAATAATTTCAGTTTCAGGAAAAAGTGTAGTAATTATGTTAGTTGCTGTCCATAACTTGTTAGCTATATTAATCTTAGGACATAAGGTCAAAATAATGAACAATGAACAAATGAAAAAGAAAGTGATAAAGTACATCAAGAGCAGAGGCAGAGAAACATCGCTGTCTTCCTAAAAGACACTATGCTTCTGTAGAGGTGGGTACATATTCATGTACAATCAGAGAACAAAGGGTAAAACAAAACAAAACAAAGCAAGGCTCTGAACACATAAAACAAACCTACTTGGTCTGTTGAAATGATGAAACACTTGAGGCCTCTACTCCCTAAAATTATGTATATGCACCAGAAGTTCTAGGAATTTACTTCCTACTGTGCCACTCATTGGACATTTGTTGAGTAAATGCCGAGTGCTTTGAAATCATGCTGCTCTGCAATTCTATTTCCTTCTAGAAGTGGAATTCTACTACTAGTTCACTCTTCTCTTTCTAAGACTACTGTTCCCAAACCTTTCCGCTTTTTTTCAGTTCACCTATTTACCATTCTTCTCTATCAGCTGAATACCTTGCTTCCTAGTTCTCCAAGAAAATAGCAATTAGAAGAGAGCTCTCATGAGCTCTGACCACTGAATCTACTAAAATACTTCATTTCTCTTTTTTTATCCTTAGCTTTTTTGGCTGAATGCAATAGAGTACTTAAAATGTTCACACTTATAGGAACAGGTTTTGCACTTGTACATAATATGCTATCCTCATCTGCTAGCTCGGGAATGTTGCTCCAGAAATTCTCTCCTTGGCAAATTGTTTTGATTTCTGCTGATCACTTCCAGGAGCCATCCCATCCCTTATATGTTAAAAAAAATATCTTCCTATTGATGTTATATCCCCCTTAGTGAGTCCCATTACTCAGGTCCCTTTTAGAACAAAACCCTTCATGAGCTAGATTCTTCTTTCAGTATCTCATGTACCCACTGTACTTAGGCTTTTGTCCTGCACAATTCCTGTTGAAGTCACTGCTGACCTCCACATTACCAAATCTAAATGTGAATCCTCAGTTTTCAAGAGCATTTGACAGTTGATCTCTATTACTCAGATTCATGGACCATAGTTTTTACTTCCTTTTAACCTCTCTGTTCCCATTTGCTTGGTCTCTTTCATTAGGTTCCTCCCTTTTCTTTCTGGTATCTAAAAGTAGAAGCACCCAAAGGCTCAATTCTAAGTGTCTTTCTCTATACTTACTTCCTATGTGACCTCATACAGTCCTAAGATTTTAATACCACTTTTGTGATAATGAGTACCAAATGTATGTCTCTAGCTCTGATGTCTACCTAAACTCTGCACATCTATCTGTTTGTCTATTTCACATTTCCATTTAAATACCTATGGGGCATCCCCAAATTAATATGGTCTATGAAAAAAACCCACAAACTCAATCTTCACACATCACACACACACACACACACACACACACACACACACACACACTGGAATGTGCTCTAATTACACTTAGCTTTTTTTTTTCTTATCAGTAAGTTATATCATTCTTTTTTTTTTCTTTTGCTTAGACCTAAATCTCCAGAGTCACATTTTATTCATTTATTTCTCCTCCTCAATCTATTATTAAATCTTGTCAATTTCACTTTTTGAAATATGTTTAGTAGCAGATCCTTTCTCACTATCCTTATGCACCATGCCAGTTTGGGCACCATCATCTCTGGTCTCTATATGTAAGGTTACACTACAACAACCACCTTAACGACAAAAAGCCAAAAAAGTTCCAGCAATACTGACAAAGTTTATTTCTTGTTTATGCTCCATGTCGACAAAGGGACTCTACTCATCATAGCTACTCAGATACTTGGACTATAAAGACCTTACCTCCACCTGCATCCACCAACTCACTTAGAACAAAATCTAAGTTCCCCACAAGGCTGTGAAGGGTTGTCCATCAACAGTCATGAGCCAAAGATAACTCCAGGGCAGCATTTCTCATGCAGCAAGTTCATTAACTGAGATTCTAACTACATGCCCTTGCCATTTTGAATAATTTATTATTTGAACAAATTTCTTTCATTTCCAATAGAACCCATAGTTTCAGCACTTGGGTTTTACAAGTATGTACAAATTTTAATTTGCTATTCCAACTGAATTTTAGTCTCACTCAAATTTTATCACAATGACAGCTACAATCAATGTGTGAGGTCTTGAGCTAGCAAGTGGCTTTAATAAAACCATAGGCAGAAAGCTAATTAATGTATGAGTTATTCTTCCTTGTGTGTAGAGAGCTTGTAAAAATATAACACACATCAAAAGCAGGATTTCAACTCTGTTATAAAACGGTTGCTAGGAAAGAATTTAACTTTCATAAGAAGGATTGGATGTGTGAAAGTCAGCACAAAGGAAGTAGACCAGAATAACCAATTAGGAATGGGAAAGGGAAGTCAGGCAAGAAGGAGTTAAACACTGCAGCTTGAGAGACCGTTTTTATTCAGTTTGATGCATCAGTAATACTAGGAATAAAGTATACTTGGGTGCTACTGAATTTGGCTAGTTAGAAAAAATACATCAGATAAATTAAAAACTCTTATATTCTTGCCTCATAAAAAACTATATTGATAAACACTGGCAATAGACAGTTAAAATCTTCCCCTCTGCTCTTCTCATCCTGTTCATTTGATGTATGGCTCTACCCTTTAGCTCCAACCACATTGTTCAAGTTAGGGTTGAAATCTTCATCACTGATCCACATGTCAAATGACCCAAGTTGGCTGGAGTCTTTTCCATGTACTTTTCAAAAAAGACAAACAAGAAGATGGTCTCTTCTTCTTAGGTGGTTAAATTAAGTACTGAGAGCCCAGGAACTGCTATTGGTCACGTTTACACCCTTGCTGTAACAGCCAATCTTGAAAATAATGCAGACAAGTAGAAGCAGAGGAGAAGATGAAGGTAGAATTATAATGACATTTCAAGCCTAGAATGCAGGTATCCCTGGAAACCACCATCTCCTTGACCTCCTGCAATTAGGTTACATCACTTAATTAATTTTTTGTTTTTTTCAAGTTAGTTTATGCTGGGATTCTATCATTTTCAACCTAAATGCTCATTACCAAATGAAACTTCCATAGAGGTTTAGAATATTTGTAGCAATTTAAAAACTATTAAACCATGGGAGTAGATAACAAATCATATGAACCATTTTGACAGATCTCACCTTGCTGCAGATATTCTTATGGGAAAAATAATTCTTCTCTGATATTTATTCATAGATGCTTGCTATATGGTATCTTGTTTTAGAGAGAGTGAATGTGTGTATGTATGTATATGTGTGTGTGTGTATATATGTGTATATATATATATATATATAAAATCAGACTTAGAAATAAAACTGTATTTGCCAATTCAGCACTTGGTTTCCAGAAAACATCATGGTACCATAATTTAAAAGTTTTATGACTAAGAGCAGGGTGACTCTCATTTATTTTATTTTATAAATAAAGGAGAAAACAAAACCCAAATGCTTCTGTTAATTTTATTCTGAGTTTAAACTTGCCTTTCATTTTGACTTTCACTTTGGAAAGATGTCATTTTATAGCTGGAGTATAAAATTAACTACATGTTTATCTCTCCAAACTATTAATAAACACAGTGAGTCAGCCCAAGACAAATTGGAGATAACACAATATCCCATAACGCTGCTGCATTTATTGGCTTCTCTAGTTATTGTACTTAGAAAGAACCCACTCTCTTTTCTGTTACATACTAATTCATAATTGATTCCTGTTACATGTTTTTGCTATTTTTTCCTAACAGCCCCATTAAAATACATATTCTCTTTGCTAAAATTTACAGTATCTATTAGAAATCCAGAAGGTATGATAATTACCATTATTGAGATAAACAGAGAGGATAATTAGAGGAGTTTGTAATTTAGAACTTATCTTTAGGCCTGAAGATATCAAATGCTTCTTTTGGTACTGCTAAGTCTTGTTTCATAACTTTGTACAATTTTGTTCAACTATTTTATCTTAAAGGATTTCTTGTATAAATTGTGAGCAATAATGATTTGCCATTAGAATCATCGTGCAAAGATCATGAACACCTCATCAATTATTTTATTTTTTATGTCTTTATTTTATTTTGAGAGAGAGAGGCAGGGAGTGAGTAGGGGAGGGGCAGAGAGAAAGGGAGACAGAATCTGAACCAGGCTCCAGGCCCTAAGCTGTCAGCACAGAGCCCAACGTGGGGCTCGAACCCATGGACTATGAGATCATGACCTGAGCCAAAGTCGGATGCCCAACCAACTGAGCCATCCAGGCACCCCAATTATTTAAAAAATATTTGTAGTACTCACTACTTTGTTGGAACATATTAGGTCTTTGATTCATTGTGATGAATTCAATTCAAACTAGTTATTAAAAAAAAAAGGATTTATTACATTACTTGGGAGTCCAAGGGGAGGAATAAAGGTTATTACTGTTGCTTTCTCTCTTGATCTCTCTTTTCCCACCTCTCATCAACTTACTTCTTACCTACAGTCTCTTGTAATCTCTCTATACCCTGTAGCAAGATTACTTTTGTTGCTCCTCAGAGAGCCTACATAAATTAGGTAGGAAGAGATTGGAGAAAAGTCCAGGTGAAGCATGGAAAGAAAACAGCATGGGGGAAGAGTGGGAAATGAAATTTGAAGCCAGGTCCTGATGGAAAAGGTCATGATTACCTTTGAGGGCACCACTAGATAATTTACACTTCATTTGACTGATAGTGGAAAGTGATTAAAAGTGTAAATGCAAGAGATTGACATGATCATATAGATGTTTAAAAGTATTAACTTATCAATATTTTGTCAGGGAAGAAAGAACAAGAGAAATACAAAGTGGAAAACTATTTTAATAAATACTGTTGAG
This sequence comes from Suricata suricatta, assembly GCF_006229205.1. Taxonomy (NCBI): domain Eukaryota; kingdom Metazoa; phylum Chordata; class Mammalia; order Carnivora; family Herpestidae; genus Suricata; species Suricata suricatta. The sequence goes on along the minus strand of NC_043706.1, from coordinate 106,318,325 downwards.
TTCAAATCTATTAAAATAGTGCTGGTAAGAGATAAGGAGACCTGATCCAATATGGTGTATTTAGAAAAGATAACCACTTAAAACTTTATAGAGGAAATTTACACAGTTGATGAAAGTTGAGGTTCAGAACAAGGGAAAGAAAATGTTAGTATTTATTTAAATGGGTTTTAACAGATAAAGTTTCCCAAAGAATTTTGAGTTCTCTACTCTTTCCTCATTTTTTAACTAGAAGAATGTTATTCATAAATAAACGCAAAAGAATCAGAGGAAAATGGATATCTTCCTATAATGATGACTTTTAACAGCAAATTTGTTTTCATTTAAGATGGCTGGTTAAGTTGATTTTAAACAATGTGTTGGGAAACCCAAAGAATATATCCCTTCCCCACTTTTTCTACCAAAAATTAAAATTTTCTTTCATTAGTTTTTAATGCATTTGCCTCATGAGTCAGGTTGACTCTAGGTTAAAAAAGGCCAAAAAGTATGAAAGACTCCTGTTCAGTTTTGTTCAACACGGAGTATCTAGAATAATGCCAGTATAATAAAGCAGATGCTGAATATGTTCAGTGAATAAATAAAAGAAGCATCTTCCATCATAGGAGAAGCATTTTCAGTTGTATTCCCTTTAAAAAGGATTTGCCTCCTGTCAGTAAAGTTTCTCCATTCACTTTGTCTTTTTCTATTCACTTCTGTTCACTGTGGTCATGTGGAGAAAAACTAAATATTGTATTCCCAGTCTCCTCTGCTGTATGTGGAGTCTTAATTAGCTTTTCAAACACATTACAGATAAAACCTATTAATCCTCTGACCTTCACTGAATTCAAAAGTTTTTGTGTTAATTGTTTTGAGATAATAATAGGCAATTTTGCTGCTAGAAAAGTCCTGGCATCTCTTCCAGGAAAACAGTAGAACCAGGAGGCAGACTTAAAAGGATGCTTGTATCTGAGCTGCCATCCTTGGCTATTATTTTATGACAGAAGAGGGTCACATCTAAATTTCATGGAAACTATTTGTTTTCTGATAACTATGATATCATCTTTTAAAAAACAATTTCTATCCAAAGGCAACAAAGATAGAAATTAGATCACTTGAGATAGTTGTAATTTTATGTATTAAAGCTGTAGGGGAAAGAACTAACATTAATCGTCCAGTTACTATATTCCCAGCACTTTGCTTGCTTTATCTCCTTAAAATTTCAGGATTCCCCCTTAAATGAGATTTGATCATTCCTGTCAACATTCATTTCTGCTTACAATGTTTCTATCACTCAGGTACTGAAGATAAACTGATAAAATCAGCACCCACATTTCACAGATGAGCAAACAGGATCACATATTCATTTGTTTTCAAGAATAGAAGTTCTTACTGCTTATATGAGAATGAATCATTGAGCTTTGTTCTCTTTAAATCCAAACCAGGGTCAAATCTTTCGTGATCACCAGCAGCTGGGAGGCAGGGAGACTTCAGATCACCCAAGGTCAAGGTGACATACGTATCAGTTTCCATCTGTTGTACTAGTATAATTATTAATCACACTCCCTTTCAAATGGACAGATGTCTAGTATAGGAAATCGCATCCCAGCGTTTGAAATTATTGTTTCCCAGAGATTTAGATATGATGTGGAACATCAGACCCTATCTCCGTCTTAGAGATGATGATTCAGGTGGCTTGGTGTGGGGCCTACAGGTCTGCATTTTGGAACAGTCCTGTGCTGCTGGGTTTTTAGTCGGCTTAGGCTGCCGTAACAGAACACTATAGAATGGATGGCTTTAACAACAGAAATTTATGTCTCAAAGTTTCAAGATCAAAGTACCCAGCAAGGTAGGTTTCATTCTAAAGCCTCTTCTCTTGGCTTTAGACAGCCACAATCTCACTCTGGGTGCTTACACATCCTTTTCTTGGTGGCTATAGGGAGAGAAAGCTCTCTGGTGTCTCTTCTTATAAGAATATTAATCCTGTCAGACCAAGGCCCCACTTTCATGACCTCATCTAAGTGTAACAGACCCTATCTCTAAATACCAAAGCAAGGAAGGTTAGGGCTTTAACATACAAATTTGGGGGTGACAAAAACATTCAGTCCATAGCACTAAGTAAAGAAAACACTCATTAAGGCTTATCCAGGAAGTAACCACAAGCACTTGAAACAGAATGTCTGCTGGGAGTCAGAAGGGTAATTGCAAGGTCCAATTCTGCCACTAGATGCATGACTGTATGACCCTGAGCAAGTCCCTCATCATTCCAAGCTTTGGCTTTTCCTTTGTACACTTAGAAGTTGGAATAACATCAGAGGCTACCTGTTGAGGTTAGGGACCAAGCTGGAGGAAGAAGTACCTTGTCAAACTACATGAGATTCCAGTAGACTCTTCCACCGGAGTTGAACATGTATGAAGAGGTGATGATAACTGCCCTCAGAGAGCTAATGTTGGCGATGGAGAAATGCTGTTATCATCACTTATGTTGGGGCAGGGGGATAAAAGGTTGAAAACTTGGGTAAATAATCTTTACTTTTTCTTTCTGAATTTAAATACTTTTTAAAAAACTTTACGATTGGATTTAGCAACTTCTTGATGAAATAAATTGTCTGTCAGCTGCTTCGTTTAACTGCCCACACACAACACACACACACACACACACACACACACACACACACACACACACACAATCTGTGAAACAACAGCTGAGGACGTATTTGATGATGTGAGCACAAACTGGTTTTTTTAGTCTCTTTCCTACTGAGTTGCTGGAGGACAATCGTCTGAACCTCCACCCTTCCTTGCCAGCTGGCTTGTATTCCTACACCGGGGAAATAACTGTCACACTTACCCTACCCATTATGACAAGCTGCCTCTGGTCGAAATTATTACAGCATGTCCTTATTAGTGTCTGAATCCTGTTTCCATTTGCGCATTACACCTACCCAGTCCTGGATGAGTAATTTTACTTGTGAGAGCCAAATATGCAAAATTTAGAATTAGCTTTGGACAAAAATAGCTGCTGTTACAAACGTGATTTAAGGGATGAAATGGTTCAGATCATCATCTCTGGTGTCTTTGTTTAACAAAGGCAGCTAGGAGGGGGCATGGGTCTCAGAAGTGGCATATTGCTGTTACTCCATTGGAAGCCAAGTGTTCCTTTGGTTACTTCTTCTTTGTCCACAGGGCAAATGCTGTAATATGAGAAACCAGAGAGGTGGTCTGTGCAATAGGCAGTTTGCCTTTGAAGGTATTAGGGCAGTATTTTTCTTTTTGCCCCCTTGCCAGCTGTCTTATAACATAGGTTGAATGCAAGTGCTTTGCCTTTGACATTGTGCATTTAAATGCCAGTCCCTGCAATTTACAGTCCAAAAGGGCAAAGATACATGGGGGAATGAGAAAAAAAAACCCTCTAATCTCCCCTCATTGGTTGACCTTTTTGATTCTGCTTTATATAGACATTAAAGGAGCTCTATGACCATATTTCCAATTGTAAAACAATACAAAAATAACTCCTCATGCGATGTCATTTATATACCTTCCTCCTAGCCTTCATGCATTAGAATATAAAGAGTATTTGCATCCCTGTGCCTGACCATCAAAAGCAGTTATCTCCATTAGCTGAAAGTAAAATCAAATTGCATTCTGTGATTTTCGTGATAAGGGTCAGGAAAAATTAATATCTGAAGAAATACATAAAAAATGATAGTTTTGCATATAGGAGTTTAGGCCAACAATGCTTGAATCTAAAAGGTGTGCCTAACATGCTTACTTCAAGTTAATTTAGAAAATGTTAAATTTTAATAGATCATAATGTAATGATCTGATGAAATGGGTATAAAAGGAAATGAAAAACTGAGAATGATGTTAGTTAATGCAAATCTGCATTCTTGACAAATGATTTATGGATATCCTACTTCTCCCTAGATGTTCATTCATTCATTCATTTACTTATTCACTTATGAAGTCTTACCATGAAAGGCACTCTTCTCTTCTCGGTGCTAAGTAATAAAGGTGAAAACATCAAGTCCTTGCCCTTATACAACTTCACCATCTAGTAAAGGAGGCAGACAATAAAGGGAATGTCACAGCATATCTGGGAGTGGCAAGTGCTATGAGGAATAATGAGGGTAAGGGAATTGAGAGGGAGGAAGCTGCTGTTTTCCACAGGGGGGTCTGGGACGGCCTCTCTGAGGAGTTGCTATGAATGAAGTGAGGGAGGGAGTTGTGCACACTCCAGTGGAAAGAGTTCCATGTAAAAGAAAGAGGAAGTGTGAATACCCCAAGGAAGCTACCTATGTGGCTGGAACAGGAAGAACCAGGTCAGGGGTGGTAAGACATGAGCTCACTCAGAGTAGCAGAGATCTGCATTATACAGGGTTTCATTCCAAGTCAGATGGGAACTTTCAAAGCCTCTGAATACAAAGGAGTTTAACAAATTATAAAAGTGAAAAAAAAAAAAGAATGATAACAAATATTCCTTATAACCTATGTTAGTTGGAAAGCTGTTTAAACTGCCTTTTGCTCTGTCCCCTTACCTCTAGTGACATTGCAGTCGCTGAATTTTGCATAGAAGTCTCCTCTGCAGAAAAGGAAAAGGCTAGTGCCATCTGATGGCCACATTTGTGAACATCATTCTCTACCTGAGACTATTTGCAAAAATGAAACCATTTAGGCCTAAGGGTATCAGGAATACTTACTGTTTAGATAATTTTTTCTATTAAGTACATATAAAATAATGAATTTTAAAATGCTGTTAAAATACTGGCTGAAGCTATTCTGTGCTTTGGACAATCTTTCAGTTCAGTGCAACAACTTGTTATTTTTGTCTATTTATGTAATTCTATTCATACAGAGGCTATTCAATACATTTCTGTTCAGTTGAAATGAATCTAATATCTATTCATCAGTAAAGTACCATCTACTTTTCTTAAGTATAACTATAATCCCCTTAAATCCAGAGAGACACCGTATCATATTCTGCTTATTGTGGTAGTTATTGTTATAGTGTAATTATTTGGCTAGCACACCGACTTCTTTGACATAGTGTTCACCTAAAAAATATAAATGAATTAGTAGAAAAGAAATAACTATGCTTTAATGTTACATAGCACTTTATCTCAAGAGCTGCCTGACTTTGAGTTTTGGCTTAGTTGCCTGCAAGTTTGTAAATGAACTTGAGTTTCTTTATGTGGAGAGACACTAACAGTTTTCTGCTCATGTGGGTGCTGTGAAGAGTAAGTGAAAAAAATGTAGGTAGGATGCCTAACACAGTACCTGGCATGTTAGAATCCATCTATACACAATTACTGTTTTTATCATTATTGTGGGTTGTTTACACTACTAGGTATGTTGAAGGTCAAATTATATCTCATGGAAGAGTTACATGTGAAAAAACGGGTAGCTCATAAGGATGGTTTGGTCTGATTATTCAATAATAGATTATTCATTTGTAATAATCACTGCTCTGGCATATGCCACCAACATGTGCATTACTGAGAAGATTGAAAACTCCATGAGGGAAGGCTTTGGGATGTTTAATCATTGTGTCTACAGAGTCTAGAGAGGCATCTGGTGCAGAATGGACAATCAGTTAATACTTACTGATTGAATGAATTAATTAATTAATTAAACAGTATTGAAATTTTTCATCTGGGTTTACCTCTTGGCCATGTAATTATTTTTTAAAAATTGATGTAAATTAACGTTTCTGGGGTGTCTTGGTGGCTCAGTTGGTTGAGCATCTGACTTCAACTCAGATTCATGAGTTCAAGCCCACGTCGGGCTCTTGCTGGCAGCATGGAGACTGGAGCTTGCTTTGAGTTTTCTTTTCCCTCTCTCTCTGCCCCTCCCCTGCTGATGCTCAGTCTCTCTCTCTCTCTTTCTCTCTTTCTGTCTCAAAAACAAATAAATATTAAAAAAATTAAATTTTCTGTATGTAGATACATGCAAAATGGAATGATATTCTAAAGTATATTATTGTCCTTATATTTTTACCTATAGGAGAATGATGTCAAAAGTAATGCTATCCCAGGCTAGTCCTTTTTCAGCAATAATGGAAAGATTCTTGCATTAATAATAGTGAGCAGGATCCTTATTTTGGCACAACTATTACACAACTCATATATAAATTACTAAATTTGTATATACTATGTACTATATATTATTTTAAAAGATTATGTACTCTATATTTTCAGTTAGTATTCTTATTTCCTACTCAACCAGCTAACTCTAACTCACATATGTTAACTCTCTAACTCACAAATTTTTCCAAGTGCTCCTATAGACCCTGTAAAGTGATTTTTTATAAACTTATTTTGTGTTTTAGTCAAATTTCGGTGGTCTCTAGAATTTTTTAATACTCTATATAAAAGGATCTTGTAACCTTAATGCTAAACTTGATCCATATTTCAAAAAGTATTAATAACAGATTATTTTTTGGGACATAGGAAGTGCTAATCACAAAGACCTAGCATAGATTCACCAAAATTAAGACATGGGAAATTATCCTTCTTTATCAGGTAGTAAAGTGGAAGATCAGAAAAATCATGTACACAGTGCATGTGTTGTGAAAATTTTGGAAAGGTACCTTCTGATCTGTGATTAAAAGACAGAAAATGGACTGAATACAAGGACTAGCAATCCCAAGGACTTCTACTTACCAGTGCTGAACAGTGTTAAGTTAACTCATTTAACCTGACAGGGGGTCTAATGGTGTATAGAGGGCCTCACCATTTCCTGACAGTCTGGATTTAGTCATCCTTGAAAAAGAGATGGACTTGTGGTACTATTGAATATTTCTTTATTTGTAGGAAGCCCGTTCATGATTCATCAATGTTTTGTGACACATTTGCTATCATAATAAGCCAGCATATCTTCAAAGTCAATAAGATTTATAACAATTTTATGTGGAAAAACACATTTAAGAATGCTTGCTGGGACCTATATCCACTTACCAGCTGGCTGTCTCAAACATCACTCTGTTGTTGAGTGCTTTCCTTACAATGCCCTATTTATTCTTACAGAATTTACTATTTTTTAGGCTGTGAAGTCATCAATTTAATCTCACCAGAATGAATTAATGGTGCTCCCTGAGTGCTTTAGCTACTCCTAAGCAATTTTGAGCCAAAGAACTACACTGTTTTTTTTAAAAAAATCTCATTTTTAAATAATCATTATTGTCTGGTACTTCACCAATATAGGGGGGCCCACAATTTGATGGTTTGATGGTGGAAAGTATGGGCATATACAGGTTTCTGCATTTGAAACATTTTTGAGAATCTCTTTAGGAGCAAATACAAGATAAGTCAGTAAGCTATTCCTTCAGCCAACAGTTCTACTATCAACACGCTCTAGGTAGGAGCCTAAGATGCTTATGTGATTGCCACCACTCCCCTCATTGCCCTCAGCGCTGAGAATTTGCTGAGCATTATTTGATAAAACCATTTAAATTATGTTTTCATAGAATCTCATTGCACAGTTTCTAAGCTTTTTAAAGGCCTTATTTTACTAAATCAAGTTTTGCCATTAAAACTCTTTATTATCTTTTGATTTCTTATATTGCTTTTTTAAAAACCTGTTTTCTAAGTAATGTATTTTTTATTTCCAACCCCCACCTCTCCATCAAGTAAATATATATAGTGCAATGCTTCAACAAAGAGAATTATTGAATTTTTAGACCAGTTTTTTGCATTCCAACCTATTGAAAGCTGTCTAATTTTAAATAGGTAATTATTGATGCCCCAATCATTTTCTTTATTTATTTCTTCTTATGAGTTTCTTATATTATGTGAATTATTTTCTTATTTTTCTTATTTAATTTAAAACTGATGTTATTTAGCTTAAACTTCTAACATTTTTATTACAAAATATCCATTCATGAAAATTATTAGAAGCTCCATGCTAGAGTTTTGTAAGTTTCTGGCTGAACTCTTCTAAAAACTGTATATAACCTTTGGTAAAGACATATAATCAATAATGATCAGGTGTCTTGTTTAGAGAATGTTGAGACCTAGAAGGATGTTTACAACTTCACCAGGAAACTATACCAAAATGACTGGAAGATTTTGAAACCTGAAAAAAGAAAAGTGGCATTTCTTAAATTAGATGGCCTATTAGCACTCTCCAATTAAAGTTTGTGTGTTGACAGTTATGTTCCATATCTGTACCATTGAAAATGGTAGCTACTAGCTGCATGTGCCTGACGACTTTTGCAGTATGACCAGGGCTGTTGGGAAGCTGAATTTCTAGTTTCACTTAGTTTTGTATTTGAAAAGCCAGATGTGGCTAGTGGTGCCATATTGACCAGCACAGCCTGCTCTTTACATTCACCATGCCCTTCCTTTGCCTCCCACACCACTTCCTTCTTTATATGACAGAAATAAAATATAAATTGCAGTTTTTGTTAACACAGAAGTCAATTAAGGTTCCTGTACCTCTTAAGGATTGGGTAAGTTTCCATAGTGTGAAGCTAATTTGGCTTTTGGGGAGAAAACTATAGCACAGAGTTAACATTTGCTCATTTCTGTGGTGTAAATAATCTCAACTGTGGCCAATGTGAAGCTATCAATGTGAAATTGATCAGCTAGAGAAATATCTGAAAAGTATAGTGAGGCTCTCATAAGCTGGTACGAACTTGATCTAATGTACCGATGCCCCATGAGAATCCAAAGCCCTCGCCTGTTTCTTCAAAGTCCCAGAGCGTCATATCCTCGAGATCATCTCTGGATCTAAGCCCTGCTCATAACTTAACTTTGTTCAGTTAGTTAGACTAGCTTGTTAATCCTCCTCATGCTGCCCAGCACTTTTCTTTCATTCCTGCAAAATACATTTACACAAACTGTTTATATGAAGAGTCGAATTTTAAAAAGGATTTCATGGATGGTAGCATGTGTATGTGTGACGGAACAGAGATCACTGCATAACATTCCTAACAAATACAGATTAAATGTGGACTGTCTGCTATTTAATGTCCTTTGGATAGTATTCAGTGCTCTTTCTCAAGTAACCTCCAGACACATGTCATCTCCTAACTCTCGCCCTCCTTTCTGACCCCTCACTTGTCCTCACTTCCTCACTTTTGGATAACCCCCAAGAATTCCAAAAGTTTTCCCTAAGTCATTAAAAGTAATTCCATTTTCTCCAGTCTCTACTCCCAGAGGCTCCTCTTAATATAACTACTCATTAAGTTGCCTAAAAGGCCCTTTATTTACCAGGATCAACCTATGTTACAAAGCATTTATTCATAAATTCAACAACATTTATTGAAAATCAATTACATGTCACTCTCCTTGTTGTAATATCAAATTTCATCTTCCTTTATATTAGTATTGAGAGCAACAATTCTCCAAATGCCTAGCCCTGTGCTGAAATCTGTTAGCAGCCAATAGATGCCATTTTATTACATTGTTAAAGCAGAAGTTAGAAATAAGAGAATGAAATACAGAATGTGAATTTCAGAAAGATTAAGGCTTTTCTTTATTTCATCTATTCTTGTTAATGACACATCTTATTCCACCCCAAACTACCTTTTATATTATGATATTTAAGAACCTCAGACATGTATAAACAATGATGTAAACTACTCTCACTTTAGCAAAATTTCATATAAATATTGTAGTTTTACAAGATATGCAACCATATCTTTCCATTGACCTGTATTCAATTGTCACTGTTATAAATTCTTTAGCTATATATTGTGGGTACACAGTAAATACGTATTACATGTTTTTGTTTTCAATGAATGATAAACTGCAATGAGTGACAAATACAGTAAGTTTTGTAGTTATCCTTAATAATACATTTTAGCTTATTTTCTTTCTTTGTTGTTTCTGTGTAAAATTATTTGGTAATTTTTACAAGTGCATAAGCAATATTTGTATTGCCCTGACACTAAGTGCTGTGGTAGAGGAAGGAATGCATTAGGATTGTGTGTGACTGCATACACTAGGGTAGAGACATGTCTTATCAAGTCTCTCTCCCACACCTGCCTTCTGCTCTTGGTCTCCACAGCTCCTCTTCCAGTCTAGGCCACAATTACCTCTGGTCTGGAACACCACTTTAATCTTCTTAGCTGGTCCTCCACATCTGGATTCACACTAACCACGTATTCTGCACTGCATGGTTTCAAAGACCGCATATGTGATTATTTCACTGTCTCCTTAAACCTGTAGAAGCTTTGTCTAAATACTTTGCCTTTAGGATGAAGTCCAAATATAAGGGTTTCAGTGCCTTTCTTTTTTTAAAAATTTTTTTAACATTTATTTATTTTTGAGAGACAGAGAGACAGATCATGAGCAAGGGAGGGGCAGAGAGAGGGACACACAGAATCAGAAACAGACTCCAGGCTCTGAGCTCTCAGACCCCAGGCTCTGAGCTCTCGGCAGAGAGCCTGACGTGGGGCTTGAACCCACGAACTGTAAGATCATAACGTGAGCTGAAGTCGGATGCTCAGCAGACTGAACCACCCAGGCACCCTTCAGTGCCTTTCTTGATCTATGTCTAGTGTCATCTCTTGATCACCACTTTCCCACACAAAATTCTATGCAGTCAGTTAAGTCATCCCATTTTCTCATGCTGTCGTTTCTTTCAGAGTCTTCTTTCTTCGTTCAAATACTTCTTTTCACCCCTTCGAGGTCAATTCTTTTTTGAATACTTGTATTCATATAAAAGTATCTATTTCTTATCTTCATAAATTCTTACCCCTTCCTGCACCTCTGGGTAGGTAGGTAGAAGCATGAGCTCCCATGATAAAATATCCATCCCCTGTAATGGAATGTAGCACAGGTACTGGGTATTTAATTGACTCTTACTAGATCAGAGCTGTATTTAAAAAAAACAAAAACCACTCTCTGTTTTAACTGACAGAGCTAGCTGCAATGCAAAGTGAATTTTATGCCTCTGTTCAAAGTTAAGGTGAATTAAATACTGTCCATAACCAGAAGAATGTATTTCTCTGCTGGCATTCAAGTGACTGTGAAGAAAGCATACATTTGCAAGTGCCTATTATGTTCAAAGTATTGTGCTTGGTACTTTACATATGTCACCTCATTTAATCCTTACTGCAATTTGAGCCTTTGAAAACCTACGCATGCTCAAGGGTATAAAACAGTGAGTGGCAAAGCTAGGAGTCAAAGCTTGACCTTTTTGAGTACAATATTTATGTTCTTTTTACCAATCCACATTGCTTTTGAGGGCCTATAAAAGCTGAATTGCTGGCTACTATCCATCTTGTTGACTGAATTGAAGAATATTTATTAGAGAGCCTTATAAACTGTAAATATTCAACACAGGTACAGTTGGCTATAGGTACTCAATATGTATCTATTGACTAAATAACTAAGTGATTAGATAGCATTATTATTGTAATTAGTGTCAGAGAAAAGCACAGAATATATATTCTTAGAGTAACATCACTTAATGGAAATTTCTCACTAATGGGTATTATAACAAATAAGAGTTCTATCATCAAGTATGTTTAGGAGAAGCTCCTGTGTCGGTCTGTCAGTTAGGTGTCTGAGTCTTTATCTCAGCTCTTCTTGATCTCAGGGTAGTAAGTTCAAGCCCCACGTTGGGCTCAGCACTGGGAATGGAGCTTACTTAAGAAAATAAAAGTTAAGGAAACAGTGAGTTGACTTAGATTGGTTTCACTACTAAAGAAGTTTTGTCTGGAATATGTTGAGTCATAATATAATCCATATATAATCTTGTAAACAGTGCTTCTCAGAGATCTTTGAACCTTGAAATCTTTCTGTGGAGCAGAGCACCTGTTGGACTAGTGTGACACAGATCCCATTTAAAGTATTGTGTCACTTGTAAATATTACTCTTAAAAATGCTTTTTGCCAGTAAATTCAAACTAAGATTGTGAATGGGTATAAAATATAGAAATTAATTTACACGTGTGGGTGAAAATAACTATTATTAATATTGTTACTCCTCTAAGACACAGATGTCAGAGTTTTCCACTTTATACTAGAGGATATAAAATATGGCTTCTTATTAAGTTCTTAATAACTTATGCATACTGAGATGCTTCAATTATATTCAGACTTTGGTGATTGAATACTGTATGTATGATGTTGTGATGAACAAGATGAACAGCACGGAGCAAATGGGTATTAAACACGACCTGCAAGAGCCTGGTCTAATCACGTTCAATGTGTTAACTTATGCATGGACAATGTGAAACCGAGGGGTCATTAATAAATCTATTATTTCTTTTCTTATTCTCTTAACGTATTGCTGAATCAGGTTTGCTAATATTTTGTTGAGGATTTTTGCATCTATCTTCACCAGATATAGTGACCTGTATTTTTTCCCCCCTCAGGTGTCCTTGTTTGGTTTTGGTATCAGGGCAATGCTCCTCATCTAAGGAGTTTAAAAGCATTCTCTCCTCTTCAATTCTTTGGAAGAGTTTGAAAAAAGTAGATATTAAATATTTGAGTGTTTGGTAGAATTTTCCAGTAAAGGTCTTTGGTCCTGAGCCTTTGTTTCACTAAAATAATATATTTTTAAATAAATAAGATATGTTAAAAATATCAAAACTGATTTATTTTAAGATGTACAATAAGTAGACTTTCACGCTCTTGTCATTTCAAGTAGACAAAAAATGGTTTATAGATGTATCAATTTATAGATTTTAGCTAACAGTTAAGGGGATGATAATTATTCTAGTCCACATTTAGACATTATTCTTTCCCTTGATGAATTTACATTACTACATGTTCCAGAAAGAGAATCAAAATTCTATATAAATAATATATAATTTATATTTGTATATCTTAATGAATGAGATGCCAGAGATATATATCTTCAAATACTGATTTACATGAGAAACTAAATATAGATATTAGGCTGTCACAGTTGGCATGTTAATCTTCAAAAATGGTTTACTCAATCAAAGAAAACACTATATGTATAGTATGAAAGGGCATTTATGACACATGCCAACTTGTATATGGACTTAAGAAACTCCTGGGCATTGTATTCAAGGCTCTGAAAAATCCTATATTCTGCTACAAAAGCATAAAAACAATTCAGTATTATAAAACAATGCTTCACCAGGAAGATGAAAACTTTTGTTCAGAGTTGTTGCTGGGCTGCATTTTCTGCATACTCAGAGAGAGAGAAAGAAAACGATGATATTCCTCTTTTATCTTAAATTAAATTGGAGAGCTACAGAAAATTTAATGTGTCCCTTAAAATGGGAACTGGTGGGGGGGGGCAGGTTCATGCATTGGTATTGTCTGACACCTGGAAAAGTGTAAGGTTAAAAATTGTCTATTGAGTGATTCATAGAAGCAAATTAAAGATGATATTGATGGGAGCAGGTGGAGGAAATCAAAAGGCTTTGTAGCAGCCTGCTGAAAGATGCCTCCCACAACTGTGGAACAACAGTCACCTTGCTCCAGGGGAAGGATATCAAAGAATCCAAAAGTGCCACAGGAGAGCAGGAATCCATCATTTTGGGACATCTGACATGGACAAATGGCACCAAACTCAAGTTACACTTGAGCTGGACAAATAAGTTTGTGTTCTTTATCCCTGCTTCCTCCTCATTGTTCCTATCTTGGAGGGGAGAGAGACAGGGTGGAAGGCAAAGTGAGGAAAAGGGACAGAAATCCCACTTTCAGGCTTCCAAGCCTAAGGCAGGATCAAGCTGAGCTACAGCACAATTTTAAATTGGGATAAAAGTTAGGAGCTTTGATATTACACCAAACTTGGATGTTTTAAATGCTTGGAAAAGGAGACCATTGCTTAATTATCTGGGCATAACCAAGAAAGCTGTAGGGTCTTTGCCTAATTTTATCTAAGGGATGGAGAAAAGTAAGTCTAGAGAATGAGTTTGCAATGCTAGTTATTGAAAGAGCAAATTTCTTTCTACATACACCCATCTGAATACAGCATGTTTTAGTAACTCCTAATTTACCAAACAGAACTGCCCTTGATTGTGTTATCTCCTTTTCTGTTTATCTTCACATCCAAACACTCTTACCCATCCAACCTCAAATATTATCATTTCCTGGAAATCTCCCTGATCATCAAAGTGCAAGTCTTCTCTCTCTCTTTGGAGGCTGCATAACACTTCACCAGGACTTTGCTTAAGGCTTTTATCCCTTCTATGTTTCCTCCTATTCACATACATTTCTATCTCTCCCCCTTACCTGCACACACCATAAGACTAGAGTGTGCGTATGTATAATCGTTCTTCCCTCATGCAACTCCTTCGGTGCAGGGATATAAAAATGTGTGCTATTTTGAAGGATTAAAGAAGAGAGAAAAGAGTGGTAAAATATTAAATGTTTGGCAAAATGGATCTTAAGGAATGTTGTAAATGTTTCCTTTTGTAATTCTTTTATTCAAAATTCTTTTGAAACTTGAAAATTATAGCAACATAAGAAATGCTTTTGTAATAATAAATGTTTCACAAAACCTCACTACCAGAAATCAGATAGAAAGTGGCAATATTATAGCATATCAGGGTTCAGAACATCAGCCCTAGAGACTTATGCATACTGAGGGCCTGGTTTAAATCCCATCCCAACCAATTTGTAATTGTGTGACACTGGCAAATAATTTGATGGCTCTCTTCCACCATTCCTTCATCTTTAAAATGTATTAACAGGTGATCCACATCGGGCATGTAGGAAGATCTTGAACTCACTTCCAACCCCCCCAACACACACACACACACACACACACACACACACACACACACACACTCTCCCTGAACATACAGTTATATATAGAAAGGTTCCCTCTGAAAAATACCTGAAAACTAACGTAACGGCTCCTTCACAACAGACTCTAAAAGGGCCATGTCAAGCTGGTAAGACTTAATGCTTTCCTTAATGCATTCCTAAATTAATTAATGCTTTCCCTAATGCATTCCCTAATGCTTTACCTTTGAAGCAAAGGTCCACAGTCAGAGGGATCTCACAAGTCTGGAGCTTCTCCTTAAAGAGTGAAGGGTCTGTGCCCACAGGAGCAACCCCGACACTTGATATCTGCATCAGAGAGAAAATTCCCAAAATATCTAACTTTTAAAAACAATAGGGCTTGCATTCAGGAGACCAAAAGCTGTAGAGAACTGAGATAATACTCTTAAAGAGCTTGCATGCAGCATTTAGTACAAAAGCATCACTTTGAAAGGTGTTTTGACTGTACGTAAAGGAGATTCACATTCAGAAGGAGTCAAACACCCAGATCCAGAAAACCTAGAGAGTTCCAAAGAAGATGAAACCAAAAAGATCCACACTAAGTTTCAGGTGTGCAACATAATGATTTGATATTTGTTTACACTGCAAAAATGATCATCACAGTAAATCTAGTTACCTGCCATCATCATAACAAATTACATTTTTTTTCTTGTGATGAGTACTTCCAGGATTTACTTTTTTTGTAACCCTCAAGTATATAATGCAATACTATTGACTTTACAGCCTACTGTACATACATCCCCATAACTTGTTTTGTACTTCAAAGTTTGTTCCTCTTGACTCCCTTCACCTGTTGCCTCATTCCTTAATCTACCCCTCGCATCTGGCAACCACCATTCCATTCTCAGTATCTATGAATTTTGTTGTATATTGTTTTCATTTATTTTGTTTTATTGATTCCACATATAAATGAAATCATGCAGTATTTGTCTATCTCTATCTGACTTATTTAACTTAACATAATTTTATTGCGGTGACACAAAAAAGCAAAAACCCCAGGTCTGCTCACTCCCTACTTCCCTCTCTCTCATTTTCTCCTCTCCCCTGTAACCTCACTGTGTGACCCCAGATATGCTGAGTAACTTCCCGAACTCCTAACAAACCTTTTGCTTTCAAAATTCCCTGATGGTTATTGCTAAAGGCATCTTGGATTCATAATAAGAACCACAAGGCCAGTCTAGTCACACGTTGGTTATTGATAGGCCGAGACCAGTTCAAAAAAATGGGCTTTCTTCTATCTGTATCCAGATTCATGTTCACAAATGTTGACAGGGCCTATCTTTCTAGATAAAAAAAGAAATTCTCTCTCTCTTTTTCCTTAACTCTGAGGTTTATTTCCTCCTATTTACAACATTCTCTTTCTTTGACCTTGTTGAAACCAACATTGTTTGGCTTATCCTTATACCTAACTAGCCAAGATTTTTCTCAGTGGAAAGGCAACTTGAAGCTTTCTGTTTAACCCTTGTCAAAAACTGTAAATTTCACTCCTGTAATTTTAATTCACAACTCCATGTTCCACATGACTTTAGAATTTCATATCTCTTCAGGGGCCATGTTTTCCTCCCAATGTCCACTCAATATTTTCACTTGAAGTTCCATCATTGTCTCAAACTCAACATGCGTTGTAAACTTAAATTATGTTAAAAACAAGTTTGCGTATCAGGCCCAAAACATGTCATACTTGAATAAACAGCCTTCTTTTTCTTCCTCTGTGCATGTCAAACAAATCTAAAAATACTATAAATATCTTCTTCGGAATGTCTAACTTGTGATTTTTTTATTCCATTTCTACAAACACTTGCATAGTCTAGACATTGTCATCTTGAAAATAGAGTATCCAGTTTAACCGGCTTCTACATTATCAGGATACATGCCCTTTCTCCTGACAATCTTCTCTTCAAAACATTGCTGTATAATTCCCTGTATCAAAAAAGGAATGGCTCTTAATGTTCTAAGAAAAAGGCACATTTCATTTGCCGAGATTTTTAAGGTGAATTATTTTGGCCATAATTTAGTTTTAAACAATTTTTAAATTTTTATTTTCACTTCTCACTAACACCAACCAGATTCTTCTGCCCCAGATTAATAATCTCACTTTGCACCTTTCTTTCCCTCACCCCTTTTGTGGCTCTATACTTTTCCTTCAAGACTTATCTATCTTCTGCCTCCTTAAAAATTGCCAATACTAAAACTCGGAATACTATGCCATTTACTTAGCGTTTTTCATATAGTGTCCCTATTAGGTGAAACTGAGTCTTATATTTAGATGCTATGGTGCCTTGCTCACGGTAAGCACACAAGCAATAAATATTGAATAAAGAATGAGTGATGGATCTCAGTGATTATTTGGAGAAATATTTTCACATTTAATATTAATTGGGTGCTGTTCATTCCCTAAACTCTGTTCAACCCAAGAACAGAATTTAGCAGAAAGTGTTTGCTTAAAATACACCTCTGAATTCTTCCTTAGATTGCTTTATTTAGGACACTTTGTTAAGGACTCCTTCTTTTTTGGAAATCATTCTAACTTAGTGTAATAAATCTGCATTTTATAAAGCTTGCTATTTTTACAAGAAACGTACATTTTCTTTGAAACCAATTATAACATCTACAGATTTTGACATCTGCAGTACTTGTACAGAAAAAAAAAGACTCAATGAGTCTGAGCAATTTTATGAAAATAATTGCTACCCATTTGGTTTACAATTTTCAGGTATATAACAATGATTTTTCAAACACCTTGTCTCCTAATCATTATTCATTTATTCATGCAAAAATATATACTGAATGCCTTCTCAGTGCCAAGAACTCTGTTAGAGATTGATGATACAAATAAGAATAAAACAGTCTTTGCTTTCAGTTTTCCCTTCACTCTCCTTATTATTTTATTTTTTTGTAGAGTTACATTTACGCTTACAATTGTTTGTTTATATAACATTTCCAAATTGGGCAATTAGACAAAAAGCGTATGTGTTTCTTATTTTCTAGAAAAGTGAAAAATAGAATGATAATATTCACAGACACTGTTTACTAACGTTGGAACAATGAGGACTGGTACTTTCTGAAGAGCTGCATTGAGATGGTTTTGGTCTATAATATCATATAAAGAGGAAACTACTCCCCCATCTGTGCATACGTTGAGTTAGAGGATTTGCCGGTACCTCATTTAATTTTTTAGACTGAAATTTTCACTGGAAAATGTGGCTAAACAGTCTGAAATTCTGTTTTCATTGTGTGTGTATGTGTGTGTGTGTGTGTGTGAGAGAGAGAGAGAGAGAGAGAGAGAGAGAGATAAAGTAGCTTATATTCTCAAATAAACTGACATCTTAAAAATATTTTATTATATTTTTTATGAAGAATCTAAAGGAATTCTAACTAAAGAAATAAATCATTTATAATGGGCAAGCAATAATTTTCTAAAACTATAACATTTATTTCAATGAAAGGCTCAAGTATTGGGGCGCTTGGGTGGCTCAGTCTGTTAAGCATCCGACTTCTGCTCAGGTCATGATCTCACAGTCTGTGGGTTTTAACCCCGCCCTGGGCTCTCTGCTGACAGCTCAGAGCCTGGAGCCTGCTCTCTCTCTCCCTCTCTCTGCCCCTTCGCCACTCGCTCTCTGCTCTGTCTCTCAAAATTATTAAACACATTTAAAAAAACTTTTTTAAAAAGAAAAAAGAAAGCGTCAAGTATCTACTTGAGTCCTAAATGTGCTAGGAAGCATATGCTTCTCCTAAGAGAATCAGTCAAGTTTGGTGGTCAGAATGATTCTTTTTAAAATATTGCCAAAGGGAGTAATTATTTTATGGTAAAGGAGGACTACCAATGTAAACCTCAATAATAAAAAGAAATAAATAATCAAAAAACTTGCTATCAAAACATAGGATACATATAGGCATAATTAAATGCCAATATAAAGCATAATATGGGCACAATTTTCAAATACTCTTATCTGTGTTCACAGTCACTGAAATCGGAAAGGTGCTGCAGGAAGTAGAAGGGGACCAGGAGTGACTGGCTGGGGCTATCTTTGCTTTAGGCAGATCTAGTCAGACTCCTCTCAGACAGGTATCTCTCGATCTGGCATCTCCAGGAATGCAACCTCCTACCTTCTCATGATGATATTGCATTTTGTTGTTCTAATAGCTGCATGTCAGGGAGCTTTTACTTAACCTAATGGAGTTAGTCTTTTCTTCAACTTGCCAAATATATATACATTGGTGCATATACATATATATATATATTTAGAATAGAAGGCCAAATGATCTGTGTCTCATTAATAACTTTTATTTTTGTTCCAAAAAAATTCCTTCCTTTACATTGAAATAAATTGATACCTTGGACTTCAACTCAAAATTCTAAATTGTTGAATGCTTAAGAATTCTTTCATCTTTACCATATTCTATCCAGAAGCCACATGATGCCGTGAGAGGGAATGTACATTCCTCCAATGGTGAATATTCTGACTGAATTTCAAATTTTTTTCTATGCTTAATTCTGTCCAAATAATATAAGGAAAACCTAATTCCATGTTTAGAAACTATAGGTAGATGTTGACTTACACTTAATTAAAACATCAAAGTTCTTTCTTTTCAAATTAAGAAATACTTAGAATGGTTTTGATGGAAATGATAATATGTTTCCTTAAAGATTAAGAAAAAAATCAAGGAAATATTTTATCAGACCTTGAATAACTATTTCTTTTCTGAATGAAATTTCATAATGCTAAGATATTAAGTGAAAGGCCACTTCGATTCTAAGACAAAATACATTGCTTGATGAAATAAAAACTTCCTGAGGCAAAAAGAAAAGCTAAATGATGCTACCTATTGTAAATGATGCTGCCAGTTTATTTAGATTTTTAACCTCTAGCAATAACAGATTATCTTGATAAATTATTCATGTTTCTGCATTGTGCACCTTTTGCAATTTGCATATCTGGCAGCAAATAGGCCCTTCTTTCAGGCTTCAGTCCCCTTGGTCAGACAGGATGGCCCAAGGCTGCTTCATGATTAATCTCATCTCAATAGGGTGATTGTCACACTCAGATGAAGCAATGCCTCAGAAATACGCTTCCCCAGGACTATGAAGTACAAGAGGCTCATTTTAAGAACTTTTAAGCAAAGAGTAATTTTTAGTTTAAATGTTAACCTTTATTTTGGGATTATCTACATCTAAAAATATTAGATTTGATAAGAATAGAAAACAACAATTTAGGCCTTATTTTAGCAGTTCAGATGATTTCTCATCAGTGTCTAGCATCTTCTCAAAAGAGGATGCAAGCATTTTGAGGGATCAACAAGGCTTCATACTGCTGGTGTGAAGATGAGCTGCTGAACCAATAAATATTTCTTTCCCTCCTGGTTTATAGAAAAGTTATTCAACTTTTCTGTTTAATTTTCTCACCTGATAGCAATCTACATACCTTGCACTACTAGAATTAGCAAGACATGGCCTTGAAAATATGTTTGTGTTCCTTTTTTCAGAAAATTAATGAAGGAAAATTGATTCATAATCTGTGGCCTAAAGAAATGTTTGGTTCATGTCATGTTTTTAAATAGAATTTCTAAATTTCCAAATCTACGCAAATTGTTGTTAAAATGTTTGAAATAATGAAATTCCAAAAACTTCTAAATTGCTGCCAGGATTGTAGCAGGATTCTTTCAGTGGGTTCCTACCTGAAAAACTGAGCCCTGAACACAGCGGGGTGTAGCCCTTTGTACAATTTTTGCTCTTTTGTCTCTCATATATAGTAAGGCAGCCTGAATGGGCGGTCTATTTTACAGAGTCACGAGGACTATCATCCAGGGGCACATAACTTGGTTGCCTTCCCTTGCCTTAAAGCTTTCACCACATTCCATAGGGAGGGGCTCTACCACAGAATCACATTATTATATAGTGAAAATGAAGTTCTGAAATTTACAATTAAGACAGTTTCTGCATATAACATGATAAATGATTAAAGTGCAAAAAAGTTTGAAGTTGTTTTTATAGTCTTAAAACTGAAATAGTTTCCTTTTTTTTTTTTTTTTTTTTTAGAGAGAGAGAGAGCACAGAGGGCCAGAGAGAGAGGGAGAGAGAATCCCAAGCAGGCTCCCAGGAACTGTGAGATCATACCTAAGCTGAAATCAAAAACCAGATAGACACTGCCACCCAGCAACCCCAGATTCCAAAGTTTAATGTCTCATTTAAAACTAGTCAATTAGACTTTTTATGCAATCAATTCTTTATACATATTGAGAGACAATTTTTCCCAGTATTTTGCTAGATGCTAGGGTTATGAAGTTGGATAAATAACTAGTCCGTGATCAGAGGGAGTTTATAGATTACTAGGAAGCTACAGTTTTATTAGTAAATAATTAAAATACTATCACATACTGAAATAGAAATCTGTACAGCTCAATCCAGTGGGCTGAAATGACCAAGATGTAGGTTAAGTCATCAGAAGCCATTAACTACTTTACCACCTGCTGCTACTCATTCCTCTGCCTTTGTCAGATTCCTCCTCCCTCCTTCCTTCCGCTCTTTCTTTTGTATTTTGCTGTTATTTGTTGCAGTGAAGGTATTTAAATATTATATGGGGAGTATTGATTGTTATTTTTGAAAAAGAAAGTGATCACTCCCAACTTACTTAAAAGAATAAAAACATTATAAAGTTAATGGTTTATTTTGGAGAGGGACTGGGGGATTGCTTAGAAAATACTTAAAATATAAGTATGATCACTACAATACTATTATTCTTCATCTATGTCCATTAGTCAAAGACCAATACTGAACTCAGTATAGCAGTCCATTTGCTGTTAAAGTTATGTAAAGCGGCATCTGGCTGGCTTGGTTGGTAGAGCATGTATCTCTTGATCTCAGCATTGTGAATTCAAGATCTACACACTGGGTGTACAGATTACTTAAAAATAAAATAAAATACAGTTATGTGAAACCTACATTTGAAACTCAATGAATTTATACTTCATATTAAAAGAAGTCAGTATAGGGATGCCTGGGTGGCTCAGTTGGTTAAGACCTAACTTTGGCTGAGGTCTTGATCTCGTGGTTCACAAGTTTGAGCTCCACGTCAGGCTCTGTGCTGTCAGCTTCAGATTCTATCTCCCTCTCTCTCTCTCTGCCCTCCCCCATTTGCACTCTTTCTCTCCCTTCCTCTCAAAAATAAACATTAAAAAAAGATAAAATAAGTCAGTATAAACAGAGTCCTATAGATGAAGAGTGTGTTATTAAAGTAATATTTAAACTTGTTTGTGAAAATTGATTCCTTAACAAAACATTTGCAGAATCATAATATTTTTTCAACTTGTAAATTGGACTGTTCCATGTGTCCTCAACACATGTTTCAGGAATCTAAAAATACTAACTTTCTAACCTGTCTGATGATTTTCTGCTAAAATATTTCCAAGTAAATTATGCTGGCATATTAATTTAGGTCCATTCTTTCTTCTTATCAATTTCAGAATTATTATAAGTTACTGTTGAATTTTCTTATCATCCAATATTTTATTTAAATCATTATCTTTTATTTCAAAAATATAACTATATCATTGTCAAATAAAGATAAAATCATTTACTGTAATAAAATTTTCATTTGTGATGCATGTAGAGGAGGTAGTGAGGGATACAGAGAAAATAAGACTGACCATCACTTGATAATTATTAAATGGGTATTAAGAACATGGAACTCATTATGGCTTTTTCTTTTGTATATATTTGAAATTTTTCCAATAAAAGGTTTCTTTTGCAGATCACAATAATAAAAGCCAGAAAAATCATTTATAATAAAGGTTTTATGGATTTGATATATTTTCACTCCTATGCAATATTTGGTGTGGCTTTAATGCTGTGCATTTATGGTCTCAGAGTTAACTGCTTCCTTAAAGCCTTGTGGTTTGAAAACCAAAATGCCGTACACAGGCAGGTGTCAAATCTGATCACGTGTGCATATTCCTCAGTAGATGTGAGGCTGAGGTCTGGTGGATGCAAGTTGGAAGACTTGTTTAAAAGCATTTGGTTTTAAACTTTTAATTTCTACTAAGATGTAGTTAATAGTTTGTGAATTAATATAAATTGACTTAAAACTTGAGGTCGAAGAAAGAGTAAATGGAATTGTGGGTGACAAATAATATTTTACTGCCACAGACTTGAGAATTAGCTCCATTAAAGTTATTAGCACCTATTAAAGTGGATGGACATTGTCTGTAGAATCACCCCTCTAAAATAACACCTTTTACCCAAGAACAGAATCATTTTTTAAAAATTTTATTTTAGAGAGAGAGTGTGTGAGAGCAGTGGGGAGGGGGAGCTGGGGGAAGGGGGCATTATCTCAAGCAGATTTCATGTTTCGCTTGATCTTATGACCCTGGGATCATGACCTGACCCAGAATCAAGAGTTAGAGGCTCAACTTACTGTGCCTCCCAGGCGCCCCTGGAAACAGTATCTTTAATGGACCACTGTGCATTAGTGGATTGGTAGATTTTTAGGGGGTGGAGAAGAGGGAGGCTATGGCATAACATAAAGAAGAGTCCATAGGATATGAGCCTTTAAAACATTCTCACTCAATGTGCACGGTCAGATACTTGGTAAGGTTAGCAAAGATGTGACTTTTGAGAGATGAAGTCTATCACCTATCAGGATACTCAAATGGAAAATGCTCAATGGTCAGGGGCATGATCTGATCCCTGCTTACTAAGGGAGAAAGCAGATGACACAGTAACCAAATGATGAACAGGAGAAGTATTAGAGCCCTAAGAAAAGTTTCCCATAATTCACAGCTTGGTGTATGGAGTGATCCAAAAGAAGCTTAGGTGTGGAGGGATCATTTTAGGAGCAGTGATCTGAAAGAACATAAAGGAAAAAGAGAAGATAGGAAAATCAGTTGTTAAAATTCTAAGGTACTATACTGACTATAGTTTAAAAATCTTCTTTTTGAAAATTAGGAACCACTTTACAATTCTCTGCTATGTTGAGATCTTTAAAGAATGAAACACCATAGCAGTCTAGGGTACTTCTGGTGATCCTTCAGACCTATTCTTTCATCCTTTCACCTCTTTTTTCATTTACCAATATTTATTAAGTGACTACTAAATGCTAGTCACTTAGGTGTAGGGTTAAAGCAATACTTAAAAATTCAATACGTGTATATATAAGTCTTGGCTAATTATTGAGGCAATTTATCCTAGGTGTGACAAACAGCACTAAAATGAAGCTGGCATGGATTTTACCTCAAGAAAAAAAAAGAAAATTAATAATAAAGAGATCAGAGGTAAAATGAAATCAATTTATTTGGCAAAAGATTATTTTCTCAGAATAATAAATAGGGTAATAATAAAATTACATATGAATCAAATAAGATTTTTTTATAAAAAGCTGAATCAAAATTGGCATTGCATAATCATGAAAATTATGATATAAATGAATAATTAACCCACCAACAAGAGGTAAAGCATGAGTTGGAAATTAAACCACTTCAGAAAAAAATGGAAAATTTGATTCTTTGCAAGTTTTTCTGATGCAGTCTTATAACTCTAATGGCATAATATTAAAGAAGCTTTACACAACATTTGATGATTAAATGAAAGATTGAGTATATATATATATATATATGCATGTATTAGCTACCACAATTACACATTGCTTAATGAATACACATAACAGGTCCTAAATAAATATGTGATGAATGAATGAACAAAGGTCAATATCTGTAACAAATAACCAAATCTTCCTTTCCATATTATTAAATGACAATTTAATTACCAAAAACTTACAGAAGATCATCACGAACCATATTGAATAAAATAGGAAATAAGCATTGTTATTTGTAACCTTTATTTTTCCCTTTATTTCATGCTAATTAGTTAAATAATCCATTTAAATATTTATCACATGTGTTTCTATCTTCTGTTTCTTTAAAGAGAAAATTCCAAAAAAATAAAAACAGAAACCTAAGACAAGAGGGAAGAAAGATTCAAAATGAAGTGTTCTTATTCTGTCACAATACGTACTGTCTGTCACCTAGGACCTCATGAGCAGTGGAGTAGTGGTGGGCATCCCAGCAGGTCAGGGAATGGCATCTTGAGTCAGACTGGAAATGCATATTGGTAGTTCCGGGCTTTATCCTCACGTTAGTCATTCAGTGACCCTTTATGAATCACTCTTGTTATGTCTACATGTTCCATCCATTTCAAAGTGCTGATAATACAGAAATAATTTACAAAGAATCTGAGATTTTCAGATTCCCTGGTGCCAATCAAATGCAAAGTGTTCCATGGTCAGTCAACTATAAGGCAGTTTTGGGAAACTTTTTTGTATTTTTTGGTCTCAATAAGCTTAATTCTTGGTGATTCCTCTAATAAGTATATTCTGAGTGCCAAGGGCAATGTTTTTTATGTTAGTTTTTTATTTTCTAGTCTTCCCCTTTTGGGGGGTTAAATATGTTTCTGAAATAGATCATCATGTTAATTTACTTACCTTTATCTTTGTAAGAGCCAGGGAAAGCTCCTGAAACCAAACAAGGGACTACAAAAGTTGCAGCACACGGTAAGCAATAAGACACTTCAAACATTCCATTTCTTTCTTTTTAAAAAGTACGTAGCACTTTATTGACAAAAGCAAAAGCTGTTTATTGCAGAATAGCACCATCTGCTGGGTTATTACAGAAAATATTGTTGCATTACAATACACATGAAGCACCCAAGAATTAGTATGTTGACTCCAAGTTTCAGTCACAGAGCTTTTACTTATACTTCCAAAAATAAGCCATATATTGATTGATAGATGATAGAAAGATGGATAGAGATATACAAATATAATTTTTCCAATGTTTCCCATTATAGCTGATAATTAGCGTCATATTAGAAAAATCAGTTGGAATGTTATTAAGTTAATATTATTTCATCTGTATTGAGACTGCAGAAATTGAGCTCCGGATATGACTACAAAGTAATCATCCTAGATTTTATGAGCCATCTGAGAAAATTAGTTTCATCACTTACAAATATTTTGGGATCATCAGAAGTAGAAATCTTTAAAAACATACTGATTCTTTTAAGAAATCTTTAAAAACATACTGATTCTTTAAATCATCAGTTTGGGAAAAATACTTCTTTTAAATAATTTTTCTATAAAGTTATTTTTTAACCATCATCCAAAATCACATTCTTTGAGAAAACTGTTCTAAATCTTGTATCTCTAAGTCAACAGACTGGAATGTTAGTTTTGTGACCTTTATTCTTAAACCATGAGGAGTAATTTGATGTAAGTATAAGTGAAGAACACAAGTATTCTGCCTTTTGTCATTCATGAAAACCACAGAACACACTTAGAGGTAAAAAAGATAAAATATTTAAAAGAGAAAAATTTTTGGCTTTTTAAGTTTTTATTTTAGTTTGTTAGTTGACATACAGTGTTATGTTAGTTTCATGTGTGCAATATAGTGATTCAGTAATTCCCTACGAACCCAGTGTTCATCCTTAATCCCCACCATCTCATTAACCCATCCCACCACTCCACTCCCCTAATAGATAAAATCTTTACTTTCTTTCCTATGCTACATTATACATTATCAAGCAATAAAGGATATACATTTAGGTGGTAGTACATGTGTTTCTGGGAAGAAGGCCTTTGTAGCAGACTCCTCAGCATATAACATATAACATGGTTGCATTTACTCTGGACCCAACTATGTGCAGAATCATTCTAAGTAAACACTGGTAAACTAGTTGGCAGGATTCCATTCCACTGACATGATGTTATTTATAAGTAATGTATACTAAGATGGCTGGGAGTTATAATACCAATTTTTAATTTTCATTTAACCATCAGTTGATCATTTTTTTTGTTTGTTTAAGAAAGTAGATTCTTCTGCAGGAGAGTTTTAGTAGGAAGTATAACAAATATTACAGGAGGTAGAAAGGCAGGACAAATACTATCACTTTTTATTCATGAAAATGCAACTCTGAGCAATTCCTCAAGAATCATGGTTAGTGTATAGATATTCTCATTAAAACACACACAGACAAAAATGAAAACAAACAAACAAATGAAAAAACCCACTTGCCCTGAGACACTTCTGCTTTGATTGAGGCTTCTGAGGACTTTAGTGAATGTGGAGCCACAACTTGAGGCATGAGTTTAATGTTGTGTTAGTCTCATATTAGGGGAATTCAAGGGGAGGAAATTGAAGAAATATCTGGAAACTTGCCTCAAATTTGAGCTTCAGGCCTTGAGTGCTTCATTTTTGCATTCCAACTCTGCTGGACAAGGCAGATCAGAAATTATTCTTCTCAAATAAAAGATTTACTGTTAAGTGATTAATATAGTAGAGTTTCAAAATCTTGTTAGAACCATTCTTTTAATGAAATTAGATGAGTGTGTTGATTCAACATACTGTACAAGGCACTGTTCACTAAAATGGCAATGACACATCAATGGAGGGACACTTCAAGCAGGATAAATGTCACCAGTGTCATGCACATCCCCCATAGATTTTTCTTAGGTTTTGTAATACCACAGCCATATTATTACATCTTTCATAAAATAAGTAATTAATAATTATTAATTGGAAATAACTTTATTAGAAGACAGAGCTTAAACACAATTGGAAATATTGCTCTAGCAGAGGCTGATATTTTTGAGGTAAACAATTTCTTTTTTAATGTTTATTTATTTTTGAGAGAGAGAGAGAGCACAGTGGAGGGGGACAAAGAGAAAGGGAGATACAGAATCTGAAGTAGGCTCTGAGCTTCAGCACAAGGCCTGATGTGGGGGTTGAACCCATGAACCATGGGATCATGATCTGAGCCAAAGTTGGATGCTTAACCAACTATCCCTCCTTTCGTCTCATTCTGTATATTCTATCAAATATTTTTTCAAAATATTCATCTTAGTTGCATTTTTTTCCCAAGTCACTGACACCATCATATTTGAGGTTGTCTCATACCTTGATAAAGACAAGAACTTTTCAGAATTATCTCTGAGCCATCTATACTAGCAATGATATTTTACTTCCAGTTTATTCTTTACTTATGCTCCCAACCCATGTGCCGTCATCCCTCATCCATTAAGAATCCCTCAACCCCCAACTCTCAGTAAAAATCACTTTGTCATAACTAATATGACATTTATTATTTCTACAATTCAATTCAGCATTGGATGATATTCTATTTATATTATTATTTCAATTTCTTATATCTCCAAATTATAATCTGTAGTATAGAGTCATTTATTTTGAATTCATCTCAGTATCTCAAAAGTTTTTTAATATACTTCCAAAGAAAGTGTGCTAAATCTTAATCAGAGAGTTAAATATGTACATATTTACACAAAACTTATTTAAAACTAGATTTTAAATATTTCCTTTGTTTAAAAAGTTTAAAAATAAATAAATGAAGAGATATATTCTAGTCTTTTATCACCGTACAAACATCATTATAAATTTTGTCACTTTATATTTCAAAAATATCAGGGCACCTGGGTGGATCAGTTGGTTAAGCATCCAACTTCAGCTCAGGTCATGATCTCACGGTTCGTGGGTTCAAGCCCCACATCGGACCTTGTGTTGACAGCTTAGAGCCTGGAGACTGCTTGTGATTATGTTTCTCCCTCCCTCTCTCTGCTGCTTGCCTTCTCACATTCTGTCTCTCTTTCTCTCTCTCTCAAAAATGAATGAACATTAAAAAATTAAGAAAAAAATAAGTCCCAGGTAAAGAAACTAAGGTACAGGAGGAGATGAGGATTCATTTTTGGGCAGCTTTATGCTAAGCAGGCGGAGGGTCATCCAGGCACTAAGAACATGGGCGGGAGATCAGTCTAGTTCATATATATTACATAATAAACTGTGTTGACGAAATAGAATTAGACTAATATGGAAAAGTGAAAAGAAAAATAAGGAACTATTTTTAATCATGTAGGTGCAATCGTTGGGCAGACACCTGCTGATGATGAAATGCTCAAGGAAGGACAGAAATCATAACAGAAATCACCTTAAAAGATGAGTCTATGTAGTCTATATGCATCTGTGTTAGTGTATTTCCAGTGGGGTTTTTTCCCTTTAGACTCTAAAGCAAACATTAAAATTCTTTAATATATTATAGATAGAAAATAGAAAGAGAACAAGACAACTAAAATAGTAGCTATTGCAGTCTCCTTGGAATATGAAAACAAAGAGCCCATTATGAAGAATCATGTGTCCTCAGCGGATTGAGGAGTCCTTGAGCCACATAATCCAGAGAAGCAGAATTAGGCGAGTTGAATAAGAGTCTGCAGTGGGATACATGGAACACAAGTTAGAAAACCATTCTGGAAGTAGTTGGATCCCAAAAGCCTGGTTTGGATTAACTTCTGGAGTGGAATCAGCTTGACAGACCCATGGCTTTCCAGATGGCTGTGCATAAAAGCCACTCATTTTAAGGAACAAAAAGGGCAAGAAGCAAGACCAGTGTCAGCTATGAAGGAATAGGCCTAACTCTTAATTCAACTCTTGTTAAACTTAAAACTGTACCTTTTGAAGAATATGAGAGTGGGAAAGAGGAACACTTGTACACATACCCACGTGCCTGCACTTGCATATGAATGTGTTGTTCTTAGATTATTTTAGAAATTTTAAAAAGCTTCAAAAGATTTTGCTTATTTTTGGAGGGCTTTTCTTCTCTGTAGAATTCAGAAGAGATAGCAGGTTTTCAAAATGTATTCATGTTCTCAGTCCTCTTTCTGGCATTGGTTGTCCTTCTTAACGAGTACATTTATAGCTAAACTGATGAAGTTTAGGGCCACTCCATTGCCGGGGCCTCTCCCAGGACTCTTTGGGAAGCATTTTTTTCTTTAAAGTTTATTTATTTTGGGAAAAAGACAAAGAACTAGGGAAGAGAAGAAAGAGAGAGAGAATCCCAAGCAGAGTCTATGCCATCAGCATGAAGCCTAATGTGGGGCTTGAACTCACAGTGAGATCATGGCCTGAGCTGAAACCAAGAGTTGGACACTTAACTAAATAAGTAATCCAGGTGCCCCTGCCTTTATGCCTTTAATTTATTTTTTAATGTTTTACTTATTTTTTTTGAGAGAGAGAGAGAAGACAAGCTGGGGAGGTGCAGAAAGACAGGGAGAGAGAAGAAGATCCCAAGCAGTCTCCATCTCATCAGCATGGAGCCCAACATGGGGCTAGATTTCATGAATCATAAGACTCTAACCTGACCTGAAATCAAGAACGTTTAATCAACTGAGCCACCCAGGTGACCCTGGACAGCAATTTTTAAATATTTTTTAAACTTATTTATTTATTTTGAGAGAGAGAGTGGGTAGGGGACAGAGAGAGGGGGAGAGAGACTGAGAATAGCAGGCAGGCTCTGCACTGTCAGCACAGATCCCAATGTGGGGCTCAAACCCATGATCTGTGAGATTCTGATCTGAGTCGGACACTTAACCAACTGAGCCACCTAGGTGTCCCAGGACAGCAATTTTTAATTTGTGAATTTGTGTTATTTTGTTTTTGTTTAAAGAGCTCTCTACCTAAATCCTTTGATATAACTTATTGGAGACTCAAATTATGAGAAACAGTGTAGAGATAATTATATAGGAGAAAAACAAAATAAAATATGTTTTCCAGTAAATAAAAGGACAAATCCATTTCATTTTTTCTTTACTATACAAATTCCAGGCAAAATACAAAAATTAGTGAATTCCACAATCAAAATATTTACTTGTTGGATGATTTTGAAAACTATAAAGCTTCTTGGAGGAAATTCATACTTGTAAAGTACTAACAACAAATAAGTCTACCAAGTCAAACATAGAGGGTTTGCTGAAATTATGCCTCATGGCTTTGAAATCTACCAGGTGTTGCTCTTATCTTCCAATTCTTTTTTTTATTTATTTATTTTTGAGGGACAGAGGCAGTGTGAGCAGGGGAAGGTCAGAGAAAGAGGGAGACACAGAATCCGAAACAGGCTCCAGGCTCTGAGCTAGCTGTCAGCACAGAGCCCAAAGTGGGGCTCAAACCCACAAACTGTGAGATCATGACCTGAGCTGAAGTTGGGCACTCAACCAACTGAGCCACCCAGGCGCCCCTATTACTATCCTCATTATGTCATTGGAGTAGACAGATGCTTTAACTTAAAAATATTATAAATGTAGAACCTTTATACATTTGGTATATTACAACTAAAATCCCATTAAAAGGAACAAATGTTACAAGGTAGAATTATTTTGTTTGTAAAATAAAATTTAACTACAAAAGTAACAGCATTTAGAAAATAGAAAAAAAACCTATAATAAATTAAATTGAAAAATTTAATAAATTTAAATTTGCAGTCTTTTGTTCCTGATTTTTAGACCTAACTCTGTTTGCTTTCTGTATGAGCACGTGCAAACTGTTTACTGTCTGTAAGGTAGGTTTTTTACTCTGGGCTGCTTTTCTCAAAAGGCTGTGGTGAAGCCCCAGTGAGAAGATGTACATGAAGGGGTTTTAGTAATTGTAGCCCAAAGTAAACACCCAAAGTAGTCTTATGTGTTGGTTCTATGTGGTCCCCCAATTCTTTTTAAGTTTATTTGTTTATTTTGAGAGAGAGTGAATGGGGCAAAAAGAGGGAGAGAGAGAATCCCAAGCAGACTCTGCGCTGTTAGTGCAGAGCCCCACCTGGTGTTCAATCTCATGAACTAGGTGCTAAAACCACCGAACCACACAGGGGCCCTGTCCCCCAAATTCTAATTCCCTCAGACAGGATTACTTTAAGGGAATGTACACAATCTCTGATTCAATGTATGTGGCCTAAGGCTTCTTTGAGTGGCTTTGGCTCCTGAATAAACTTTACACAGAACCCAGCGGCATGTTGCTTGGAGCAATCCCAAGCTAACCCTACGTGTTTTGGGTGACAAATGTAAGTTACAACCCAGATCCAGAATTAGATTCATGATCCAGGATTAGAAGAGTTCCACCACAGAAGAAGTCAGAATTCAAAGATAATTAAAGTGTGCTATGCCTTTTCTCTGCGTAAAGGTGGCATACATTTGCTAAAAGGTGACATACATTGTACCCTTGCTGAAATGGTACTATTTAAATACAACTACTATAAATGCATATAAGGAATTGGTATGTAATTTCTTCGTAGCCATGCAGAGATCATTTATAAAATATTACTTTCATGTTGAGCATAGATCTAGTCATATTCCTCTAGAAGTGCTTGTGGTTTTTCTCAGATATAACAATACCAAACCTAAAATGAACTTATACTAAACACACACTGTACTTATTAATTTGACTCATTGCTTATGTAATGACATATTTTTTCATTCTTTTTTTGGTTTTATGCTTATATCTGAGTTTTTACAAAACCATCATATGAATAGTATTTTCAGGTTATTCTCTTATTGCAGATTTGAATGGATTAATTGTGCATAGATAACCACTCAATTTATGATTACATGGAATGCTTTCTCAGATTCTCAGGAGTATTATGAAGAATGATCATTTAATATGTCTTAACATTATTTTATTTATCTTATTTCAGCAACAGCCAAAAAAGATGAGAAGAAGGAAGGTATGTTTTATGCAAAAATTCCACTATACTTTTTGTGTAAACACTTTACCAAAGTTCACAGTTGAATTTTGACTACCATCTTGTCTGTATTTTCTATGGATAACTGTTTCTATATTATGCATACATTTCTCATAAATGTACTTTTCTGCTTTATCTTATGTAAGTGGGTGAACTATTTTTCAAAAAAATCTTTTTTTAATTAAAATTTTTTTCACTTATTAAAAATTGTTTTCAATGTTTATTTATTTTTGAGACAGATAGAGACAGAGCATGAGCAAAGGAGGGGCAGAGCAAGAAGGAGACACAGAATCTGAAGCAGGCTCCAGGCTCTGAGCTGTCAACACAGAGTCTGAAGTGGGGTTCGAACCCACCAGCTGTGAGACCATAATCTAAGCCAAAGTTGGACGCTCAACCAACTGAGCCACCCAGGTGTTCTATGTTTATTTATTTCTTTTGAGAGAGACAGAGACAACATGAGTGTCAGAGGGGTAGAGGGCAGAGGGATGAGAAAGAATCCCAAGTAGGCTCTGCACTGTCAGCACAGAGCCCAATGTAGAGCTTGAACTCACAAACCATGAGATCATGACCTGAGCTGATACCAGGAGTCAGTCACTTAAGTGACTGAACCACCCAGGTGCCCGTCAAAAATAAATTTTGAATCTCACTTCTCTCAAGATAAAGGTGATAAAACAGAATCTCTAAAAATCCCAGAGCTTCCGTTCCATTAGCAATTTTATCAAATTTCAAAAACATGAAAAATACAGACTATTTTACTATATTAACTACTTATCTCTGATGCTGACCAGCAAATGATGCTACTTTGTTCTATAAGTTGCAAATAAGTCATAGTCCACCCCCTGCACACCACCTCCTTTTGTCAGAACATCCTGGGATGGAGTACAATATTCTTGCTGTCAAAGAAAACTTGCACCCAGTGGAATTGAACAGATAAAGAAGATTTTATTTAAGACTCTTGCAATAGGGCTCAAGTCCATTGTAGTAGAAGTTAAACTCTCAATACCACTGAAACTAAAAGACTAAGAATTTTAAAGCTCTGAGATGAGCTATTGGAAAGGTACAGAGGATGTGGGGTGATTGGGGCATGGGGCATGGGTCATTGTGATTAGGCCATCTGTGTTACTAATTATTGCTTATTGAAGTGAGGCTCCTACCCTCCCATAGAGACTGGGAGATAAGGGCATGGTGTCCTTTGATGACTAGATTTCAAAAGGATGCCTCATGGAAAGATATTTCTGGGTATAGTTTTATATTTCAAAGGAACAGAGAAAGAATTTACAATTGCAAGGTTTCTAGGGTGCCTGGGTGGCTTAGTCAGTTAAGTGTTGACTTCCACGCAGGTCATGATCTCAGTTTGTGAGTTCCAGCCCCACATCGGGCTCTGTGCTGACAGCTAGCTCAGAGCCTGGAGCCTGCTTCAGTTTCTGTATCTCCCTCTTTCTCTTTCTCTCAAAAATAAATAAACATTTAAAAAATAAGAAAAAAATTTACAATCACATGGTTTCTAAAGTAAATGTACTACTAAAAGGGAAATCGAGAGCCTAAAACCAGGAAGGCACCTGTCTAAAATTTAGTCAAGCTAAGGGAAATGATAAGTCTTTCTCAATCACTTTGATTTCATTTAGAGATGTTTCCTGTGCATCATGAGAATACTTAGGATCTAAACATCACTACTGCTTATTAATCCTGGCCTGTTTTCTTAGTAAAAAGAGTATGAAGATATAAGCAATCATTGCTAATTCTGAAAATTACAATTGTATCTAATTAGTGTTCATGTAATTTGAAAAAAATGGAGAGCAAGTGTTATATTTTATGTTTAGTATTATCAGAATTTTGCATAATCTTGGTTGGAGTCACATTATGCCTCTATTAAACAAGAATCTGGGAGCTCATAAATATGAGACAGAAAAAAATATTTTAGTTGGTCATTATTTATTCAGGGAGAGCAGAATATTATGATACCATTATTATGGTATCATAATAAAGCCTACAGACACATTAGTATGTTTCTTTTCAAGAGATTGAAATCAGTATTAATTACTCATGTACACATAGCAAATCTTTCAGTTTCTAGAAATTATTTCACTTCCGTGATCAACACTGTGATGACTATACAGCTATGTCACAAGAAAACAAGAGGTGTCCTTGGCACAGTTTTTGATAAACAGTAACTCCTCAAAAATGTTAATCTTCCCCTCACCATTCTTTCTTGAAAATAAAGAACAATTTACCATTTACGTTAGGAAAAAAGAATAACATGAACAGTTATTTTTCCATTTATTCATATTCAAACCAAAGTATTAAAAGACCTTTGGGTATATAAAACAGTAGTCAAATTACTAACAATAATTTTTAGGCTATATATGGTTCTTTCTCCTCATTGCTATGCCTCCAGGATTTTTTGTTCTATTTATCCTGGATTAGATGCCTTATTTTCTTTTTCTTTTTTTTTTTGAGAATTTGTTTGTAATCAATATGCAATATTTGGAAGAGCTTGGAGAGCTTGGGTAGAGCTTTGCCAAGAGAGATTCAAGCAACCCAAGGTCCACTACTAGCTACAAAATGTGTAGAATACATACCCATATTATTATTATTATTATTACTATTACTATTATATTCAAAGGTTTCATAATCTTTTATCTCCTATTTGGAAAGGTTTTGTAATTGTCAAGATTATGATATTTGAAAAACAAGACAGCTATCTAGAATACTTTTCATTGTTTCTGGTGTATAAAGGAGAACAGATTCAATGTCCAGCTATTCTAGCAAGTCATTTGATTTTGTTTCCTGAGCTTCTATTTGCCTTTCTCTTGTTAAGCAGGGCAGGGAGGAATATGGACGTAACCTTTTTGGCTCTTGTTTCTTATTTTCTATAATCTCAGTAAGATTTGAAATCTTTTTTCCTAGAGGCAGGAAGCACGTCTATTCAAATGACGCATATTTGTACAAATCGCCAGATACAATTTGGATTTTCAACATTTTTTTTTATAGAAAGTTTATTGCTACTCACACTTAAACTTTTGGGGTATAATTCAAAGATATTAATGGTTGACAATTTTCTTAGAGGAGAATCAGGAGCCTTAAGGCTTAATTAGAATGCTCTGTGAAGTTCTTTTGTTAGTGAATTTTAAAATGCAGAAACAAAAGTGCATACCAATTTCCTTATTATCAAAGATGATCTGGGCACCAAGGGGCAAAGGGCTTTTTGCAGAGTGAACTCTTAAGATCTTATACCCCCATGTCCCATCAAGTCTTTTTTAGAAACCTTTAGAAACCTTAACAAGAGAGACCTTTCGCTGCCCTGTGCTTTGCCCATCAATTTTACTGTTATTTGGACTTTGGGCATCAGAGCAACCATATCTTAGCTTAAGTGGAGTGACATTTTTGAATATTCAACAGGGTCCTTTTGCAAGCCCTTTTCTACAGATATTTCCCCTGTATGCCACTCTTTCTCCCCTACAGACACTTTTTTGTTATCTTTTAACACCCAATTTTTTAAAATTTTCCATTAGTTCTCAAAGTCAAAGTCTCATTAATTGCATTTTTCACTATAAAATGTGCTTATTCTATATTTCTTACATCATTGCCCTACTCTCCTTGTAGACGCGGAGACTCAAATTCCAGGGTAAGCCTCAACCTCCGTTATTCCTTTGCCCCTGGCATTTTTTTTCTGGTATTTTTAATTTGGCTGAACTCTCTTTTGTTTAATCTTGCCTAAAATAATTAGAATGGCTGATCTTTATTCACAGCTCCCAGCCCTCTAGCCCTCACCTCACATTGCTGTTTGTGACCTCATATCAGTTTTTCTAACTTGTCATGTGAACCAGGACAATCATCTCTGAAGTCATAGGTCCTCAAAATGTGGCCAAGGACTCTTAGGGTCCCTAAGACCCTCTCAGTGGTTCTTCAAAGTCAAAACTATTTTTATAAAAATATGAGGTCATCATGTGCCTTGTTCATTCTCATTCTCCCATGAGTATTTACTGGCATTTTCCAGAGGCTACATAATTTGCGATTCTGCAACAGCCTGAATACTTACGAAGATATGCAAATCCAACCATCTTCTCATTAAGCTAGACATTAATAAGATTCACAAAAGTGTAGAACAGAGTCAGTCATCTCACCATTTTTTGGTATTGGAAAATATATTTATCTAAAAATGTTTATGTTAACATGTAACAGGTTTATTATTTTTAATAAATGCATAAGCAAATGTATTTTAAAATTTTTCTCAACTTTATGTTTTAAGTGTATTATTTATTTTTATAAATTGAATTATATACTACATCCAGTGCTCATCCCAAGTGCCCTCCTCAATGTCAACTTTATTTTTTAAGCTTATTTATTTATTTTGAGATAGAGAGAAAGAGAGAATCCCAAGTAGGCACCACACTGTCAACCCAGAGTCTAAAGTGGGGCTTGACCCCACAAACCATGAGATCATGACCTGAGTTTAAATCCAGAGCCAGATACTTAACCGACTGAGCCACCCAGGTGCTCCTCAACTTTTATTTTTTAAATTAAAAACATCAATGGATAGAAACTGCACAAATAAAAACTGTTTGGGGTCTTTTAAAATTGTGAAGAAGTTAAAGGATTTCTGAGATGAAAGCGTTTGAGAATTCCTAACCTAATAATAATCCTGCCTATTATATTTTCTCTAAATACTTTCCTCCAAAATATTGAATTGGCTTCATAAAATTTTTCCTGTTTTTACCTACTTAGAATACTCAGTAGCTCCACACTGACCACAGAACATCGCCTACAGGCCTTAACCTATAATCCAGTCTTTATGGTCTGTTTTCTGACCTCCTGTCATGCACACACCTAGACAAAGTCAAAGCCCAGGCCTCAATAATTCCACCCGTAAAGATACAATAAACCCTTTGGAGATAGAGACAGTTAATTACTTTCATGGTAAGTAAACTTACCATTAATTCTTCATGGTCTGCAAAAGCAAGAGTAGCTGAAGGTGCCAGCATGTCATGGTTCTTGTCCTACAGATCAAAAAATGATGATACCACCCCCTCAAAGAGGCTAGAGAATGCAACACAAGTTAAGAACATTTCAGTGCTGAGGGGCCAATTCTAGACCGCAGCCACATGTTTTTATGGTCTGCAATTCTATTCTCAAGGGTTCTAGGCAGGAGAACTCAGGAGGCAATAAGAAGCTGTCTACGGCAGCCTCCCATCCTTTTATGTTCTGGAAGGATAGTGAGGCATTCTGCTGAGATTCACATTAGCTATGGTTTAAATCTTGGCCTGCATGGCCTGTATGGCTATGTGCACGGCCACCGTGACACCATGGTGGAACCTTTTGCACATACCTCTACCCACTTTCTTTCTTTATGTATCACATACTTCCATACCAAGCCGTTCTCAACTTTACACGTAGATCTTGCTGTCTTGCCTTTGTTTCTGCTGTTAACATAGTAGAGCTTTTCCTTTCCTTTTCCTTCAATGTTTTATTCAATGTTTCTAGGACTCAGGAAAATTTTTACTGCCTCTAAGACATCTGTCTGATCTTCTCAATTAAATATACTTTCTTTTTCATTTATAATCTCTCATCAGAATTTATCTATTCTTCCCTATCACTTATATCTTGCCATCTTGTACTTCTTATTACTAGTATTCAAATACCTTCTACTCTAATTGACTTTAAAACTTCTGATTAAAGGCACCACGTCTAAGTCAGTTTTATCTCCTATTGGGACTAACACATTCCCTCAGTTATCACATTGGTAAGCAAATATTTATTCTGTGAATGAATCAATAATATCTAGGCCTTTTAAAATTTTTTAATGTTTATTATTATCATTATTATTTATTTTTAAGAGACAAAGAGAGACACTGTGACAGGGGAGGGTCAGAGACAGAGGGAGATACAGAATCCGAAGACAGGTTCAAGGCTCTGAGCTATCAGCACAGAGCCCGATGCAGGGCTCGAACCCATGAACCATGAGGTCATGACCTGAGCCAAGTCAGATGCTCAACTGAATGAGCCACCCAGGCACCTCAATAATATCTAGGACTCTTAAGATCAATATGAGAGCCGTAAAAATATGAGTAGGTATTCAATTTTCCATATCCCTCACAAGGAAGAATTTTTTAAAAGTGTTATTGGAAGTTACATTCGAGTGAGCATTTTAGGTCTGAAAAATCGTAGCCAAAAACTGACAATTTCATCATAGGTATATTTTGATCTCCAGTTCCTACCTGGGTTGCACCAGGAGATCCAGGTAGATCCCATTTATTTGAACTTAGCTTCACTTATAAATTCTTAGGGGTTGGAAAGCCTGTGAGTTTTCCAACACAGTTCATCTTCTGTTTATCTTATCACAGTTCCATTGAGAAGGAGCCAGATTACATTTCTCATTTATTATAACTAGAACAAGAGTGAGGGGAGCTGAATGCATGTGAGAATTAATTCTAGGTTCCAGGGCCTCAGAATTGAGATCTGAAGAGAGGTTATAGTGAAAACCAAAGCGAAATATCTGTTATTATAACTGACTAAAAGTGTCAATGAGGCAAGTTATACAAAGAAAATGGAACACTTCATCACCTGCATTATTAGACTACGTGAAATTAACTTTTCCCTTCAATACAACTGATATTTCATTTTTCTCTGGCATCACCTAGGAATATAATAGACCATACCAGATACAGTAACCCCCCTTTGTCGCTTCATTTTTGGCAGTTTCAATCCCCTGAGGTCAGCCACCACCTAGAAACAAATGATCCTCCTTTTGACACATGGCTAGAAGGTCAATAGTAGTCTAACGTTAGTCCTGATCCCTATGTCATTCTCCACACTTTATCTCATCACACAGGCATTTTATCATTTCACATTATCACAAGAAGGGTAATACAGTATAGTAAGATATTTTAAGAGAGACCATATTTACATGATTTTTATCAGAGTATACTGTTATAATTATTCATTTCATTATTAATACTAATCTCTTGCCGTGCCTAATATATAAATTAAACTTTATCATAGGTATGCATGTAGAGGAAAAAAACATAGTATATATAGAGTTTGGTACTATCTGCTGTTTCAGGAACCCACTGGGAGTCTGCAATGTACCCCCCCTTGATGAGGGAGACCACTGCGCATTGCTAGCGATGAGTGAATGATGACTTGAACAGATTGTGAACACGTCACCTCTTTTAAATCACAGCTGCTGTGAGCCTTGATGTTCTTAATAAAAGACTGTTGTTCAGATTATTGGGCATATGGTCTTTAGGGAAGTATATTCACTTAGTAAGCCTTTATAATATTTTTAAGCTGTTTCAGCAGAATGCTGAGAGGGTATAACGAAGTTTAATAACCTGAATATTAACAGCTGATACTAATAGCTTTTCAGGGTCAGTATGTGATCTTTCAGTTCCAAGCATTATGTTTTTTGTTGTTCAGGTGTTTTACTTGTATAAGTCTGGTGCATTGTTGACTCCTAACCCCAAAATATGATTTTATAATGGCATATTAGGTTAATTTCACTATAACTCCCAGGTTTTAGAACAAATGTAGTTAACTTTTGAAAGATCTACTTGGTTAGATCATGGCTTGTAATCTTGCTACAGTTCTTCTTCATGAAATATTTTACTTTATCTGAATAAGTTCTATACTTATCTGATCCTGGACATCAAAAATTTTTTTGCTTGTTCATTTCAGTACAATTGATATCTTATACCTTATATTACCAAAACCTATTACGAGAGAGAAAGAATGCATATTAAAACAACAGACATTTCACAGATACACATATTGCATTCAGTTTTCCATGCCTATCCCACGCCAGCATCTAGTCAGAGAATAAAGGTGGAGGTGGAAATAATCTTCTCATTTGCTGCATTTCATCTTCTGTCTGTCCCACCAATCTTCCCAAGCTTTATTTTCAACTGTATTCCTTTTTAAATTTTTTTAAAATTTTATTTTATTTTTGAGAGAGAGCAACAGAGCATGAGCAGGGGACAGGCAGGAAGAGAGAGAGACAGAGAGAGAGAGAGAGAGAGAGAGAGAGAGAGAGAGAGAGAGAGAGACAGAATTGAAGCAGCCTCCAGGCTCTGAGCCATCAGCACAGAGCCTGATGCAGGCTCAAACTCAGGAACCAAGAGATCAGGACCTGAGCCAAAGTCGGACTCAACTTACTAAGCCACCCACGAGCCCCGTTCAATTGTATTCCTGAACAACCACGTGCCCACATTAATCCTCCTGTGTTTTCCATACTGGCTGTACTCTAGGCTTAAAAGAGTACTCTGAGAGTCACATGACCTTTTGGGCAGGAAAAAATCTTACTCCAGTATACTGGAGCCAAATTAATTGAGAATTTACAATGATCATTGAACTTTGCACTTCATAGTTTCAGCAGTTGTGCTATACAAATCCGCGTCTATATTACTCATGAATTGTTAGGCGTATAAGAATATTTATCATATTCTTATATGAAATTATTTTATTTAATATTTTCCTATATATTTGGGTTACTTGCTTATCTGATTAGGATACTTACTCATGAAGGAAATGAGTGAGAAATCGCTTGCAAAGCACATTTTAGATAGCAAATTTAGCCTACTCAATTATAGTTCCAGATGAGAAACTAAATATCAAGAAAAATATTTGTGAGGAGGTGGGAAGGATATTAACAAAAATCTAGTCTAATATTCTTTATACTGTGCCACACTGACATAATAATGCTTAACTAATATTTACTCAACAAGTAAATGTTTTGTTCCAAGGACTTATAATTTTTCAAAATAAGTTCTTTTTCTTTTACCCTTGTACATGAAACATATCCCTACTACAGAAAAATTAGAAATTCATGGAGAAGAGGTTGCAAAAATAATATTTTAATGACTGAGTGTTTTTCTATTATGTTGATATCCCATAAACTCTTTAACAGCTCCACTACTGTTCAGAGGTTACTGTTTAACATTTCCATTATTTAGAGATACAAAATAATGTCATGGAAAAGTCTCTTCTTATATGTATTTTTACGATAATTTTCCACTTTTCTCTGGATTTCTAGTAGTGGACTTATATCCAAAGCATGCATATTTTTCTGACTTTCTAGGTTCTTTCTCCAGTTGCTTTCCTAAAATGTGTTTTTAGCTTATAATTCTATGAAAGTGAGTTTTTACTTTTACAACACTATTACTGTCATTGGTTATCATTTTTTCTTAAAACAACTCAGTTAACTGTCTAACTTCTTTTTGTGTAAAACTCCTATTCACTGTCATCTTTAAACATTTTAGCTCCATTATTTCATTATGAAAGTAAAATCAGGGAACCAACGGCATCCCAATATGACACACAAATCCATTAACTTACATATTAGTAGCAATTGTCTACTGTTCTTTGTTCTAAACGTGTAATTATCACCTAGAAAGCTGTTATCTGCCTTTTCCAATTATCAACTTATAGTTCCTTATTCCAATTCTAATTTCAGTAATATCCAGAAAATTTCAAAGTTAATTTACAGAAAAGATAAAGAAAAAAAACACAGAAAATTATCTTTAAAAAATTTTTAATGTCTTTTATTTATTTTTTGAGAGACAGAGAGAGACAGTGCGAGCAGGGGAGGGTCAGAGAGAGAGGGAGACACAGAATCCGAAGCAGGATCCAGGCTCTGAGCTATCAGCACAGAGCCCAACACGGGGCTCGAACCCATGAACCACGAGATCATGACCTGAGCCGAGGCCAGACGCTTAATCGACTGAGCCACCCAGCCGCCCCAGAAAATATTTCTAAGCAGAAACTTAAGATGCCTCTATACTAAAGTAAAATGGGATCAACACTTCTCATTTTATTTTCAGGTGATAGGATCAGAAAATTGCATGGTCTAAATACTAAAAAAGAGTAAAAGTTCTCTGATCTAAGTTGAACACACAAAACACAAATAAAACAGATGTCTGTTCACTATTGCATACACATTACTACAAGGCAGCTACTAGGTATAATAATGTGTTCATCTGTAACCTACGTGACAACATCAACCTGTTTTGTTCCATAGATATAACTGAATATTTGTATTGTAAATATACTGATTGTTCAGAGAGTGCAAAACAGGTCATCTGGGTGGTTCCAGATTGAACAATTGAAGCTTCAGACTAAATTCATGGGCTTTAGCCCATCTTTATGGGAACAGACCATATATTTTCTCAGTTTGACTTTCTATGAAAGGGTTCTTAGCATTCAGAGCCACAATATAATCTCTGTGGAAATCATATGTGGATATTTCCTTTCATCTCTTTTCTTCTTTGTAATCTTTGTGTTTCAGAAAATTTCTTATGTACTGCTTCAATTTAACACTCATCTTCTCAAAAACAGAGTAATTTCTCATTAAGCCTCATATTCTAGAAATGTACCATGCAATCAGTGCATTTTACTGAAGGTTACTTCAGAGTGTTTGGCATTTTACTGTAAACTAATAAATTGTTGAATGATCATATCTGGTTTATCAATAATTTATTTTTGTGTTTTTCAGATTCTAAGAAAACAAAAACAAGTATAGAAGGTATTGGAAATATTTTATTTTTCTGTATTATATTTGATGA